>NC_046362.1:31222835-31543837 GCF_011125445.2 Fundulus heteroclitus | reverse complement strand
AACCCTGCACAGACACAGAATAAAGGAGTGACAATTTCTTTTCAAGTTCAAGAATTTAATAGAAATAAAATTAACATCCAGAGAACATCACTATGTAATGCTGTTTATCTGAATTAACACAATATTTCAATCAGTAAATCCTCTCTACTAGGCTAGTGAAACTTAACTAAACTACTAAGCAAAATGAAGAAGCTAAACTAAGGAACTATTTACATGCAAAAACAAACAAAAGACAAAACAAAAGTGGTTGATCATAATCAGAATAATCAGAATCATTCAGTGAATCCTTATTCACTGCAGACCTGATTCCAAAAAGCATGGAATGGAGTGAAACATTTGACATGTGTTTCAACCCATTCACAATGCAAATCCTGAGTTAACCAGAACATTATTTTGAGTAATTAATACTCTGAAGACTGATTTGCTCAGTAAAATCATTTAAACCTTATGGCCGATCTTATTTATGCGATTCTCCCTCCGGGCGCCTGGGGTGGCTGTAGCGATCGGTCGCTAAATCGGTTAAAGTCTAAAGTTGTCAAAATTGCCTTTAAACCGGCATTAATATTCCATATTAATGCGGGAATAAGGGTCATAACTCTATCTACCGACGGAGCAGAAAAGACGAGGGCTATGCTTTAAACAAGCTCCTTGTGAATCTCCGGAAACGGATGTTAACAGGAGCTAATAGCATTTTGGCTAGCAGACTTTTGGCGCTAACAAATAAAACTTCGGTTTTATTTTTATCATAATGAGTGGGCTGGATAACGTAAACATTAATGTGAGTTTGTCCACTTTGGCCATCCGAGGAAGGAGCAGTGAAAAGGAGGGAGAATCGTTGGTTTGTTCTTGGCAGGCTAGCGTTTAGCTCTGCAGCAGCATGCAGAGGCGGGATCGGAGGCCTGGTCTCTGCCACGTTCTCTGACCTGGATGCAGTTCGATTTAAGCAGATTCTCCTCAAATTCAAAAGCAGGCCCTTTGTTGGCTTTCCAGCTCCGTCTGGGTTTCGCTTCCTGTAACGGCTGAGGAGAAATAAAACAAAGCTGTTTTTGGCAGCCAGGATCCTTCCTCCTGCTACTGATGATGAGGTTAAGACAGCAGACATAACTCTGATTTTCCCGGACATGTCCCCCGGGCGACCAGAAATTTCTCCCAGATGTCAGTCAGGCCCATGCAGGGCCCATGGTCCGAAGTAGTTTTTCCTGGTCTGCTCCAGGGAGAGATGGTCTGAGCAGCTTGGAGTCTGAAGAGGAGTTTGAAGAGAGGTGGTCAGAAGCACTCTGACCCTTTTAATCTGTGGGGTGTTTACAGAAGCACCCTGCTGAGAGAGAGGGCTGTCATTTGTGCCTCTCTCTCCTTTGTGGCTGTGTGGTCAGAATTAAATCTGACCTCAATTATTTTTCATGGCGTTAATATAGCACAACACTAGCATTTAAATGTCCTACATTTTAAAAAATAATGGCCACTACCCATAATCTATTCTGCAAGTTATATAAAAATAATGCATCAAAGCAGGGGTGTCCAAAGTGTGACCCGGGGGCTATTTGCAGCCCCCAAACAACAATTCAAGAGTGATTTGGCCCTCCAGCACAGGTGGTTGATGGAGATGGAAACTTTATTTTTAATTTTGGATAAAATGTTTGCAGACAAGATAAAATCTTACAATTGAAAATATCAGGTAGGCTACAACACAAAATATATTTGTCTTTTAATAACCCCACTTTTTACGTTCTCTTTATTTCATAGTAAATTCGGCCACATTTATGCTATGAGTTTCACTCAAGTGCATTAGGGGCTTTAGCTCAGGCCTCAAATTTTTGAACAATATTACACACAGACTTTAGGAATGTCTGATAAGTTTATTTCAGTGTTTGCTTTCCTTCTGTTCTGTCTCCCTCTCCCTCAGACATCTACCCTAACTGCTCTCACCAGTTGCCCATAATTATCATCTGATTGATTTCACCTTCTCTCTCCTTACTTTCCCTGCATATAAGACTCCTGGTCTTTGCCTTTCCACCATTGTGTCACCATCTGTTTGCTCCCTGCTCTGAATCTATATATTTCATCTTCCATTACCCTCTAACATAGAAAGGATTCCTGGATCAATGTGTGCTTCTGTGCTTTTTGTGTCTCTGCTCTGTCTTCTCTAACCTCCAGTGGGTCGAGGCAGATGACCGTTCACACTGAGCCTGGTTCTGGTTCTGCTGGAGGTTTTCCTCCCTGTAAAAGAGGAGTTTTCCTCTCCACTGTCGCTTCATGCATGCTCAGTATGAGGGATTGCTGCAAAGCCATCAGCAATGCAGACGACTGTCCACTGTGGCTCTACGCTCTTTTAGAAAGGAGTGAATGCTGCTTGTCAAGAGTTGATGCAACCTGCTGGGTTTCCTTAGAGAAGAAACTTTTGACCAATCTGTCAGGAGGATGATTAAATTTGACTTTGTAAACCATCATCCCACAGCATCTGGTGGGAAAACTGGAACATCTGGGCTTCAGCACACCCCTTCGCAACTGGCTGCTAGACTTCCTCACCAACAGACCTCAGTCAGTGCGGGTCGGTCAGAACACCTCTGATGATGTCATCACCCTCAGCACGGGCTCCCCTCAGGGCTGCGTCCTGAGCCCCCTGCTGTTCACTCTGATGACACAAGACTGCACTCCCAGATTCACCACCAATCACATCGTGAAGTTTGCTGACGACACAACGGTGGTGGGCCTGATCAGAGACGACAACGACCAGGACTACAGAGAGGAGGTGGAGCAGCTGGTGGGCTGGTGCAGAGACAACAGCCTGATCCTGAACGTGGAGAAGACGAAGGAGCTCATCGTCGACTTCAGGAAGAACCAGCCTCACCACGCTCCACTGCTCATCAACAGTTTAGCTGTGAAGGTGGTCAGCAGCACCTTCACAGCTGGTCGGCAGTTCCTGGGGTGCACATCATGGACAACCTCACCTGGTCTGTGAACACCTCGTCACTGGTGAAGAGGGCACAGAAACAACTGTACTTCCTGCGGAGGATGAGGAGAGCCCGCCTGTCCCTACCCATCCTCAAGACCTTCTACAGAAGCACCACAGAGAGCATTCTGACCAGCTGTCTCTCTGTGTGGTGTGGAGGCTGCAATGCCTCCGACTGGAACAATGTGAGGAGAGTGGCGAGGACAGCAGGAGAGATCATCGGGGCTCCTCTTCCCTCCATTAAGGACATTTCATCTGAGCGCTGCGTGGCCCGAGCCCGTAACATCATCAGGGAACCCTCACACCCCCACCTTGGACTGTTTTCCATGCTGCCCTCTGGGAAGAGGTTCCGCAGCATCCGCTGCAGGTCCACCAGGTTCTGCAAAAGCTTTTTCCCTGTGGCCATCAGACTGTTGAACTGCTGAAGCCACAAAACTGGACTCTGTACCACATTTGTCCTGCATTGTTTACATTTCAATTGCTGTACTGTGAAATTACTGTTGCACTTTATCCTGTAATTCTATCCTGTAAAGTTACTTTATTCTGAAATCTACTGCAATTTTTCAAGCTGTATGCAAACAAAATTTCGTTCTGTACGCACTCTGTGCATACAAAATTACAAATAAAGTTGTTTAATTCTAAGTCTAAGTAAAGAGCCTTGAGATGATATGTGTTGTGAATTGGTGCTATATAAACAAAGCACAATTGAATCTTCACTAAAACCGAAAGCCCAAACCTTAAGCCCAAACCTTAAGCAATTAAATGTGAAAGCATTTGTCAATTTGTGTCTGCATGCCCAGTTCTTAATGCATCATAGTGTGATTGTAGCCCAGGTCTTTTGTCAGGTTCAAACACCTAAAACATTCATTAAAACAACACAAAAAGGAAACACAACATATCTTCACTTGCAAGGAGAACGTCAGGAACACACTCAGGTATGTGTTTCCCATTGCTCTGAAGTGCATCCGTGCCTCCCCTTACTTTTTATTTTCCCAGGGAAGCAAACTGCAATGTACAGAAGCGATTGATGACCTTCAACTTCACAAACTAGCAGTTCAGTTACACAGAACCATTGAGCATTCAGTTCTCAGAGAAAGGAGTAACCACAGATGGCAAGTTGCAGATAGTGCTGCAAAACAATTTTATATCATGAGACTTTTTCTCTTTACAAAACCTTACTCTGTCACATAGGAGAGTGAGAGAAGTCCTCTGAAAGACACTTTAATATCTGAATAAACTCAAACCAAAAACCTTTTTAATAGTAATGAGTAAATACGTGTTAATAAAATGAATATGGAAAATAAAATAAGACATATAGGGAATAGTAAAAATATTTCTAACATCTTTAGTTACAGGCACCATATAAAAGAAAAATATTTCATTGTTCCACCATGGAGAAATTCAGGTGTATCAGCAGCAAGCAACGGAGAAAGTCCACAACCCAAAATTGCTCAGAATGTGTCCATTTGTGGAAAGGGTCTCTGAGACATTATGCTGCTTCTGACTTTTTCCTTTGACTGTCATTCATTCAGATGATGCCAAAATGTGCGGACATTTTATTTTCTGCAAGAAGTTTTGTAACCTTGGGCAAAAATAACCGCAGCAGTTTACTGAATGCCGATTTATTTGTAAATAATTCATATAAGGACTTATTTTTCACACCTCTAACAGTGCAATATGATGCTTGATCTCGACAGATAAGATTTCCAAGAAGACACAAAGAAGAAATGCAGATTAATGCTTTCCTGTGGTACAGAAAAAGATCTTAATCTCTGCATCACATCTGTGGTCAGTCCCTTGAGTAGAACTTGTTTTTTTGATGTGATGAGCAGCGGTTCAACCCAGTGGAAAGTGATAGATATTTCTAAGCTTCTGCAGATAGATTTGGTTTGGAAAGGTTGGCATCAGAAAAAAACAAAAACAAAAAAAAAACAAAGAAAAAAACAGTTCCTCATTGAACAATATTTATACGAGGCGCGGCGTTCAGTCACAGTCATAGCAGAACGAGAAGAAACAGAAGAGCATCATTATATCATCATCATCTTTCAGTATCAGCATCATGAAGACTCTCTGCTTGTCTCTGGGACTGCTGCTGGTCATTGCCTGCTGTTGTGACGCCATACGTAAGTGATCTCTGCTTGTTCCTTCATGCATTCGGAGGGATCTTAAATATACTTTGATTTTAACTTTCTGCTTTCCTCACAGCTGAGGCATTGCGGTACAGCACATCTCCTGTCAACTGCTGCAACGTGTTCAGCAACAAGAGAGTCCCACGAAATAAGGTGTCTAGCATAAAAGAGACCCACAACTCCTGCATAAAGAAGGGATTCATGTGAGTTTGCTGTTTATTTTATTGTTTTTTATTTTGTTCCTTTTGGTGCAAAAGAGTTGAATAGAAACTGACCTCCAGGCAGGCAGAGCAGATCAACGCTGATTTCTGTTTGTGTTTTTATGTTCTGCAGTGTGGAGACTGTAAAGGGCAAATTGATCTGCTTCAATCAGTCCTTTGGATGGGCTCAGAACCTCTACAAGCAAATCGGCAACGCTGAAGGCAGCGGCCTGCAACAATAAACATCCTAAGATGTACAGCACTTTATGGCGATGTCTTTTGTTCCTACTGGGAATAAGCTTTAATTTGTTTTGTGATTAAATAAAAAGATGCTTTTTTTTAAAGAGGAGATTGTATGTGATGGTTTGACACCTTGTGGTTCAACAAGTGAATTTTCAGGTATGTTTGTAAACAGATGACCTGGAAAGTCCTTTTAGAGGATTTGCTGAAACATACAGGTTTGTGTAAGATCAAATCTTAATGTCAGTGTCAAAGTTTTGCACGGTTAAAACACATGTAAACATCTGTTTTAACCCTCTATTGGTTTTTAGCATCTATTTAGAGAAATTAAACATCCTCTTATAGAAACTCAAAAGTTGATGCAAAACCAAATCAAAATTACTTAAAGTCCAATAGATCATGACGCCACAACCGATAAATTCAGAAGACTTAGATAGTATTTTTAAGGGATTTCTTTTTTCAGCTTCTAAACCACAGGAAACATTTACTTAGATTTAAATTTTTATATTATTTTCCTCTTTTTGTGAACCTTAAAAAATTATTTTACCCTAAAATCACTATATGCGTCTTTTGTCTGAATTTGACGGTAAAAACCACAAGTATGCTGCATCGGGTTGCATTAACAATAAAAAAAAGTTACACACAGAGTGCACCAGAGGCTCTACTGCTGGTTTTCTTTCATTTTAATGGGAAATAACTGAAATCTTTATGGTGAAACCAAACCAATTTTATCCACTATGGCAGAGGTCACTTAACCTGACTTCCGCCAGCTGTATGTCGCTCCGCCTAGCTTCACTCACATACATCTGGGACATATACCATAGAAAGTGATTTCTCCAACCAATTTTATTGTCTGGCCAATCAGGATGCAGGGCTGGTGTTTTATAGATGTGACGTAGTGGAGACGCGACCGTGACGTGAGACTGTTTTGATAACAATGGCGGCTCGTCGAGGAAGCAAGCGTTAACATTGATGCTGCTATTTCATCCGTGTTGTCCAATCTACCTAATATTGTTTCATTAAAAGAACACCAGAGAACGGCTCTGATGGAAACAATGTTTTCGCTCTTCTCCTGACCGGATTTGGCAAGTTTTGTTTTCCGGGGCGCGCCCGTGGTGGAGCGGTTAGCGCAAACCATGTTAGGAGGCCTTTAGTCTTCTACGCGGTCAGCCCAGGATCGACTCCGACCTGCGGCGCTTTGCCACCTGTCTTCCCCCTCTTCCTTTCAGCTCACTGTCAATAAAACGCGTGCCACTAGAGCCGCAAACACATTAAAATTTTTTTTTTTTTAAATTCCTGCGTCGCACTCATCAGCGTCACGGGTTGGCTTCGGTGTGAGTGGTTGAAATAGCACGTTGATAAAGGTGACAGACAAGTGCCTTATCCAATCATATGCAAGGATTTTTGATAAGGCCCAGCCTTCAATAAAGGCAATTCCTATGGCGGTGTCCCAGATGTATGTGAGTGAAGCTAGGCGGAGCGACATACAGCTGGCAGAAGTCAGGTTAGAGATCACTAGCCTTTTTGAAACTGCGAAGAGTTACCGGTAATGACCTTTGAACTAGAAGAGCCAGAGTTCACTTTAACCTTATGTAAAATCAACATATTTGTGATGAGTCTTTTATTGTCATATTTAAATCTATATTTATATATATTTAAAAAGAAGAGCACGGAATAAACTCTCTCCTTACTTTCCCTGCATATAAGACTCCTGGTCTTTGCCTTTCCACCGTTGTGTTGCCATCTGTTTGCTCCCCGCTCTGTATCTAATTAGTGTCATGGTTTTTAAGTGTTTAGCCCACATGCAGATACAGACGGAGGCAGAAACAATTTTAAGATGTTTATTAACAGCTCAAAATAACAGGAAAGCACACAGTGTGTGAGACAGGTGAGGTCTGAACGTCAAAGCTGGATCGACTGCGGGAAGAAAGGGAAATAATGTTACTGAGGATCGAACCAGGGGAAAATACCAGAAGCTGCACCGCTTACCGTTTAGTCGGGGAGACCTATCCGGGGGGAGTAAGTGACGAGGGAACTCTGTGACCATAACTCGGTGATGGAAACAGGTGGCTGAGGAACTGGAGGGCTGACAGATGTAATGCTGGCAAGGGGTCCGGAGAGCACCACAGAAAACGGCTTACGGGAGGAGCAGATGGAAGAACTGGAGTGTTGTGGGTGAACCAGGTGAATCCAAGAAGGAGGTTCTCACGCCCAGCTTGGTACCACCAAGGGAGTATGAGGGGAGATGCCAGAGCAAAATCTGAGCGGCGGGGATTCTGATGAGCTGGTTCATTGAGCACAACACCAAGACAAGTGAGTAAATCCAAACACGACAAAACTGGAGAACAACAGGAGACAAAGTTAGTCCAAAAACAGGGTTTCCAAGAACTCACAAGTATGAGGCACAGGAGACTGGTCAGAGGCCTAGGCATACCACGACTGGGTTAACACTCTGGCGTCTTCCATCTGTCTGAGCACTCCTTAAGAAGCCTGCGGTGAAAGCTCCTGACGAGCAGCAGGTGTGGGCCATGCCCACCAATCAACTACAACCACATGTGAAGCAGAGTTAGAGCATGGAATTCAGAGAACCCTGAATTACGATATATTCCAGGGTGAGCGGAGAACTTCGAATCGTGGCTCCAACGCAACACATCGGGGTGGACTGATTTGGGGACGTATTATAACCCAGCGGGCCCGGTACCTGGATCAGGATCTAACAGTAGGGCTTGGTTTATACGATCCTCCAGATCCCAACGTAGAGCCCCAAAGGTGCATGTAGGTGGGAGGATGTGTGCTGGCTCCCTTTCCTGTTCCAGAGGTACATCAAGCCAGATGCACCCTTTCCTGCTCCCTTTCCTGTTCCAGAGGCTTGATGTTTCTGGAGAGAGAAAAAGGCACCAGGGTGCAGTTTGTTGTCAGAATTTGACAGTTGAGATAATACAGCTCCTACACCTGTATCTAATGTGTCAATCTCCAGGGTGAATTGTTTGGCTGGGTTGGGATGAATGACTATGGGGGCCTGTGAAAACCTAGTCTTTAGTTCAGAAAACGAGGTCCCAGTCTCAGAACTCCAGACAAAAGGGATCTTCGTAGAGGTTAAGGCATGCAGAGGGGACGCGATCTGACTGTAATTCTTAATAAAATGTCTGTAAAAGTTGGCAAAACCTAAGAACCTCTGAAGTTGTTTTCTGGAGTCTGGGGTTGGCCACTCTACTACTGCCTTAATCTTCTTTGGATCTGATCTGACCTGTCCTCCCTCTAAGATGAGACCAAGGAAAGAAACTGAACTTGAATGTTGGAATTCACACTTTTCAGCTTTGACAAACAAACGGTTTTCTAAGAAACGTTGGAGGACTAGGCGGACATGTTGTTGGTGCTGAACTGGATCACTAGAGTAAATCAGAATGTCATCTAGATAGACAAATACAAAGACGTTCAGAAAGTCCCGTAAGACGTCATTAACCAATGCCTGAAATACGGAAGGGGCATTACACAAGCCAAAGGCATGACCAAGTATTCGAAGTGACCAAGTCGGGTTTTAAAAGCCGTCTCCCATTCGTCACCCTGACGAACCCGGACCAAATGGTAAGCGTTACGCAAGTCAAGCTTGGTAAAAATGACGGCTTTCTGGACTGGCTCTAGGGCTGAAGACAACAGGGGAAGCGGGTACTTATTCTTAACAGTGATTTGGTTAAGCCCTCGGTAGTCAATACACGGCCAGAGGGAACCATCTTTCTTCCCCAACGAAAAAAGAAACCCGCACCTAATGGAGAGGAGGAAGGGCGAAATATTTCCAGCTGACAGAGACTCACCTATATATTTCTCGAGTGCCAGACGTTAAGACCTCGAGATATTGTAGAGGCGGCTGGAGGGTAGAGGAGCCCCCAGTAGCAAATCTATAGCGCAATTGTAAGGGCGATGCGGAGGAAGTTAGCACGCTTGACTTTTGCTAAAAACTAAGCGCAGGTCGGGATACTGCCCAGGAACACAGGTCGATGGAGTCCTCTAATTCAGTGGGAGAATTGGAGGGATGAGGTGAGCTGACTGCAAGCAGCGTAAATGGCAGGCAGGGGACCAGGATTCTAACCGAGACTCGGCCCAGTTCAAATGAGGATTATGAATAGTTAACCATGCCAGATCTAGAACAACCGGAGAGTGTTTTAGCGGTAAAACGAAAAAAGAGAGCTACTCTCTGTGACGACGTCGTGGAGGTTTCCCAGGAGGCAGGGGCGGTCCTAGCGACCGAGGGGGCTTTCAGGCCAAATCAGTAAAAACAGATGGGGGGTGCTGGAATTGCGGGTCACCCGATAATTGGTCCAGAGAATGTCCCAATCAGATACAAGCACCTCATCTGCGGGGACGGGGAAGAGGCCGCAGGGGCGGTTCTTCATATGAAACGTGACTAGGGGCTAGAGCAAATGGGGATCCAGAGCCATTCAAAACAGTTGATGTGTATGGAGTATGGGAGCTTTTAAATGCATTAAAAGAAAAACCATATATGGTGCTTATAATTAATGGACAGCCATTTTCTCTTTTATACAATCTAGGAGCCTATAAAACATGTATAAAAGATAATCTAGGGGTAAAGGCATCTAAAATGTGCATTTTTATAAAATCAGCAAATGGTCAAACATCCCAAGAATGGATGTTAAAAGTAATAGAAATAAAGGAGCCTCAAACAGGAGAAAAGGTTGCATGCTCCTGTAGTAATGTCACTAACTTGCCCCATTAATCTGTTAGGACGGGACTTAATGGAAAAATTAGGCATTGCAGTTTTCCCAACGCAGGATGGAATGAAAGCTGTCCGTGTAGAACATGAAATGTCGCTGTAACAAAATCCTCCTGTGTTTTATGCACTATACTTACCGTCTCTGCTCCAAATAAAAGAGAAAAGCAAACTTATGCAAAATGCTAGAAGCACATTGTCAAACCAGAGGATGAAACTCGGTTAGCTGATCTACAAACCACTATGCATGTGTGCTTAACCCCAGATGAAAAGTTTGAAAAACAGGAAACTATAATCGTGGCTATACAAAATATGTGTACAGATGAGAGTTAATTTGCAGCAGTTACTGTTATGCTTTCTACACAGATGCAAAAATTGTATGGCTTACCATGGGAACCTTTTTTGTCATTGTTTAAGACCAGTAAAGAGCAGTGGAGAGACACAGGCCCGCGTTTAAAAGCTGCAGAAAGACCGTCTGATTTTCAGCTGTGTCCACACAAAACAGACTGGCTTTATAGCCCTAGTACAGAACTTTGGAAACAGCATTACAAAGTTCTGTTCGATGCAGAACCTCGTGTCCAAGATTTATATGAGATAAAATAATCCAGCACTCTTTGCTATCAGAATCAGATGAAAATTATTTAAAAGGTGTTCCAAATGCTTTGTGGTCTACAGGGCCAACTGATGTAGGATTATTGACAACAGTAGAACGAGTTAAAATAGTTCCTAAAGTTCCTGCAGATAAAACAGTACGGGCTAAAATATGAAGAACAGGAGGGTAAAATGGCAGTTATAAACATTTTATTGGATGCAGGAATAATTAGACCATGTCCAGATTCTCAGCTTTTACATTCAAGAAAGAGAAAAAATATATACGTGGACACGCCTGCCACAGGGATTTGTAGACCGTTCTACAATTTTCATTCAGGCCATTTTAACATGCTTAAAGAGCTTTAATCCAAAACGTGAAAGTAAAGTATTAATGTACATAGATGGCCTTCTAATTGCATTAAAAAAAAACTGCAACATCATTTGGCTAAAACAGGAAACAAAGTTAGCAAAGATAAAATACAGTGGGTGAAGAAATGAGTCTGTTACAGGCCATGTTATCTCAGAAGAAGGTAAAAAGATACAGGAAGTGAAGAATTGCTATAGTAAGTGCGCCCAAACCAGTCACTAAAAAACAAATGATGTCTTTTTTAGGATTATGTAATTACTGCAGAGCTTGGAATCCACATTATGCAGAGAAAACTCAGCTTCTCTTAAATCTTATTCATGACACGCCAATGGCCATGTCAGAGACAATCCAGAGGACCTCAGAAGCAGAGCAGCAATTCACAAAGCTAAATGAAAACTTATCTCAGCAACTGTCTTAGCTCTAGTTTTACGACTTCTGTGTTGTTTACAGCCCCGTGGTGATAAGCTCAAACCTGTGGCAGCAGCACTACCCCCATGTCTGCAAGCAGTTTGTGCAACTACCATGGCTATAGGAAGTTCAGCTGAAGTGGTCTGGTTTCATTCAACCACAGTCTTAGACCCCCCATGTAGTAGATGTATTTCAATTTGGTCTTTCTGATTTTTACCTAGAGCAAAAAACAGAGCAAATCGTTGATCTAGAAGTGTTAACAGCGCCAACTGCAGAAAGACAAATGTGGGTAAAAAATGGAGCAACAATGAATCTAGAAGGGTTCTATAGTTTGTGACAGAGCAGTTCTCCCTAACAGCTTAGTCCAAGCAGCAGCTCTTTTGAGCCATGGGCAATTGCCATGTCTCAAAAAGGGAGGGATAGCTATAATACAGCAACATATGGATTTAATTCATAGGATTTAATTCATAAGCATGTACGATCTGTGTTAAAAATTACCCTCAGGGTAATTTTTAACACACCGTCATCATTACCCTCAGGGTAATTTTAGATCAGAACAGTGAAGGTTTCCAGAACTAAAGGAACCTTTTGAAGTGATGCATATGTATTTTATTGAACTAACACAAAGTGGTCCTTATAAATACTGTCTAGTAATGATTGATGCATTTTCAAAATGGGTTGAAACAGCTCCAGCAAAGCACACTGATGCATTAACAGTAGCTAAGGCAATATGCAAAGGTTTGGCATCCCACAGAAAATTTACAGTGAAAATGGTCCACATTTTCTGAATCAGGTGATTCAGCAAATGGCAAGCAGGTTACAAATAACCTTAAAGAATCACTGTGCTTATCATCCACAAAGTGCTGGACCTGTAGAAAGGACAAGTGGGACAGTTAAATCCAGGCTTAAAAAGTGCATGGAAGAAACAAAGAGACCATGGCCAGAATGTCTGGACCTAGTAAAACTGTACATGAGAATAACTCCAACGAGCAGTGGTTTGACTCCATTTGAAATAATACTTGGCAGACCATATAAATTACCACTGTTCACAATACAGACGCCACCTAAGGAGGAAGAAAAAACTCTAGCAGACTACATGAGAGAAATGTTGCAGTCTAAAGAAGTGTCCAATGCAAATTTACTGCCAGGAAAACCTTTGTCTTCACAGGATCCACAAACAGTGAGACCAGGAGACTAAGTGTTTGTCAAATTCATCAGAAGGAAGGATTGGGCAAGCCAAAGTTGGGAAGGACCATTCCAAGTGCTCCTGACCACGCCGACAGCTGTGAAGATCGCTGAAAGACCATCCTGGATTCACCTCAGTCTTAAACGCCTATGGTTGGAACAGTGGGGAAGTCCGACTACAAAGGGGTTTGGTTTTTTAGGACCACTCGTCTCAACGTCGGTAAGGAAACCAACTGATCCCTGTCCCTTAGAGTCTTGGGTAAAATTAACATCTCTGCTAACCTAGCAAAAATGGGTTTCCCATGGAGATGGGGCTTCCTTTGCGCTGTGGCTGTTGCGTGCATTATCTGTTTCAGTCCAGATCCAATGAGTGAGAGAGGAAAGAAGTTCATCAACTACCATGAAGATTTGGCTGGGTGATATCCCAAACCACCATTTTGACAACCTATGGGAAACGTATGCAAGAACTGTAGTGCAGCAGCATAACAAGACTGATTGCTATGTGTGTTCTGTCATGCCTAAATCTACCAAGCAGCCTACCTTGTACATAACTCCCATGAATACCTCACAGGCTATTTGTTTTGCATCATATGCATCCCAGTTTATGCCTGCTCAATTAATGAACGCCACGACTGGGGAGATTATGATGGAACAAGTGTGCAAAGAAGTAAAGTTGTCACTGTTCTCTTACAGTAATGTCACAGGCTATCCCACCAAGATGAAGGCTGTTATGCCTAAAGGAATGAAACATCCAGTGTGTATTCACTCACCTAGAGGGAACGATACGGTGAAGGTAGGACATGCAGCAGGATGCCAGAGTACCATTACTCTGACTTTGTCTGCAGCATCGTCCCTAATGGAACGTACACCAGCTGTTCTATTTGGAAACCACAAGTCAACTTTCCTACAGAGGGTGGATGTTTCCTGTGGGGAGGAGACAGCATCTATCCATTGTTGCCTGTAAACTGGTCAGGTGCATGTGCAGCTGTGTTTGTTTCTGACCACCGTCATCATCTCAGCTCAAGCTGTGAAGGTAAATCATCCTTCTAACAGGAGGAGAAGAGAGATCAGCTCCAGCTCAGTTTTCCAACCCCATGATCCCATGTGGGGTTCCAACGTTCCCTCTGAACATAAACACTGGAGCACAGCGAATTAAATAGGACTTTCACTTTTCCCGTGGTTTGGAGTTGGCAAATCTATGCTGATGATTGAGACATTGGACTACAGAATGAAGACCCTAGTGAACATGACGATGGACATTAATAAAGGACAAAACAAACAATTAAGAGAAATGCGTTTAATGGTACTGCAAAACAGAATGGTTTTGGACATGTTAACTGCTAACCAAGGTGGCGTATGTGTAATGATTGGAATTTCCTGCTGTACGTACATTTCTGATGCAAATGAAACTCATATTACTGAAGCTATGTCTGCTTTGAAGAATCTGCAACAAGCAATGTCCCAGGATGTTGTTCCTTTAAGTATGGATTTCTTCTCCTGGTTCTTTTCAGGATCGTGGTGACACCTTTTGCTGAAAATAACCCATTATTATTGTTCTTATTTTTTGTGTTTTTACTACTTGTGTAATCCAATGCCTAAAGTCTATGATTGTCAAAACTATGGGAAATGTAATGTAGCTTAACTTTTTAAATGCAACAAAATGACAGTCTCATTGAAAATGCAAAATGAAAGTAATGAGCACTTGAAGTAGGTTAAGCTTTCAATAAAATGATTAACAGGAGGGATATGTTGGAGAAATATGAATGTAATAATTTTATTTCTATCAAGTTACAGGTATTTGGTTGATTTTAAGAGTTTGCTTTCAGAAAGGCTCTGTTGTTTTTAACCTTAGACAGGGAGAACAAATGGTCCTCCCAGATAAGGAATGCCTTGCCTTATCCAGCTGTGCATGAAGCTGGTGACTGATCACGGTCCACAATAAAACTTGCTCCCTTCTTTGTTTTCAACCCCCATGTTGTAAATTCCTGAATCCTCCTGACCCTTTTTTGATGTGTGATGATAAAGGCAGAAGTACAGAGATGACCCGGCGCAGACGGCCCCAGACTTTCAGGGAGTAAAGTTCTCCGTTTGGGTTTATCCTGTCCTCTTCTATAGAACAGTCTAAACTTGTGTTGTGTGCTTTTCGTTCTAGGATAAAAGGGGTTATCTTTAATAACCCTATCAATAATCGTAAAACGAACGAGATCTTGGTTTGATCGGTGGAAAAGGTACGAGGGGGACGATAAAAGACTAGATTACACTGGAAAAAGAAACCTCCGCAATCCCCACTATCTCTTGAAAACTTCTCTAGATTCGGAGATGAGCTTTCTGATAAAGGGGTTTGATTGGTGGCTTCAGCTGTCAAGTTAGCAGAGGGCGGAGCATGAGTGAAAGGCTGACTCGACGCGGATGAGAGAGAAGCCGTCAGCTGGCTAAACTGAGCGGCGACTAGCTGTAATTATTCTTGCGTAGAATTGACTGCTAAACTGAGAGCCTGTAACTGTTCCTGCTGAGCTGCTAATTGCCGACCGAATGTATCTGCTGGGCTTTGTTGGCCAGAGTGTTCTTTTGTCATGGTTTTTAAGCGTTTGGCCCACATGCAGATACAGACGGAGGCAGAAACAATTTTAAGATGTTTATTACCAGCTCAAAATAACAGGAAAGCACACAGTGTGTGAGACAGGCGAGGTCTGAACGTCAGAGCTGAATCGACTGCGGGAAGAAAGGGAAATAATATTACTGAGGATCGAACCAGGGGAAAATACCAGAAGCTGCGCCGCTTACCGTTTAGTCGGGGAGTCCTATCCGGGGAGAGAAAGTGACGAGGGAACTCTGTGACCATAACTCGTTGATGGAAACAGGTGGCTGAGTAACTGGAGGGCTGACAGATGTAGTGCTGGCGAGGGGTCTGGAGAGCACCACAGAAAACGGCTGACAGGAGGAGCAGATGGAAGAACTGGAGTGTTGTGGGTGAACCAGGTGAATCCAGGAAGGTGGGGTCTCACGCCCAGCTTGGTACCACCAAGGGAGTATGAGGGGAGATGCCAGAGCAAAATCTGAGCGGCGGGGATTCTGATGAGCTGGTTCACTGAGCACGACGCCAAGACAGGTGAGTAAATCCAAACACGACAAAACTGGAGAACAACAGGAGACAAAGTTAGTCCAAAAACAGGGTTTCCAAGAACTCACAAGTATGAGGCACAGGAGACAGGTCAGAGGCTTAGGCATACGACGACTGGGTTAACACTGGCGTCTTCCATCTGTCTGAGCACTCCTTAAGAAGCCCGCGGTGAAAGCTCCTGACGAGTAGCAGGTGTGGGCCACGCCCACCAGTCAACTACAACCACCTGTGAAGCAGAGTTAGAGCACGGAAACACAGAGAACCCTGACATTTAGATCATCTTCCATTACCCTTTAACATAGAAAGGATTCCTGGATCAATGTGAGCTTCTGTGCTTTCTGTGTCTCTGCTCTGTCTTCTCTAACCCCCAGTGGGTCGAGGCAGATGAGCGTTCACACTGCGCCTGGTTCTGGTTCTGCTGGAGGGTTTTCTTCCCTGTTAAAGGGAGAGTTTTCCACTCCACTGTCGCTTCATGCATGCTCGGTATGAGGGATTGCTGCAAAGCCATCAGCAATGCAGACGACTGTCCACTGTGGCTCTATGCTCTTTCAGGAGGAGTGAATGCTGCTAGGAGAGACTTGATGCAACCTGCTGGGTTTCCTTAGAGAGGAAACCTTCTGACCAATCTGTCTGGAGGATTGATTAAATTTGACTTTGTAAAGAGCCTTGAGATGACATGTGTTGTGAATTGGTGCTATATAAACAAAACTCAATTGAATCTTTGCTAAAACCGAAAGCCCATACCTTAAGCAATTAAACGTGAAAGCATTTGTGAATTTGTGTCTGCATGTCCAGTTCTCAATGCATCATAGTGTGATTGTAGCTCAGGTCTTTAGTCAGGTTCAAACACCTAAAACATTCATTAAACAACACAAAAAGGAAACACAACAGATCTTCTCTTGCAAGGAGAACGTCAGGAACACACTCAGGTATGTGTTTCCCATTGCTCTGAAGTGCATCCGTGCCTCCCCTTACTTTTTATTTTCCCAGGGAAGCAAACTGCAATGTACGGAAGCGAATGATGACCTTCAACTTCACAAACTAGCAGTTCAGCTACACAGAACCATTGAGCATTCAGTTCTCAGAGAAAGGAGTAACCACAGATGGCAAGTTGCAGATAGTGCTGCAAAACAACTTTATATCATGAGACTTTTTCTCTTCGCAAAACCTTACTCTTTCACATAGGAGAGTGAGAGAAGTCATGTGAAAGACACTTTAATATCTAAATAAACTCAAACCTGAAATCCTTTTTAATAGTAATGAGTAAATACGTGATAAATAAAATGAATATGGAAAATAAAATAAAACATATAGCGAATAGTAAAAATATTTCTAACATCTTTAGTTACAGGCACCATATAATGAGAAAGAAAAGAAAAATCTTTTATTGTTCCACCGTGGGGAATTTCAGGTGTATCAGCAGCAAGCAACGGAGAAAGTCCACAACCCAAAATTGCTCAGAATGTGTCCATTTGTGGAAAGGGTCTCTGAGACATTACGCTGCTTCTGACTTTTTCCTTTGACTGTCATTCATTCAGATGATGCCAAAATGTGCAGACATTTTATTTTCTGCAAGACATTTTGTAACCTTGGGCAAAAATAACCACAGCAGTTTATTGAAACCCTGCATTTATATGAGGACTTCATTTTCACACCTCTGACAGTGCAATATGATGCTTGATCTCGACAGATAAGACTTCCAAGAAGACACAAAGAAGAAATGCAGATTTATGCTTTCCTGTGGTACAGAAAAAGATCTTAATCTTTGCATATATGTGGTCAGTCCCTTGAGTAGAACTTGCTTTGTGACGTGATAAGCAGCGGTTCAACCCAGTAGTGAAAGGTAATTCTATGCTTCTGTCAAACTTTTTTTTCTTCTGCAGATAGATTTGGTTTGAAAAGGTTGGCATCAGAAAAAAAAACAAAAGAAAAAAACAGTTCCTCATTGAACAGGATTTATACGAGGCGCGGCGCTCAGTCACAGTCATAGCAGATCGAGAAGAAACAGAAGAGCATCATTACATCATCAGCATCTTTCAGTATCAGCATCATGAAGACTCTCTGCTTGTCTCTGGGACTGCTGCTGGTCGTTGCCTGCTGCTGCGACGCCATACGTAAGTGATCTCTGCTTGTTCCTTCATGCATTTGGAGGGATCTTAAATATACTTTAATTTTAACTTTTTGGTTTCCTCACAGCTGAGGCATTGCAGTACAGCACATCTCCTGTCAACTGCTGCAACGCGTTCAGCAACACTAGAGTCCCACGAAATAAGGTGTTTAGCATAAAAAAGACCCACAACTCCTGCATGAAGAACGGATTCATGTGAGTTTGCTGTTTATTTAATTGTTTTTTAATTTTAATTTTTAATTTTGTTCCTTTTGGTGCAAAAGAGGTGAATAGAAACTGACCTCCAGGCAGGCAGAGCAGATCAAAACTGATTTCTGTTTGTGTTTTTATGTTCTGCAGTGTGGAGACTGTAAAGGGCAAATTGATCTGTTTCGATCAGTCCTTTGGATGGGCTCAGAACCTCTACAAGGAAATCCACAACGCTTAAGGCAACCGTCTGCAACAATAAACATCCTAAGCTGCATAAATGTACAACACGTTATGGCGATGTCTGTTGTTCCTACTGGGAATAAGCTTTCATTTGTTTTGTGTTTAAATAAAAATATGCTATTTTTAAAGAGGAGATTTTACGTGATTTCTTAATGATGGTTTGACACCTTGTGGTTCAACAACTGAATGTTCAGGTACGTTTGTAAATAGATGACCTGGAAAGTCCTGTTAGAGGTTTTGCTGAAACATACAGGTTTGTTTAAGATCAAATCTTACTGTCAGTGTCAAAATTTTACACGATTAAAACACGTGTAAACATCTGTTTTAGCCCTCTATTGGTTTTTAACATCTGTTTAGAGAAATTAAACATCCTCTTATAGAAACTCAAATGTTGATGCAAAACCAAACCAAAATGACTTAAAGTCCAATAAATCATGAAGCCACAACCAATAAATTCAGAAGACTTAGACGGTCTTTTTAAGGGATTCCTTTTTTCAGCTTCTAAACAACAGGAAATATCTACATAGAATTTAATTTTTATATAATTTTCCTCTTTTTGTGAACCTTAAAAAATAATTTTACCCTAAAATCACTATATGCATCTCTTGTCTGAATTTGACGGTAAAAACTACAGGTATGCTGCATCAGGTTGTGATGCAGCATACTTATTACCGGTAATGGCCTTTGAACTAGAAGAGCCAGAATACACTTTAACCTTATGTAAAAACAACATATTTTTGATGAGTCTTTTATTGTCATATTTAAATCTATATTTATATATATTTAAAAACAGGAGCACAGAATACACTAACATTTTACATGCAGCTCACTGGTGGGTTGTGCTGTTATTAGAACAGACTAATGGGGGCCACATGTTGGTTCTTGGGGGCTACCTGATTCTCACAGGCATCATGTTGGTGACCCTTGCACTAAGGGAAGCAATAAATTAGAAATTACTAGCATTTAAATGCTCTACATTTTAAAAAATAATGGCCATTGCCCATAAACTATTCTGCAAGTTATATAAAAATAATGCATCAAAGCAGGGGTGTCCAAAGTGGTACCCGGGGGCTATTTGCAGCCCCCAAACAGCAATTCAAGAGTGATTTGCCCACCAGCACAGGTTGTTGATGGAGATGGAAACTTTATTTTTAATTTGGACAAAATGTTTGCAGACAAGATAAAATCTTACAATTCAAAATATCAGGTAGGCTACAACACAAAGTATATTTGTCTTTTAATAACCCCACTTTTTACATTCTCTTTCATTTCATAGTAAATTGGGCCACATTTATGCTACGAGTTTCACTCAAATGCAGACTTTGGTGCACCTAAAATCTGCTTTTAACTCATTTCTTAAAATTGGGTAAATACAGTTTCCCAAATCCTGTTCTTATTGTGAGAACGGACCCCCCAGGTAGTTGAGCTCACAAGAATTTGCAAACTGGACGACCATCCTATAATAAAGTAAATGTACAAAATCTTTTTCAAGTATGGGATCTACAAGGATTTACACATCCTTCACCTACAATTTGACTAATTGCTTGATTAAAGTACTGTATGTGTCAGGTTTGTGTCGTTTTCATCAGAACCAAAGCACAGACAAGAGATGGGAAGCTGATGTTGAATAATGAGTGATTTGTGAGTGAATTTCAGTTCAATTTATTTCTAAAGTAGTGATTTATAATAATAAATGTTGTATTAAGATACTTTACAAAACTAAGGCAAGGCAAGGCAAATTTATTTATATAGCACATTTCAGAACAAAGACAATGCAAAGTGCTTTATCGAATAGAGAAATATACAATCAATTCAATCCAGTCATAAAGATTTAAGTCAAACGTTCATATTGAACAAATTTGAATATTATTGACAAGTTAATTTATTTCAGTACTTGATTTCACTAAGAGAAACACAGAATGATGATGTCTTAAAGTCTTTATTTCAGTTGATTATGATTTTCCCCCACCTACTGCTAATACAAATACAGCATTAAGGATTACAATATTGCATCAGACCAATAAAAAAGCAAAAGTTTTCAAGCAGAAATGGGGGCTTATTGAAACAGATGGCTTTATTTTTTTAGTTATTTTTTTCCAAAGGTATTTTTAATCTGACAAACAAGCCTCGTAGAAATGCATATTCTAGTTTATTGGGGCTAAGAAACCTCCAGCAGAACACATCTCAGTGTGAATGGACCTTTACCACGACCGACTGGAGGGTCCAAGATCACAGATCAGAAACACAGGAAGGCTCGGATCCAGCCCTGCAGTAGCTTCTAAAGACATAAAACCAATTCTTTGCAACATCTGGAAACAGAAGTTAAACTCGAACCAGGATGAAATCTAGTTTTTTTCTGTGATACTCAGACACAGACTCAGGCTTACTTTAATGATCCCAGTGGGAAATTACTTTTGTTACATGCTCCAGAATACACACATTGTTATATATATATATATATATATATATATATAGATATATATATATATATATATATATATATATATTTACAACACTACATACACCGTAATACCATATCACAATAGTCATATCACTTCACCTTGGGAATCCCAGTGAAGTGATGGTGACTTGTGCAAAGAACAGTGCAGAGAATGCATAAAAGACAGTTACAGAGGGAGGTGGTGGTGGTGGTGGGGGGGGTGTTAGGATAACTGAGGGAGGCGTTGTAGAGATTGATAGCCACAGGCAGGAATGATTTCCTGTGGCGCTCGGTGGAGCATCTGGGTAAGAGGAGCCTTCTGCTAAAAGAGCTCATCTGCTGGGTCAGTGTGTCACGGAGAGGGTGTGAGACATTGTCTAAGATGGACTTTAGCCTGGACAGCATCCTCTTGTCTGCCACTGCCATCAGAGTGTCCAGCTCTGTCCCCACAACATCCTCCGCCCTCCTGATCAGTCTGTTGTTGTCGGCAGCCCACAGCCCGCTGCCCGCTGCCCCAGCATGTGACACATTCATCAGCGGTGTTACTCTCTCTGAAGGTCATTACAGATGATCAAAACAAAGGTTTTATCCTGATTGTGCTGACTTAAAGGAATAATAATAACTACTGTTTTAAGTTGGAAAAAACACAAAAAGATAGCGTCTCCTCCTCCTCCTCCTCCTCCTCCTCCTCCTCCTCCTCCTCCTCCTCCTCCTCCTCCTCCTCCTTCCTCTTTCCCTTCAGAGAGTGCAGCTCTGTTTGCCAAATTCAGCCAAAAATAAGCTGTTGTTAGACTACATTGATTTCTAAATTAGTGAAAAGCAAGCAAGCAAACAATCAAACAAACAAAAACCTGTTGATTACCTGTCAAGGAGAAACTTTGCAAAGTTTCTGCATCAGTTTGAAATTAATTAGGTCTCTCAGACTTCTCCATCTTTCAAACAGTTCCTTGCTTTACCTCGCCTTAGGTAATTTGCCCTTTATGAGGTCCTCATAGGTATTATTGAGACTATTTCTGGTCCGCTTCTCTTACTGCCAACATAAAATACCAAATGTTGTGCTCTGTTTTGGGAACCCTGAGAACTCTCATGTAATTGGCTCAGGAACCAGGAAGTAAACTCAGGCTACACTCTGCGACAAAAAAGTTCTGCAACATAGCTCCTGGTTTGAAAGAAGACAAACTTGACTAAGATATTGTTGATGGACAGGACCGATTGTTTATAGGGAATGTTACATTCATCCTGGGTGAAAAATTAGAATGATTTAGATTAATTTTACAGTAAACGTCTTACTTATTGCTCCTTTAAATTCTCTGTCATCAATGAGTTAATATCTGAAATACATTTAGAAGTAAAATAATTGGCAGTAATTCATCTAGAGACATGAGGTAAAACTGTGTGTCATCAGCATAGCAGTGAAATTAATGTTGCATCCGTTAATTAATTACCGCTGGACCCAAGAGATGGGTAGAGTAGCCAGGAATTATACTCAAGTAGGAGAAGGACTTCTTCAACCTATTTTTAATCAAGTAAAAGTTAAAAGTGGTCAACCAAGGAATTAGTCAAAAGTCAAAAAGTGTTTGATAAGAAGGCTACTCAAGTACTGAGGCAGAAGAAACACCTTTCTAAATATTTGTTTCAACATAAAACTTGTGAAACTAATAATGTATATACAGTGTGTTAGAGCAGCGGAAAGTATTTCCAATGACAATATCTGCTGTTTGCTTTTCCTCCAAATGGCTCAGTGAGCTCAGCAGATAGAAAGTAACATTAAAACAACAAAGCTTGTCTACAAACAAGAGGTCTAATTTTAACATAAACTGCAAATATGTCTCTCAGGTGCATCTTTGGTTAAAACAAGGCTTTATTCAGTGAAGTTACTCAAAGTGGGTAGAGCAGCCAGAAATTCTACTTAAGCAAGAGTAGCGATAGGTTTGATACATCCTAATAATATTACTCAAGTAAAAACAAAAAGGACAGTGCAGTAAAACTACCTCTAAAAGTACATTTTGTTCAAATAGTTACTCAAGTAAATGTAATCTAGTTACTACCCACCTCCCACCGGCCTTGTGGAACGCCGTATCTCCCTTTATCATGTTTGGAAACGGAGTCTTTAATGCTTATTAATAGTTATCTGTCTAATATGATTCGCCCCTTTCACAGAAATGTCTGGAGATGTTTTTCACTTTGAGCCTAAAACGCTTTGGGTCAAATGTATCGAGGCTGCACTTTGGTCCAGTTGTACCAGTTGGTTTTTTCAGACCCACGTTACACTTCAGGACACCTTCAGCATCAATAAGGACAAAGCTCTCATCATTTGAGAGGGATTTATAGATTTATATCTCCACTCTAATACTAAGATATACCTATATACCTAAATTCTGGATTTTATCTCTGATAGGCTGACAGGGGGCAGCAAACTCTACACATTCTGGGCTGGTGAACACACTGGTAAACATCGTTGAAATAGGTTTTGTTACGGTGGTGAAACCGAAAAAGTTTTTACCGTCTAAAATTAGTTCGGAAAAATATAAATCTCTTGCCTTGTTTACAGCCATATTGCAAATTACTAATAGAGCTTTGTTAAATTTCTTCCATTCAATCTCTCTTTTGTTAAAAAAAAAAGGTGTAAACCTGCAGTTTCCTCAGTGGTTTTGGATTTGTGGTGATTATATCAAGTCTGGTTGGTGTAATCATGTCACAATGTAACGGAACCACAGTAAAATCAGTTAAGATAGTGAAAAATCTACAGGAATTTTACTTAAAAGTGCAGTCTGCCACTTTAAAGGGAAGTTTGCATTTCAATAAAGGTCCTTTTAAGAAGTTCCTGAAGTTTAAAGTCTTAAACTGTAATAAAAAAGACAGCTGTGGTTTGACAAGCCCACGTCTGAGGGAGTGTTTGCAGACAGGCTGAGTTAAAACGAGATCTAAAATGTGGTCTTTGTTGTGACTCAGTTGTGAAGGCAGCTGAAAAGGTGTAAAAACTCAAAGGGCAAAGAATCAGGCTGATCTTCAAGGGCAAATTGAAAATAAACTATAACAGTAAGTCTAGATAAACCTTGTATGAACAAAGTAATTTATAAAACTCAGATCTGGTCGGCTTTACACAGAAGAGTCAGACTGTTAAAAGTCAGATTCCGGTGCTCAGAGGAATTGAAACTGTTCGAAGAAATCTGTCTGACACACAGTGTTACTGAACGTGTCGTTTGCTGCGCCGCCACACGTGTGTTTCCTGGATCAACACGAAAAATGAAACATTGGTGCTGAGGATTCAGAGAGTGCGTCTGTGTTAAGTTAAAATGTACAATGTACAATCAGTTTCTCTCATCTAAAATCAAACTGTCTCTTAGATTTTGTAAAAAAAAACAAAAAAAAAAAACAGTTTAATAAATGTAACTTAGGATCCCCAAAACATATAGAGGAAGAAAACTAAAGAAATGGGAGAGAACGGTGGCAACAAAACAATAAAATTATAGAGTCAGTCAACTGATTTTATTTTATTTATTTATTTATTTATAGAGCAAATTTGAGCAAAACCCACAGTTGCAGCAAAACGTTGTACTGCTAGAATATAAATAAATCTAGGATGATAAATTAAGAGCAACTGGATCAACAATCAAATGCAAGGATGAAATAAAACTATTTACAATTTATCAAGCCACTTAAATACTCAGCCAGCACAGAAAGTAAGTTTAAATAAATGTTTGCAATATTTATTTTAATTTGTTCACATTCCTGGGCAGATCTCATGAAACAGGAAGTTGTGCAGCAACTAAAAAGGCCCTGGTCCCTATTGTGTTACAGCCAGGACCTGGGAGCTCGTGAAAATAGCTGATTTAACCGTCTCATGGTTGTGGTGACGTGCGATTTCCTGAAAAGGGTCTCAAAGATGCTGCTGTGCCATTTCACGACTTCTAAAAACCACAATCTAAAAGACATCTGAAAAATGTTTTCGACACCTGTAACGACACGTTTTCAGAAAGAACTGAGTGAAAGTCGGTTGCTTCCAATTTAAGCCTGTTTGCTGCTGCGATGACCCGGATAACTGAGACTTTGCACAGGCATGAAGGCTTACAAAATAACACAGATGACAGGAACCAGGATAGGGTAGGATCACGGATGGAGACGGAGGATCTGACAACTAGAAGTGGCCGAGCTGATAATATATATAGGAAGGGAGCCAGGAGGAACAACAGGTGAAGTAAATTACACTGCTGGGATGAGTTTAGGACAATTAAGGGGAAGGAAAAACACGAGAATGGCCAGACATGAGGGAAATATCTAACTAAAATAATAAAATAATAAAGATCAAAGTCACGCTGTATGTATCGCAAAATAATTAGTTGCTGCTAATAGGTGTTGAGTTTTTGTGCCTCACTTATCATGCCAGAGATGCCACTAGGTGGCTTTATCTAGGAGATAAACACAGCTAAGCAGATAAGCTCCGAACCAGTTTTCAAGTCTAGAGGATGAAAGAGAGCATATACAGTTAGCTGTAGTAAAAGCTCAGCCAATAGCTACATCTACAAGAAAAACTGGGTTAACCACTGACAATCGGGGCCAATTGTATTATCTAAAAAAGAACATTAATTTGCTGGCAGCAGTAACTCAGCTGAAGCCCTCCTCCAGGACTGCGTCACACCTAAACAGAACACCATTAAATTAGGCCCTGACTTTGGACAGTAACCTTAGCTGAGAAATTTTGAATAAAAATAAGTCAGAATTTTTTAGTAATTCTGAATTGATTTAACAGCTTTGTAATGTTGCAAAAACATATCTGTTTTTAGATAAATTAAATAGTAAAGCTTTAAGGAATGAAGGGCCTCAACTTCAACTTTCCATCTTCTGTTTTACGTTTTTTTTTTACTAAAGTTGTTTGACTAAAGTGCTGAACAAATACGTACAGCATAGATGATAAACACATAAAGGCGTCACAAGCACCTAGAGTAAAAATACAATATATAATCATGCTAAAGATATAGTAAGAAACTTGAATAAAATGAAACGAGACATGATCTATGCCGAGGTATCGTGTTTTTAGTGCGTAAAAGCATCTGAAAACATTTTGTTCTCTCAGAGATGATCGAGAGATCTGCAGCAGAATTCTGCACGAATACCACAACTCTTTCCACTTTCTGATAAAATCAGTGAGGTTTCCGCTATGCGCTGCACATGTTGCAGGTAATCTTTACAATCTTTGGACCTTGGCCCATTTAAAGACATCGTTATCAGATATAGCAGTTTGTTCCGATAGCATCACCAAAAACTGCTGCCTTATCACCATCAAAATCACATAAGCACCCCACTTATAGAAAAAAAAGGTGGGTAAATCTAGGTCACAGAGAAATTGCATTTGACCTATTCTGTTGTGTAATATTGTAAATGTTGAGAAGAGATAAGAAGACATTTCGAAACCTAAGTTACTTCATGTTTAACTTTAAGAAATGAGGTTAATTTTTCATGCTTGTTACTTTTATTAAATGCATTCTGATTTACAGGGTATATTCCATGTTACATACCTAGTCTGCTCACGCAGACAGAAAAGTACCAGGTAAGACTGATGGGTAAATTAAGAGCAGGTCTGGGTCAATGATTGGGAATCGGAGAATCGGTACTTTCCCAGAAAGAAATGGTTTCTAGATGCTATTGGGAGTGTGAGCAAGAAGCAAACTACAACTTGAGACAAAATAACACCGTAAATTGTTGGGGATCACTCGCTCTCACCTAATGTTGTAAAAACAAAGTGTTATTGCTTACATCTCTAGTTAGTTAGCTTTGCTCCAGTTCTTCGACAGTTCTGTGTGTTGTTGGTTTTATGCTGGACTCCAGTTAAGAAAAGAAAAAAACTTTTATGACTTAAACACATCAAAAGGATCAAGAGAACAAGTCAAGTTTGGTCAAGTTGGTAATCCTGTTCTGAAACACTTTTTGTTATACTGGGTAAAATCGTCCTTCCATCCTGAAAGCATTTGTTTAAAATTGATTGACTGTTCTAGTTAAACTGTTTTACTGTTTTTAATGTTCTTTTTTGTTACTACATTCTATCCCTACTTGCTTTTATTCTGTTTTATTTCCTATATTTCAATCATGTAAAGCATTTTGAATTGTCTCTGTACTGTGACTCTGTACTTGTGCTATACTTGTGCTATACTCTGTACTTGTGCTATATACTGTAAATAAATTTGCCTTGCCTTGCCTTGCCTTTGAAAGTCTGGAACTGGATGTAACCAGGAGCTAAATAGCATTTTGGCTAGCGGATTTTCAGCGCTGACTTTAAAAGCTTCGGCTTTTATTTTAGTCATAATGAGTGGCCGGATAACATAAACATTAATATCCCATCAATGCATGAAACCCCTGTGGAGATAACGTTTGTTATAACCATAAAACACATTTGAACCATATCAGCAATGCCATGGAACAGGATGCTAGCATGTGCTAATTCCGTTAGCCCCTTTCTTTAAAGCACCATGTGGACGCATCACACACTTCCAAACTAATTATTTAACTTTCCCTTTTGGGTCTCTCTGTCCAACCTGTCTCTGCTGTGTTGGCATTCTGTACTTCCTGGCTGGTTTGCGCAGAAGTCAGAGTGCAACTTAGCTCCATTCCAGCAGTTCCTCCGATGCCAGGGAGGTCTTCCACTCCGCAGAGAACGAGAATTTTCTCCCCCCTTTTGTCACTCCATTGAAGCGGGCAGATGAGTTTCACAGAACGCCTGTTCTGTGCAGTTGGTGGGCTTTTGGGGCCTTGAGGCCCCGCATAGTGCTAGCTGTTCTCAAGCCAGCCTCTCTCCTCCTTTGACCCAGGCAGAAAGAAAAAGTAGCTTTGTCCTGGAGTGCTCCAGGAAGAAATGGTCTGAGAGAAGTATGGTCAGAAGTGAGGGTCTGGTCAGAAGTGCTCTGACCTTTTGTCTGTGGGGGTGTGGTTTACAGCAGGCACCCTGCTGAGAGAGAGGCCGTCCCAGCTCAAACTCTCCTTTGTGGCTGTGTGGTCAGAATTCAATCTGACATCAATTATTTCATCATGGCTTTAATATGGCACAACACTGACTAATCCCTGTCTTTCGAACCAAAGTACAGGGATTGGTCAGAGTGTTGTTCCTGCTCTCACCCTCCTCTGTCCATCATGATCGCCTTATTCTACGTATTGGTTGTCCCACATGCCAGTCATTGTGATGTGCTCACGTAACATCAGTGTGCCTTACTTGTTAATTTTTGCTTGCTGGCTGCGCATGCGCACTTCTAGTGTTTATGTATCCGGTTAGCTTGATGGTTAATTTAGTAGTTAGCTTCGGTGTTAGCCATTCATTGTAGCTCAGCTGCTCTTGCCGTATACTTTGAACATGGTTGAGAGTTGCTAGTTGCAGTTATTCAATACGGGACTTGGGGAAACTTACGGAAAAATTTCAGACTCATTTAGAGGAATTAATTTTCAAATGATAACTGATCAACAAATACCAGAGTGAAAAAAGGTGTTCCACTGGGTTCTACACTGGGATCATTGCTTTTTACTCTTTTTTTTGACAAGATGATATATTCTGGGAATTCGTCACAGAGTGAAAACATTACAGACGACCCTAAGCATTCTCTTCATCAGCCTATCATACAACAACACAATGTCTTCAGTGAGATCCTTCCTGTCCAGCGACAACACCATCTGCATACACCCTTTGAAGAACAAGGATAGATTAAGTTACGACAACAATCTTCTTTGAAACTGATTGCTGCTGAGTTTACAGAGGTAACTTGGACCATCTCTCCACGTCTTCCACTTTTCTGAGAGTCAGTGGACTCATTTAGAAATCCCTGTCACCAGCAACAATCTCTGGTATCTGGTAGGGATCCTAAGGTGTTTCTGAGGTCAGAAAGGATGCTTAGTCCGTCCAGCAAGTTCTGGTTCAGCTTGGGGGTCTCATCCAAGCAGGAAATATTTGAAAAAATCTCAAAGGGAAGAGCCTTTCTGGTCAGATACTGAACCACCTCAACTGAGTCCTTTCATTGTCCTTTGTATATCTCTAAATGGTAAATGGCTTGCACTTGTATAGCGCTTTAACTAGTTTGATGACCCCATAGTGCTTTACACTACAACCATTCACATTCATACCCTGATGGTGGTGAGCTATGTCCGTAGCCACAGCTGATAGAGGCACCTCCAGGCCCTCTGACCATCACCAGCAGGCAATTCATCTGAGTGTCTTGCCCAAGGACAAAATGACTGACACGATCGGAGCAGGGAATCCAACTGGATCTCTAAGACTGGGTCCAGTCATTCACCCAGTGGAGGAAGCTCATTTGAGCCTCTTCCATCTGAGATCTTGCTCTTTCAGTCATGATCTCATGAGTATAGGTCAGGGTTGTACCTAAACATGTCATTAAATTAAGAACTTTGCTGCTTGAATCAGCTTCTGGATCAGTGTCCATGTTACTGCATACCTGACCCCTATCCATCCATCACTCATGAGGCAGAGAGATCCTCAACCAAGATGAAGAATTTATTTATATTCAACTTAAATTCAGCTTCAAACAAAAAAATTTACCTGGCGGTACGTCTCAGTCATATTCAAATTCAATAAATTTAACAAGTAAATTGACAGACCAGTTTATTCAGATCAAAAATGCAATTCCTCTAAGTCAGATTAAAAAAAAAGTATGTTTAACAAGAGAAGAATCTCATATTTGAAAGGTTTATCCCAAATATTTCTTTTAAAACTTAAGCAACTAAAAGTAAGCCTGCCATCAGTGAGCAACGTGTTTTTCTTCTGATCTAATTAATGGAAAACTGAAGAACATTCTTACTGCTTGCCTTTTATGCAGGGAGAGGACCAATCATCAGCAGGTCTGACCACCTCTATAAAAGCTGGATTTTATAAAGAAGCAGTTTTTGCCACCGGTCAACCTGGGAAGGTTTATAAGGGCATCTCTGAACTGTCATTTTAGTGGAAAACATTTACAAATGCTGCCAGTTCTCCCAGGGGTGGAGATTGATCCCGAGGTCAGAGAAACTGCAACAAAACCCAAAGCTCCATTTTAAACTCTAGGCTGCCAGATAGCACGATTAATGTCAAAAAGGAGACTGAGGGGTCAACTGAAAGAGAGACTGAGGAAGGAGACTGAAGGAGAACTGGTTCTGTTTGAAAGGGTTTTTATGGAAGGAACGATGATGCTTTTTATTAGCCAGCTTTGGTGTCTAATAAATGCCTGGTGTTAATTAAGCACCTCTACGTTTTTTTAAAAGACATCTGTTTACACACAATTACTGTCCAAAGTGGCTTTCCATAGTTTCCAGGATAAAAAACACTCTTCTTTGTAAAACTAATAAGGGCGTGTGGCCCTGGTTTGCTAAGATTTATATGAATTCAGTTCAGTTCAATTCAATTTTATCTATATAGCACCAGTTCATGATACATATCATCTCAAGGCTCTTTCCAAAACCAGATTCAATCAAATCCTCCCGACAGATTGGTCAAAACTTTTCCTCTCTAAGGAAACCCAGCAGATTGCATCAAGTCTCTCCAAGCAGCATTCACTCCTCCCTGAAAGAGCGTAGAGCCACAGGGACAGTTGTCTGCATTGTTGATGGCTTTGCAGCAATCCCTCATACTGAGCATACATGAAGCGACAGTGGAGACGAAAACTCCCCTTTAACAGGGAGGAAAACCTCCAGCAGAACCAGAACCAGGCTCAGTGTGAACGGTCATCTGCCTCGACCCACTGGAGGTTAGAGAAGACAGAGCAGAGACACAGAAAGCACAGAAGCATACAGTGATCCAGGAATCCTTTCTTTGTTATATAGTAATGGTAGATGATATGCCTCCCCTGGATGATGTCACAGCTAGCAGAACACCAGACCAGGTGTACCTTCTATGAAGAGAAAAATGAAAGACAGAACAAAAAGTTAAACGTTGAAATAGCAACAAACAATGCTAAATTGGAGAGTAGTAGGAGAACTCAGCAGAGTGAACGAAATAGACCCAGATGTCCTCCAGCAGCTTAAGCCTATAGCGGCATAGTCTTAAAAGTAGACAGGTTGTCAGGGTGAATGAACAATAAAACTTGTAGAACAATATTGTTTATGTAGATATGAGCAAATGGGTGGTCTTGCACAGTGCCGTTCTTTTATACGGTATCCCAAACAAAGCATGTCAGCACAAACTCCTGATGGCAAGTGGTGAAGGCACGGTGGTGGCGGAGCAATGACATGGGCTTTTGCTTTGTAGCTACTAGATCTGAGCACGCTGCAGCCATCGAGGCGACCTCCCTATGCCAAGGCGTTCAGGAGTCGAATCTGACGGCACTTTGTCTGGCAACTGAAGCGTCGACCGAAAACAGTCGTCAGTGGAACAAAAAACGATGCTTCAGCAACAGAGGTAGGACAGAACGGCAGAAAAAAAAGAGAATCAGGGTATAAGGGTGGCCCAGTCAAAGTCCATACCTGACTGCAATGTTAGGAGAGATGTGCTGTAATCTGAAAACCTGAGGGTACCGAAACAATATTGTAAAGAAGAGAGGGCCAAAATTCCTCCAAAGCAATGTGGCAAGCTCTTAAAGAGTGTACCGTTAAACAACTGCTTTAAATGATTGGTGCTTAAGGTGGTTTAACGAGGTGTTAAATTGTAGGGTGCACTGGAGTGTACAGACAGAAACACCTTCCTCTGATTTAGGCCTGGCGGCCGCTGTAGAACATTCTCTCCGGGGTTCTTTACAATGACGTGCACAACGGATTTCCACAATCGGAGCAAAATACTCCACAGTTGCTGCTTAGTAAAGATCACAGTAAAAAAAAAAAAGCTGGATTTAACCAGACAGCTGATGGGTTTATGTATAATGGAGAAACTAAGGCAGGAAATGGTCACCACTGAATCCCCCAACATTTCTGCGGCCTGATGTCAGAGCAAAGTTCAACACTTCTAACCAGTGGCTGGAAATCTCCAAAAAAATCCCTTTAAGTTCATGAATATTCAGATTTGAGGTTTACGAAGCAAATATAGGTCAGGTTTTGGGGATAGCGCAGTTCAAACGTTTCACCTCGTCTGAAGAGAAGCCAACATGAAGACTCCTTGTGTCACCGTGGGACTCCTGCTGCTGTTCGCCGTGTGCCTCTGCGCTGCCATGCGTGAGTTTGCCTCCTCTCTGCACACAAACGACATCCAAAGGGCAATTTACCAAACCTGTACAGATTTATTCTGTTTTCTGCTCTTTTTCTTTAGTTGGTTAAAACTAATTTTAATGTAAAATTTAACCTGAGAAAGTACAGAATGCATACCTGGTAACGGCCTAAAAAGTTCAATGCCCCCTTGGCAACAACAGCTGCCATCATTATTTGCAACACCTACTGAGTCTTTTTTTATCGTTGTAGAGAAATTTTGTCCCTCTTTTGCAGGCAAAATCATACACATTGGAGGGTTTTGGGGCCCTTTACGGTCATGCAACAGCGTCTCACTCAGATTTACGTTCGGCCTTTGACTAGGCCATCCCAAAACCTTAATTTTGAGTCTTGGATTTGCTGCTGTCTCAGTGCGCTAAAGCTGGAGGCCACAAACCGACACATCACACGCTCTCCTTCAGGATTTTCTGCTTATTTGAGGAGGAATGCAGCAAATGTTGCACATGCTGGTTAAAGCGCATTGCTCTGAAACATTGACTTGTAGCAAAATTACAACATTTTGCAGATTGATTTAAGCCTGTTTACTCTTTTGTGGGTTTATCAAACAGTTTATCAGGCAACTAGATGGATGTTCTTCATATTATGTCCTATTTGCCACAGACCAGGAATCAAGGCTCGGTTTAACCTCATCAGAATGCTTTCAGAGGTTTCGCTGCCTTATGCTGAATACAAAATGCTTTGAAATTAACCTCAAAGAAAACCAAGAGGTGAGCAGCGTCTTAGTTCAAATCGGAAACCGTTGCTCAAAAGAAAACTCGTGACAAGAACGAGAATCGTAGTGAAAATATGGAATGTCGTCCGAATGTCCGGGGCTGGAGGAGCCCGGCGTTGGTCGACTCCTTGCAGCCCAGATGTGAAGCACTTCTCACAAACAGCAGTTTTACAACTAAGCGTTAATTCAGTGGTTCACAGCAAATGACATTTTGCAGTACTTGTACCCGTGATATTCTGCTTATCCGCCACGGGTCGCGGGATCAGAGGACTCCGGAGGGATGCACAAACACATCCTCCAGCTCCTCCGGGGGAAGCCCGAGGCTTTCCAAGGCCAGCCAGGAGACTTATGGTCTCCAGCGTGTCCTGGGCCGCCCTCTGGGCCTCATCTATGTGGGACATGCCTGGAAACCCTCCTAAACGAGGCATCCGGGGGGCATTCAGAACAAAGCGCCTGGGCCACCTTGGCCGACTCCTCTCGATGTGGAGGAACAGCGGCTCTACTCCGAGCCCCTGTTGGTTGGTGAAGCTCCTCATATTAGAAAAAAAGAACTAAAAGTAAGTAAAATCTTCTTGAATATAGTGTATTGGTCCTTGATTTGAGCAGGTAAAAAAGATTATTTGCCAATGGAATAAGATATTTGCACTTAAAACAGGAACAACTCAACCCCATCATCTTATTTCAAGTGCAGTCTATGTATCTGATTATCTTAATTTCTGTGTCAAATTACTCATCCCATTGGCAAATAGTCTTATTTACCTGCTTAAATCGAGGACAAATACACTGATTCAAGAAAATTTTACTTGATTCTAGTTTCCTTTCTGCAGTGCACCCTGTCTCTGAGGGAATGCTCAGCCACCCTACGGCGGACGCTCCTTTCAGCCGCTTGTATCTGAGATCTCGTTCTTTTGGTTATGACTCATATTTAACCACCACACATTAGGGAAGGTGAATCCAGAGCTTTGGCTTTTAGCTCAGCTTTCTCTTCGCTACGACGGACCGGTGCAGCGTACGCATCACTGCGGCGGCCGCACCGGTCCGTCTGTTGGTGTCCTGCTTCATTGTCCCGTCACCCATGAACTGGAGAGACTGGAACTGCCTCCCTACCTGGAGAGGGCAAGCCACCTTTTTTACAGCGCAGAAAAGTCACAACCGAGTCCGACATGCAAAAAATTGGGTTCTTACGAGAAGTTAATCCAGTTTTCCCAAAAATATTTTAGCTCCTCATACAAAAGCATCCCTGTTTTTAGCCCGTTTTAAGTGTTTAAGAGAGTAAATGTAAGAGAGTACATCTGACGCGGACCACCAGTCTTTGGTCCAGTCTGCAACCCTTACAACCCAAAGACCCATTTTCTTCCCTCAGTCCAGGTAAAAAAAATAAACAAAAAACAACATTAGAGCAGTGAATACAGTGTTACGCAAGCTTTCGAGAAAAAAAGAGAAGAAAACGTTTTCATAAACACTTACAATAGGAAAATAGTTTTTTAAAAAAGAACCATCTTATTCCTATTTTGGGTTACAAAATAATAAAAAAAAACATTTCTTTTTTTTTTTAAATAAATGCATTTCTTTCTATGGGATGATAGGATTTGTGAAAATAATGTTTAAAAAAAGCACAGTATCTAACTTTACTGACAAGATAAATAACTCCAAAAGCATATTACTGTTTCATTAGTCTTATTCTGTAGTTGAAATTAAATGCAATTATATGAAAAAGCTGCAAAACCACCTCGAAAAAAACAAAAAAAAAAAACAAACAAAAGCAAACCACAACCCAAAAAAAACAGTATTTGTCATCATATTTAGATTTTAGATCAGCTATTTTTCAGTCATCTTTAGCCAGAGTCAGTAAGAATCACTGTGGATGGTCCAAAGAGCCACAGGTAGCAGAGTCCTGGTCCAGAGGAAGATGCCATAATTGATAAAAAAACAAACATGAGTTGTTGGATGGAAGAAGTTATTTATCATTGTTTATTTTGGATCTTTTATTCCAGCACATGGACCAAATGACTTGAGGCCTGGACGGTGCTGCTTTAAGTTCTTCCCGGGCAGGATCCCAGAGGCCCACATTTTGTCCATCGCCAAAACTCACCAGAGCTGCACAAAGCGAGGATTTGTGTAAGTTTCTGTCTCAGACAAAGAGCATCCGAGCTCCTTTGTGAAGCAAACATATTAATCACAATCTTTCTGCAGGATCAACACTCCCCAGGGAGACTACTGTGTGAACCTGAAACAGCAATGGGCCATCAGAGCTTTCCTGAAGACCCCGAAGAACCAAGTGGCTCCGTCCACTTTATCTCCGGCCTAAAAATCGCTCCCCGCTTTCACAGCAGGGTCCAAAGCTCTCTGAACAAATCATCACTGAGCAAACCTCGACATCTTTCAAATATGCAAACTAACGCTTTGCAATCTTTTTTTTTTTTTTGTATTTAACCAGAATTTCTAAAGATTGAGCCAAAGCACTGATTTAGTTTCCAAGTGTTTTAAAGCCTTTTTATAACCCGAGTGCAATTTTCAGCGTTTTATCATAATTTTACAATTTATATTTGAAGAAGTTTCCTCAAAGTTTAGGCTTTCTGAAGTTTTTAAGATCGAAAACAAAATACTTGTGAGTGGTTGCAGACTTTGGGACCCCACTGTAATTTTTACGTATATTCTAAATAAGTGTTATTTTTCTTTGCACGTAGCTTACACATAAATGCATCTTACTGTGCTGTTTCTGATACATTATTAAAGTTTTATTTCACAAGAATATGACCTGAATTATTCGATACTTCACATAATTATATGAAAAAATACAAGAAAAAATAGGCATCACTTTTTAACTTGAACTGAATGAACACAAAATAAATGTGACTATTTTTCAAATTTTGCACTAAAACAGGAAAGTTTGCAATAATCTTGGGTTGGTATGGCAATTAAATTGGTTTAAAAGTAATGTATTTCTGTGATATCACATCAATGAGTTCAATTCCCTTTTTAACGCAAATAACAAAAATAAATTAACCAGGATGCATCTGTAAATCTCTAAGAAAATTTAAATCTTAATGTTTGAGATTACTGTTTTCATCAGATTTTGTCATAGAAAAAACAAAGACAATGTCCACAAAGACATTCCCACAAGAAATTAAAAATGATTCAAAACTCAGGAGCAGTTATTGTTAAAGCATAACTTTAATATTAACCATGTACAGTTAAGAGACAGAACACACGATAAAGAGAAGAAGAAACACTATTTATTTATATATATATATAAAAAAAGAAAATATTACAAAAGAAATACAGCTAAACGTATGCATTTTGGTCAGTCGTTACAGTTCTTTATGATCTCAGATTAGATGTAAAATACCTAAGGAGACAGATGTATAGAGGCATGGGCATATCCGTGGTTCTCATAGTTCTTGAAGCGGTTCTTTTCTGATATAATGCCAACAAAAACTTGAAACTAGATCTGAGCAGCCTCATGTATGCACAATGTAACTTTAATCCCTGGAAGATAAAGTTCATACTTCGTGCTGCAGGTTTGTCCCTTTTATTTTATTTTTTAAATCAGGAGATTGAAGGGAGTCTGAAACCCAAAAACAGATCCTGAGTCATTTCACAAAACAAGAAGAGATTTCAGGGACTGTTTATCTCCAGCTGTACAGACTTTTTTATTATATCATATGAAAATAAAACATTACAACTCTGAAGCAACAACAGTAGAGAATTAAACCATATGAACTTTATTATTTATTAACACAAAGGTGTTTTTTTATTTTTTTATCTGCAGAACAAAAATGAAACACTTTGGTTCAATTTGAAGAGTTCTTTAAATCGCCCTAAAAGACGGGGAAAAAATATTGACTTTCAAATATATCTTCCTGTTTTTAATTTGGCCCAAAAAATAAAATAAAAAGTGGATAATGTCAAAAAAAATAAATCTGGAGAGGAGGGTTCAGGTCACACACACCACAACATTTAACACCTGCGCTCGCTGAGGCCCGGAGAGACGCGGCACTCCACCGGAGCCGAAAACGGACCAGAGTAAAAATAAAGCAGGAGACTTAAACAGACGTTCTGGCCCCGACCCTCCAGGGGCCACAGTTGTGACCCTTCTGATTGTTTGGGGGGAAAAAAACAACAGAAAACAGGTTTTAATCTGAAATGAGTTGAGGAAAAGCAGATCAGAAATTAATCCTCCCAACGTTTCAAAATAAAGTTAGATGGGATTATTTTTCAGACGAATGTGTAATCCTTAATTTCACAGCTCTAAAAATATGACATCGTCTAAAGATATTTCGATTTAATCTGGTTAATGGGACAAAAACGTTAAGTAGCGCCGTCAGTTGGACAGACTGCACACATTTTTCAGGCTGAGAACCTTTTATTTCATTTAAACTGCATCGGTTAATTACAGAAGACGTTTTTTTAACAAGAGAGAAGAAAAATTATTATTGGGAAACTTTTTGCCAACATATGTATCAAAACCTGAATGTTTGTAGCTCCTCTTTTGTTTTTTTATGAATGAAAGATGTGGAATCCTGAGGCAGCAGGAGATCTGGTGACTACTGAGCGCCGCTGAAGGTTAAACATGTTCACTAGCTAGTCGTTCTGCAGGGGGGGCGAGGCAGCATCAGCGCGACTGGGCCAGGATCCGACGTGACCTCTGACCTCGCTGCAGAAATGGCTGCAAACACTCGCCGAGGTTTAACGCGTTTTAACTTTGCAACAGTAACGGACACGGCTGATCTATGAACAACTACATGTTTACAAATGGCTATGCGTGGTCCCTGCCACGTGTCAGCTCCGAGGAAGGCGCCCTCTTTGTCGAGAAATACAGGAAAATAGAAATCCACAAACATGCATTCGTCATGAGAACCAGGAGCGCCGCAGAGACGGGTCCGTTTGTGCGCCGTGCGACACCGAGTTGATTTCTGCCTGAATGTGCCGTCGCAGGCCCGCGCGACACGAAGACGTCGGGGGAGATGGAGAGGAAGAGGAGCTTGAAGCTGAACCGGGAGGCTGTCACTGGCTTTAAAAGATTTTCCCTTTCTTCTTGTTCTTCTCCATAGTCCTGTGAGAGAAGAGAGAAATAGTTTAATAAATTAGGTAACAAAAAAAAAAAAAAACATTATAAAGCATAGAGTTAAACCGCCCACAGATGAAGAACATGTTTATAGCACAAATAAAGAAGGCAATTAATTAATTTAATTTAAACAGAAAAAAAACTGTGGCTCTGAAAGCCCTCAGCACATGAAGGACACATAAATGTTCCTTAAACTAATAAAGAATATTATATAGCATTTACGGTTTCCATTAACCAAAGTTTGTAGGTCTAATCATTAAAATATACAGATCCGTTTCTTAAATTGCAGTTAATAGTTTATTCCTGCTATGCAGACATACGTTTCAGTTGTGGGATAAAGAAAATATCTGCTGATGTGCAGAAAACGTGTCTTACTTTATGTTTAGTCAGAATTAAACTAAAAATTTAATTTAAGGTGAAATAACAAAAAAGATAATTAGTTATTTTGGTCAATATTGAAAGAAAAAAATGCATTGGTTTCACCAGAAGAACCTTGAACTGCAACATCTGTTTCCCTTAAAAATACTTTAAAGTGTTTATCTAAACTTAGGATATTATTTCTAGCAACATAGGCCCATTCCATTCTGAACCAGAAACAAATAAAACAAAACAGTTATTTAAGTTGTTTTTGTGAGGCTCTGGAGCCTAAATCGTAACTGAATAAGTTGTTTAGATGCACAGGCCTGATGGTACGCATCTCAGTAATAGATATGACGACAGTCTGGTGTTTTATCTCATTTCCCTCAGACCTTCAGGCTGTAAGATCAGTGGTGTTTGTGTTATCCCAGTAGATCTAAATGTTGTTCTATGCATGCGTGTAAAGATGATGACCGTGAAGCTTCAGAGCTACGCGGGTGTCACTGACTTGGAGGCGTCCAGTTTCTGCTGCTCGAGGATTCGCTGCTGGGCTTCCCAGTTGGCCTTCTCGTCCTCAAACACTCGCCTCTTCTCCTCCAGCTCTTTGTACTGCGCCTCCAGGTTCCTCTTCATCTGTTCGTGGCGCCTCTCCAGCTTTGGGGTAAAAATCATGGCACAGAATCACTCTCAGACCCAAATTTATGCCGTTTCTAGACACGTTCACTGAAAGTATGAACATTTAAACTTAGGACAAAACGAGGGAAGATAATTGCTTTAGTTTCCAGTATTTTCAGATTCCTGCTATTAGACTCATTTTAATCTAATTTCCATGGTTAGTTTGTTAATTAAATATCTAGTAAAGTTACAGTTATTACATAAATTCATTTATATTATGTTTTACTGATGTAATTTGCCTGAGAGTGAAACATAATTGATCTTTATATTTGCAGCAGTTCAGGCCTATTTTTCCTTTAGGTTAGCCGCCCGATGTGAACCTGTACTGCTGGATTTCAGTATCAGCGGCGCACCAACCTCAGCCTCTGAATCCTTCAGCTTCTGTTTCTTCTCCTTAACCTTCATTTCAAAGACCTGCTCCATCTCTGCCTCCATCTTCTTCATCTTCATCACATGCTCCCTGCGCTCCTCCTCCATCTGAGCCAGAGGGCTTCTGTAGGTTTTGAGAATGAAGCAGAGATTAGAGAACAGTGCAGAGCCTCACTTTTTCACCTGGTGTTGGATTTGGTTTTCTGTCTGCTGAAACTGAACAGGATCTCTGACCCTTGCTTCTGGAATGACGTACTGGACTGACTAGATCATACATAACTTATTTTTTTGTTCTCCATAACAAGCGGGTGTTCAGTGTTTTCATATCTGCGTGGAAATCTACTTCTTTTACTTATTTTTTTCCCCAACACTGAGGTCTTACTTTGTGAGTTGTCCCTTGGTCTTTGAGGTGTCCACCCCGTTGCAGGTGACGGCAGCCAGTTTCTTACTGCGATAATTCTCGTAGTGGACGTTGTTGGTGACGTCTTTCAGATCCTGCATGTGGGTCCTGTTGAAAAGGAGAGAAAAAAGATCAACACAGACACAAATCCATCAGAATAAAAGACAAGAAATACAATTAGACACAATTAGGCAGCTTGAGGTAAAGTGCCTTGCCCAGGGGCAAACCAACAGTGTGGGAATCAAACCCAAACCTTACAGACTGCAAGACGACTACTCTACCCACAGTAGCCGGAGCTTATCCAGCAGGTTAGGACAAAGACAAAATGTCTAAATGGTGTAAAATACTTAAAACTTTGCTTTAAGGTTTGGTTTAAAGGAGCTGAGTTGCCCCCATTTAAAGGCAAAATTATTAAAATAAACGGATATTTTTCCATCTTCACAAAAATGTCAAAGTAGATTATCACAAAAAATTATTTAAGTTCTTTATCTAAACAGATGTTTTTTTTTAGGCCTGAATAGCATTAATTTTATATAAATGTTGCATAAATAAATTTAAAAATAAAATCCTGACAAATACATTTTTTTCTGGTTTGATAAACGCAAGAAAGCTGAAAACCCTAAATTTTCTTGTCTGTAAAAATATCAATGAACATCAAGCTATTTGACACAAGACATATGCGCTAAAGGATAAGCTTTTAATTATTTTAATAAGCTTTTAAATTCCTACTTTGTCTGCTGGATGGAAGCAATCCTCCATCAAAGAGCCTGCAGCACTTTCTACTGGATTCAAACCTCTGTTTCAGGTGGCCAGCCCAGGTAAAAATTGGGACGTGGCCAGACCCAGGTAAAATTGGGACGCGGCCAGGCCCAGGTAAAATTGGGACGCGGCCAGGCCCAGGTAAAAATGGGACGCGGCCAGGCCCAGGTAAAATTGGGATGCGGCCAGCCCAGGTAAAATGGGACGCGGCCAGGCCCAGGTAAAAATGGGACACGGCCAGACCAGGTAAAATTGGATCCGCTCAGGACGATAAATCCCCCTTCCCACAAGAAAAATAAACATTTTAAACAGCGCACATGGACCATTCGCCTTCACTCAGGTGTGGATCACGCAGTGACCAACATCAGCAGCCTACTTCATGCGCCTACAACTTTCAGTGTAAAGCTGCCATTTCTGAGCTTTTTCCCCCATACTGTAGGACTGACAATAATCTATAAGGTAAGGATAAAGTAGCTAGTTGCTGGGGGGCCTAATTACATAGGGTCACAGCCCCTCTGTGCCGCACACTGACAGGAGTGGTGGCTGTCTGCTGGAGAAGAATCGGCTCTATGTGCCGACAAGCTTCACAAACATGCTACTATCTCCCCGCTTCGTGCCACCGGTAGAAAGTGTGTAAAATGTAGGAATATGTCACAAAAAATGTAGGCGATTGGTGCGGTTGACTACGAAGGAAAAAACATCCGCGGACAGCCCTCGTGGCTCACATTATGCGTTTAATAGGCCCGTAGATCCGGCTGCAGGATCAAGATAAAGGGGGGCTTTCCATGTTTCTAAGCAAACATTTTATTTTCTTCAGTCCGAACAGTGATCTGTGGCAAAAATTGTTTTTATCTCAATAAAATCCTAACATCTAAAAAAAAAGTGTTGCGAATTGGGCTTCTGTTGAACACGTTGGGCTGGAAACACAGCTTTGGGCGGGTTGTTAAAATATGGGCTGCTTTTCACATCACCTGGTGAGCTTTAAAAAAGAAATAATTGGAAAATTATATCAAAATAGTTGTCATTATGTGGCAGAAGTAAAAACTTCTGCATTGTAATACAATGACGTTTGCTTGAACTAATTTTATTAGTTCATTTATTCTGAAATGTGTGGAATCTGTCGCGCTTGATATAATCAATGATTATTGGGGGGAGTGGTGGCCTAGTGGTTAGAGCACAGAGCTTCGGTCCCTGAGGTTCTCAGTTCAACTCCCACAAGCTGCCATTCTAGGTCCCTGAGCAAGACCCTTAACCCCCCAATTGCTCCCCAGGCACCGCACAGTGGCAGCCCACTGCTCCCCAATGGGAATGGGTTAAGATGTAGAAGTGAATTTCTCCATTGTGAGATCAATAAAGTAAAATTATTATTCAATTATCAATGATTAATAGTCACTATGAAGGTAATGGTGAATGTTAATAAATGCCCCACATAGGTTGAGTGGGAAGCCTTTATGTGACGTTTTCTCGCTACATCAGTGCAGTTGTGTGCTAATGGCGTGTTCTTTACTGTGTGTTCAATACTTTTATGCTTTTAACATGAACACAACAGAGGCTGTGATTTGGGCTGCATTGTTTTTATTTATTTTTTTGTTTGGTGGGTTTTACGTTGTGTTGCGCCCGTTTTACGTGTTTTTACGTTTGTGCTGTGCCCGAGTATGTGGGAGCCTAGCATAGGCAGACAAGACATGAGCTCCGGTATTGACACAGACCCAGGAAGACAAAATTCAGAGAAAACTGGAAATTGGCATCATGAAGTAAAACTGTAATGTGTGCATCTCTTTTAAAATGAACATTTTCTTGAAACACAATGCGAGAGCCATTCTGTAGCAGGTTTACCGTGACCAACATCAAGGAGAAGGATCTGCCTCATTTACAGAGGCTGTAAGAGAATATGTGCAAAACGGCGTTTCTCACCGGATCAACATGTTGCGCAGCACCGTGAAGTCGCAGTGTTCCCCGTTCTCCACTGAAACAGAGAGGAGAACACAGCAGCAGTGAGAAACAAACGTCGCTATGTTGACAAAATGATCATCTTCAGCTTATCTCAGAGGAACCAGAGGCAGAAACATGAATGTCTAACAGATCTGCAGTGGATTTCCAGTCATCTGTGATGTTTGCTCTCCTAACACACACTTAGACCAACAGATGCTCAGGTTGTTATTTACAGTAGATAGATTATGGGTTGAATAATGTTACAATAAAGTAAAGGCTTTAAAATGCAAATGGTTATAAAACTAACACAAGACAAAGAGTAGTGTTCATATAGCAGTTCTAGAGGAAGGGGTCCACATTCAACAGGGTCCGTTCGGGTGGTGCCAGTGTTTAAAGAGAATAGTACAGTAGCAGAAACACATCTACAGAAAACAAAGGGCAGAACGATCACAGACCGATCAGATAGGATGGTTTCATTTAGAGCTTTTAATCTATATCTTAAAGCATGCTGGAGTTCCTCCCACAACAACATCTGCTGTGTTTTCTATTTGATCTCATAAAAATAAAGTCTGACGGAGAATTTTATCATTGTGTGCAGATGCTTTCGTAAGAATAAGCCGAGTTAACTTCAACAAGCTTTAGTTTTAGATAAAACTCTTAAAGAGTCATCAACAGGCCCAGAGAAAAACATTTAGGAAGTCAATGAGGCCGGAGGGCGTCTATATGGGCTCTGCTGACACCTACAGGACAACCTGAAGACAAACACTGTTTGATCAGATCCTTTTAGCTTCTAGCCAGGACTTTAGCCAAATCAGACAGAACGATTCTAAACGCTTACCTAAAGGAACCAGCAATGATGACGTGTGTACAACATGCTTAACCAATTTATTTATAAAGTAATTAATGCGGTTTTAACATCTTAATTGCAGAGCAGAAGTACCCTTTGAACTTTTTTATTCCTTCTTGTTACAACAAAAAACCTGAGCATATTTTATTGGGATTTTTTTCCCCCTGATAGACCAACACAAAGTATCACATAATTGTGTAGTGAAAAGAAACATATTTTAAATTGTATTCAGACAATAATCTGAAAAGTGTGGCATGCATATGCAAAAAAATAAATAAATACAGTGCTTCCAACTGCCTTCAAGAGGTCAGCGACCACCTCTGTTCAATTTCATTTTAGTATAAATCCAGCTGTTATTTGACGTTCTCAGAGGTGTCTTAGAGAACATCATGGAACAAACGCCTAAAATGGTAAAATTATCACAACTATTAAAGACAGTCGTCCTGCTAAACAGACAGGCCGGGCAACAAAGCATTAATCAGAAGCAAACTACAGCCGCCTGGTTTCTCTGGAGAAGCTGAGGATCCACAGCCCAGTCTTTAGTCGGGAACTTTCCAAATCTCGCCTCTATGAAATATAGAAAAGAGCGTGGAGAGAAAATTAAATCAATTTCCTTTTGTATTTTGTCTAAAGACGTGTAGCGGACATGTGGAAGAGAGTGAGGTCTGGTTAAATGAGGCTAAAATTGAACTTTTTGACCTACATACATAAAGGCAGCAGGGACACTACGCCCACGGGGAAAAATCCTTTTGTTTAGCAGAGATGACGGGAAGATTGAACTAAATACACGCAGAACAGGAGGAAAATCTGTCAGAGGGTGCGTGTAACCTAAGACACTCTTAAGAAAGTTCACCTTCTACGAGTGCAAAAAGGGAACTAAAAGTAAACATTTCTTGAAATGAGTGTATTTGCCCTAAATAGGAGCAGGTAAATAAGATTACCTGCCAATGGAATGAATATTTTGACCCCTAAAATAAGATAATTAATTAGATAATTAGATACACTGTTTTTGAAATAAGGTGGAGATTTGTTGTTCCTATTTTAAGCGGAATAATTATTCCATTGCCTGCTTAAATTAAGGACAAATAGACTCATTTGAAGAAAATGTTACTTAATTTTAATTCCCTTTTTGCAGTGGAAAGGACAACAATCCTAAGCAGACCTCCAGGTATAGAAGGCCTCTTTAAATCAAAGCATATCCATGTGTTAGATTTGCCTACATCATGGGTGTCCTATATTTAAACAAGTCCCTGCTGCAACACAGCTGCCTGAAATAGCTAAATTACCTTCACAGTATGTCAGTACATTCTGCAGAGGCCTGTGGCAACAATGTGTTTGATTCTGCGTCTAAAATATGCAGCACACAGGGTCTCTAGGACTGTCTTTGGAAACCATCGGCTTTGACCTAAAACATTTTCACAGACGCTCTAGAGCCAAATTTCCACCCGTAAATGTACTAAACTGGTGGAGACATACCACAAAAAGCCTTTCAGCTGGAATTGAAGCAGTGAGTGATTCTATGAAATATTTTAACATCTAATAAATGAACTACTTTGTGCTGGTTTATCAGATCAAATCCCTTTAAATGACATTGAAGTTTGAGGTCACTACTGAAAATGAAGACGTTTTAGGGGGTATTCTGCAAAGCACCGTACATAGAAAAACCCAACATCAACACGTCATGCAACAACAACGCTGGAACCAGTTTGAACTAATCGCATAAAATGACCGACATTTGATGAGAAATTAAACTTTTATGTGCTTTTAGGGAGGTTTATGTATTCAAGCAGGAAAAGAAACGCGTCCTATCCGATCCCAGTTTTCTACTGGACTCACAAACGCAACGCCAACAGAGGTGTTGTGGGTCACAAACTGTTCACACTTCATGGTTCAGTTAGACGGTTGTGAGTTTCACTGAGACAAAGAAGACAGGGTTATAAGGTCAGACGGGATTCTGGAAAAGGACTCCAGATAAACTACTGCTCAGGCTGTGCGTGGTGGCTCTCCGTCCTCTTCGCTCGGTACGTTGCTCCTTTTAGATTTGCCTCCAACCAACTCAGCAGCACATCATCACCAGTGGAGGGAAGAAGGAGGACACCTTACCATTGATGAAACTTAAGCTGTCCTTGGCCCTGGCCTTCCAAACCAGCCACTGACCTCCTGTCTCTTCTAGAGGAGGGAGCTCTGACGAAGGGGAGGGGGTACGGTTTTTAAGTTACTGTCTGTGCCCAGCAGGGGAGGAGGGGCTAAATCTGGGTCTGGAGCTGCTGGGATAGGTACGGCTCACACTTGGCCCAGAACTGGCCAGCGTTTGGCCCAGATTCAGCCCAGATTTGGCCCGGATCAAAACACCAAAACCTGCATGTGAGCAAACTGACTGGCTTTGGAGCACGGGTCTCTGTAGAGGGGGAGCGTGGCGGTTCGGTGGGGGTGTTTTAGGAGGTTCTGTGCATGACCAGCAGGGGGCGCAAGCCTCAGTAAGGGAGGGTGGTAGGGGAGCTACGCAAGGGTTGGGGGTCAAAGGAAAAGAAAGATTTCAGCTAGGAATATAAAGCTCTTATTTATTAATAAATGACAGAAAACACCTGATTACTGGTGATGCTGCGTAGTTATTACCGCAGATGCCACTTTTTAAACAGTAACCAATCAGATTACAGTTCATGAAATTGTTTCCAGTGAATCAGGTATTTTCAGTGCTTTTATTTACTGACTGGGTTAATTTAGGTTATGACGACAAACTGCATTAGTTCAATGGAAAAGAAGGGAACACAGCTTTTTATTTGGCACATGCAGAGCTGTGTGTGTGTGTGTGTGCAGGGCATCTTTCAGCCAAGTTAAAGCTCTAACAGTCAAAGTCAGTGTATGCTAATGAGTGAAAATTTATGACAAGCCACCTGTTACCCAAATTCCTTAAATGAGCCGCTACATGCCCTGGTAGCAAACACTAACATACCCATAACTACTTATGAAACTATAAGCAATGTGTTAGAGCGTGTTGGATTCCAGTTTGTTGGTCCAGATACAGCAGGGCCATAACACCATCCTCCCTCCGCACCATCCAGCTCAGCTAACGGCGCCGCCGAGCCGAGCCGAGCTGCAGGGTGAATCGGGGCTCAGATTGAAAAGACTGACGGTGGTGTGTTCAATGCCCTGGGAGCAAAGCAGGAAACCACAACGTTAGGGTGACGCTTCTGTTGCAGATGGGGATTCAGCACCAAACAGCCTCCAGCTCTCTCCATGACTGTTCACAGCATCAGACCTGGGGATAAACTTCATCTCCGGGCAGATTTTTAAAGATGTCAAAGTCAAACACTTTGACTGACACTGTGGTGTTTCTGCTTCTATAACTTTGGCCATTATTTTATAGTCAAACAAAAAGCTATGTGCAGTCGGATGATTGAGAAGCTTCTTACATTTGAGCTCTTCTCAAACTTTACTCTGTCAGGGGCTAGAAAACTTTCACCTGGCTAGAAAAAAATAAATAAAAGTGTCTTCAGCGTAAATTTTTTCATCTGGTTCTGACTGAACTGCTCAGTGTGAAGACGCTGCAGCATTAGATCAGGGTAATCACAATAGACGGAAGCCCATAATGATACGTGAGAAATTATAATAACAGAAAAAAGTGCAGAATTAAAGTTTTAAGATCTGATGTAAAAAATAAATCATGTGAACCCTGGTAGATTTTTAGCTCTCCTTTACAAATACAACAGCTACAAAAAAAGCCTTATTATTACATATTTGAATTTTATTTTACATGCTTTCCTAATTTGTGTGCTGCTAGATGAATTGCGTCAGTATTTGCTGAAGCGGGAGACACGTCAGAGGCTTGATGAAACAATTTTAATGTGAATTGTTTTTCTCCCTTACTGTAATTTTTGTTGACATATAATCACACCAAATCAATCTTTCTCCATGTCCTCATAGGTTTAATTTGCTTAGGGAGCTGCTGCTAGCATTAACTTTGATCACTATGTGTTGAGCCACAGAAAGTATACCTGGCCCATTATCTGTGTATAGCGGTGTCTCTTCCCTAGATGGAGTTAATCACAGACCTATTACATCCTCTCACTTTGTGTCCTCTGTTTTAAAAGGAGCCATTAATTGAGATTGCTGCTATCAGCTCTGTTTATTCTCCTTGGTTTTCTTTCCCATTGAAAGTATAGCGGCTTTCTTTTCTGTCTTCTCATAGCCAATCTAGTCATGGCAGATAGCCACTCGGTTAAAAGGGGGTGGTTCCTCTCAACTGTCGCCACATACTTGCCATAATCATCTCTATGGAATCAACTGGGCTCCTGGAGACTGATCATGATTGGGATTAAATTCAAATTATAGAGTGTGTATGTACTGTACATCAAAGATATGGATGCAAGTTGCTGGGACAACCAATAAGACTGATACACTAACTAATCTGGAGCAAAATCAGGGTCACCAACCTTTTAGAAGTTGAGAGCTACTTCATTTGTACTGTGTCATATGAAGGGCTACCAGTGCTGACATTTGAACTAAAGAGTCAGAGCTCACCATCACGTTATGTAATATAAACGTGTTTTTAATGCATTTACCATTTTAAATCTATGTAACAAGTATGATTAAAAAGGAAGAGCAACTAAATAAAATTTTTATAAATTTTAGATGCAGCTCACTGGAAGCTTGTGCTAGTTTTAGAACAGGCTTGAGGGCCCCGCATGTGGTCCTTGGGGGGGCCCCATGGGCACTATGTTGGTCACCCCTGCTTTAAATGTTCAGTATTTTTATTTAAGAGCAGTGGAGTCTCATTCATCATGTTTACTAGCAGAAAGCTCTGAGTTCATCTCTATCAGGATCACATGAATGATTCCCATGTTTGAATTTGGCCTTTAAATACATTTGTACTTTTAATAAATAAAGTCCAGTTTGTTTAGTGGAGTGTTTAGGAGACTTTCAGTCTATAGCCCAAGTCTGATTCGAGCATTGGTTTGACCATCAGCCTAATGATATGACAGCGAAGCAAATGAAAAGTGAAGGGAGAGGAGGGGCGGGCAGATTCTGACGAGAGGGAGGTGGAAGTTTACTTGGAGGCAAGAGGTGTTGGGGGGGTGAAACGTGAGGGTGAAATAAAGTGAAAGATGGTTTCGTTTACCAAAAATGCCCTCTGTCAGTCATAGAATAGAGTAGACAAAGAACAAAAAGGGGAAAAAAAGAGAGAAAAGAAAGAATGAAACAGTGAAAGACTGATACATGGTCAACCACAAAGTAACAAAAAGGTATCTCACTTCATTTTCCTAAGGATATAGACACGGTACCGCCTTTCTCAAACATTAAGAAAGAAGAAAAGAACAGTTTATAGTTGGTCGATTGTGAGGATGTGTGAAATACCAGAGGACTCCGGGTCTGTTCTCCTTTTCCAGAATCCCTATCAGGATCAACTCTACCAAAACAAGTGTGTACACTGGTGCAGAGAGGGAAGGAAGGTGGGAAATCGCGCTAACCGGATAACCTCTCACTTGTCAAAACTCAACAGTTCACACATCAATCAGTGGTTTAGCTCAGGGTTTGTGCTAAACATAAAAATCACAAGTGGATCTTGGTTTAAGGTGTAGCCACAAAGGCTACCGTCTCGCTCTGGGAATTGAGATTTTTGTCGATTCCAATGAGCCTGAAAGGCTTAAACACAAATTGAGGTATTTACATCAAAGTTTTATAACACTGAGCTTTTTGCTTTTTTTTTTATAATGTGTGATTAAGTTAAAAGATATTCTGACCCAGATAAATAAAAAGCTCAGGACAGTAGGTAGAATCTGTAAAACTCGTGTGCTGGAGTAACAGAAAAAGTATTTGGAGAGAGCTTTTTTAGCGCTGCCATTCTTTCTGATATTTGTAACCAATTCCTGAAACAATCATAGGGACTCTAAATAAAGTTTTAAAGGGTTAACAGTTTAACGGCTCTACATTTTGACAAGTCAATGCATTACCCGGTAATAAACACGCTGGGTGGACACAAGGGGGCACAGAGGAAAACATGCACATTGTGCCGTTCTTTTCAGAAAAAAATCATGCTTCATCCACCCAAACAGAAAACACAGCCGGCTGGATCCTTCCCAAGCACTTCCACCTTTAAACGGCGACATGTTTGGGCTTTTTCTTGCACAGCTGCTTAGCTGACAAAGTGCAGTGAGAGTTTACGCATCCTGAATTAGAAATCTGACAAAAAGGTAAATCAGGGCTTCAGTTTCTTATCGCTTTGGTTCACTTGGCGTTCACAAAGTCAGAGCCTTTTATCTGCCTTCCAGAGGCATAGCTGAGTTGACCTACCTTCTGCCACGCCCCATGGGTACTGGCGACCTCTGACCTTCTTGCCGTTCACCTCCACAACCACATTGCTGCCAACCACAGCCAGCGGCATCTTTTCCTAAAAACAATGACAAAAAGACAAACAAAAAACCCCCCAAAAAAGATAATTACAAAATGTACAATCTAACGAGAATCTCCAGACACAGAAAGAAGACGTTTCTTATCCATCGTCACGCCCGTTTCTAGATGGGTTTCTTCATTAACAGGCCTAAGTGGGCACATCTATGAGCTTCAGTTCTAGTGGAATCTCTTGAAAAAGTAAAATGGCTGCAGCAGGCGCAACAGACAGCCTTGCAGTGCGCCTCTCTGAAGCCAGTGAAGGCTGCACATGTTGCTGCTACAGCTGCGTCTCCCTGCTCAGCAGAGAAGCCGGCGGTGGTGAAACGACATGTTCCCTGAGCCAGGGACAGGGAAAAAGTGAAAAGCTTCTGTGCACAACAACGCCCAAAGAATCCGATGTCTCACACAGCATATCTTGGTACAATAACAATGTTAAAGCACTTTTTCTTGGTACAATAACAATGTTACGGCACTTTTAGTGGCAATTTTGAAGTGCAGACAGAAGCAAACGGCCATGGACCATTTACTTTCTAATTGCAGACAAACGCATGTGCTGACAGGGCTTCTAAAGAGACCCTAGAGAAGAACCTGGAAGATCTGGTCTTACTTCATAATGTAAGCATTACTGTGCTTCCAAAATGCAGCAAAAGAAACCACCATTTCCTCCACATCTCATTTGCAACCATCCCGTCAGCCACAACTGGTCAAACAGGTGGTCAATGGTTCTTTAACCTGCCATCAAGCTATGCTTTGAGCAATAGCTCAATAATAAAAAAAAAAAAATATTTTTTTTTGCGCATTGAATTTTTTTCAAAATACACGTTGCCTGTTGGAATAAATTACATTTGGGGTGGTGGGGGACGGACAGACAGGATTATATCTGATTAAAGACAACCTGTTGGTCATTACCTTGATCTTTCTGATGAGCTTATTGTCCTCATCGTCCTCGGTGTCGGGGAACTCGTATATTTTTATTTTGTGCTCCTGTATCTCTTTCATTATCTGCAAGAGGGTGAGAAAAATCATCAATCTCAAGATATAAGATGCTACTAGAAGGTCTGAAATACAGTTAACGCTTAAAAGTGAGGCTTTTAGAAAAGGATGCAAACATTTAAAAGTCAGAATAAAGAAAATTCTGAGATTTAAGTAAAAAATTTTAGATTTTTTGGAAAAACTAAGTAGGCAAGATATGCTTGAATTTTTTCCCCTCTGACTTACAAAGCAACAGGTTGATAGGCAGCTGATCAGTTTTCTGAAGTAAAAGACTCCAGTGCAACAACTCCACCTATCTGTGAATCTGAAAAATACGCTGCTAACACCTTTTTTTAATAAAGAAAAAAAAAAGAAGATAAAAAAAATAAATAACTTTGGCTGTTTAACTGCAACAGAATAATGGTGTGAAGTCCTTCATTTTATTAAGAATGAAGCTGAAGGTTTTACTGCAGATGTTTGAAATTCAAATTTAAATTGTAAACTTAAAAGGTAACATGTTAATGACAAACACAACTAACCAATTTTATCATTTGTTTAATCTACAAAACAAAAATGACAGAAGACAACCTTTTATTCATTCTTTTTGTTCTCTGTCTTAGCTGAGATGTTTTTTTGTTGCAGCAAACACGTTTTTCAGGCACAAAATGTGCTAAATGACATTAAATACACACAAATATAACACTAACCTGCTTTTTAAACAGCTGACACTCCTCGGGGGTCAGTGTGTCTGCTTTGGCAATGAGAGGAATGACGTTGACTTTGTCATGGAGCCTCTTCATGAATTCAATATCCAGAGGCTTTAAACTGAAGAGAGGATAAAAACATAACAGGAAATGTAAGCAGGAAGTCAAAAAGAGATAATTTCTCATACAGGTGGGAAACACATCGGCCTTCATTCATCAAAGGTGCCAGAATGTGGATGCATGTTGGACTTATGGTGACATAAAGAAATTTAGCAGTGACAGGGAATTATTAATCCAAACACGACAAATTTATTTATTTATTATCAATTAACTTTGATGGTTAGGAGGGTTGATCACATATGCATGTTTATCACGTGTAAACCTGTATCAGAGTAAATATTTTGTGAGAGTAAATAATAAACTTGCCCCATGTAACAATATTATAAACAAGGAAAACAACAGAAGTCCTTTAAGGGGCAGCTGGCGCAGCTTGAGCTCAAAACTAGAACCAGCTCCACAGTCTGTCCCTGGAGTTTGAGTCTGGATATTCAGGGCCAATTAAATGCCGCCCTGCATTGCTGCATGCATCAACGAACTTTATTTGAGGTAAGCAGCGCCGTCAGACAGTGTGACTCACGGTACGAACACATTCAAATGAATATAAGCTTTCCTGCTCAGTGCGTCGCTCTGCAAAGTGGTCGCAGTGCACTAGGTCACCAGCAGAGGGCCACACAGAACAGCAAATTAGACCGAAACAAAAGAAAAGAACAAGCCAGCGCTCTGTGCCCTGCAGGGTCTTCACTACTGAATGTCAAATAAGTCTTCTGCTTAGTAGTGTCGCCTGACACAATGAACTCAGAGCTGTGTGTAGGAAGGAAAATATGTGCTCCGTTACAGCAGACAATTGTGAGAAGATAATTGAATATGATTAAATGCGCAGTAAACAGTGGAGCCTATATTGTTGCAGTTATTTCTATTTATGCAGTAAAACAATGCATGATGTCTGTGCATATACAACTCTGAAAGCGTGGTTTTATTTTGCTTGCGCGGGAACGCAGAATAACGAAAAACAGGAAAGTAAAATCATGGAAGAACATGAAGTTGGTGCCCTGCTGCTCCAGTAGTTATGGAGTTAAAGCAGCTCCAGATAAAACAGGAGTCCGTTTGTCTAAACCCAGACTTAGGGTAGACAAGATATTGATTGTCCAAGAACCTCTGTGACTTAAAACTCATAAATTAGCTTGTAAACACTTGGCAGCGATTTAAGAAACCATCGATAAAACATATTTCAGTCGGAGGAAAAAATAAAATCTGCTGATGGAACCTTTTAGTAAATACCTCCACAGCAAGAAGGGTGAGCCTGGAAACATGAGCCTGAAGCTTACCTCCAACACAAGATTTATAGGTTTTCAAATTTTACAGCTTTCTGTGAGTCGTGGATGGAGCCATAGTGTGCTTCAGATGCTAGTTGGACGAGATTTAAAAGGGAAAGGCGACCGCTTTGAAACTGCATTTTGGTAAATGCCTGTCAAGTTGCTGTAAAATTTAGAAGATATTTTTGGCTAAAGAAGCTGATTATTCACCATTTTTTCAAACGATATAACATATGAACATCTATGCATTTCTAGTTAACAGCAGGATTGGTTTTGCAAACACTCATAATTGAATTGTTCACAGCTTTGCACAAGCAGAATAATTTAATTAAACTGTAAGAGCATGGTCTACTTATTATATCTGAAGAAAATGTTGCCAGTTTAACAGACCCCTGTACCACACGCTGTGGCTGCTGCGACTGAAATATTAATGCAAGTGAGACACCTGGCAGAAGATTATATTCTACAGATTTATTCACACTCCACTGTGGCTTTAAAGACGGATTTAAGTCATCCCTAGATAGCTGAATTTGTGAATAGAGTGGCATAAATCCACAGCTACACACCCACACACACACACACACACACAGAGCTTGCAAGATGACGAAGATTTCTATCTGCGTCTGTGAGCATCTATGAATCTGCATTCTGATTGGCTGATTCAGTGATGGGGAACAGATCTGTACTGAGCATGTGCAGAACTGGGTTATGTAACCTCTGTGGGTCAAACATTGGCTGACTGTCTCATCATCTATAACAGAGGGAGATGAAAGCTTTCTGTCCATCCTTCTGTGCAGTGGCGCCCAGAGAGACGTCGTTGCCATATTTAGAGAATCGCCTCCACATAAAAGTCCATCTTCAGCCCACATTACGTGCCGTACTTACCCATGTCCAGAAGGCGCAATGAAATACAGGCAGCAGTGAACTCTGTTATCTGGCATGGATCTGCGGTTCACCCTCGACTCGGCGTTCAGGAAGTCCTCAAACTTGCTGTCGATATAATTTATGACGGGCTGCCAGCTGGTGAGACGGAGGGCATTGATCAGAGAGGAGCATTGGAACAGGGAGAACACGTGATTGCTGGCATCTCGTACCAATTGCTGTTGTCCACTGCATCTCCAAAGCCCGGCGTGTCCACGATGGTTAGAGTCAGCTGGACGCCCCCCTCCTTGATCAAAACTTTAGACTGCTCGACCTAAAACATACAAACGAACATGTGATTAACTGCTATTCTGTACTGATAATGTACCCTTCATCATCTTAAACCTTCACAATACAGTGTAGAAACAGAGAAGTCGGTCAAACTATAAACATATGGGTGATGGGTGGACAGATGAGATGAAACATGGACATAAAATCTGGCAAGGCAAGTATTTTTCCACACTAAAGGAGAATTCAAATGTCCTTAAATCAAATTCTATATTTTTTCCAGACAATGTAGGAGCTGTACTGGCATGCATATTTATTTTAAAGGGTGTGTATTATAGAAATAACAGTATTTTGGGGTTTTAGAGTCAATCAAAGGAGTTCTTTTGAGAGGTGGCAAAGTGCTTTTCTTTTAGTGCTGACTGGTCTGTGAAAAAGAAATAAAGGTGTTTTTTTTTTAATTCAACTATTCACATTTCCCACATTCCGCATTGATAAATCAATGCAATGTTTCTCCATGATGGAACATTCTTGTTTTCCTTCATTATTTCCTTTCATTAATACGAGTCAGCAGAATGCGCAGACAATTTAGTTTGGACTTTGCTCTGTTTAGACATGTGCTTCATCGCAGACATTCTGGACATGCACTCCAACAGCTGGAAATGTGAGCAAGATGAGTGGAGAAGCATTTGTCCAGAGAGCCGAGGAGAACATGATCCAAATGGTACAGTTTGGAAACTGCTGCGTTGTTTACGGACAGTTTAAGAAGGTAGAGGGCTGGCTGACGGGCAGCTTTTGCTTTAAATCAGAATCATGTGTATTCAGTTTAATCGAAATTAAAAGATTACGGAAAACGAAATGTAAGAAACTCTCTCCAACATGCAGAGGCACTTAGCATATTTTCTAAAAACTGTTTCATTCACAGACCGCCTCTCTAACACAGAACTCTGTTGGACAGTGTTTGCAGACAATTCACGTCCTCACATACATCTTTTGTCGAAGAGCTACAGAAAAAAAGAGCAACCAAGCCATGTCGAGTTCAGGACAGGGTGATCTGGCTACTCTGGGGTATCTTCTTGGTATTACTGGACCTCAATGCACTATCGATCACTTTACTCTATTAGAGCGTTTGGAAAACTGAGCTGGCCTTTCTGGTACAGCTCTCAACTAGTTTAAATCCTACTTAAAGGACAGGGACTTTTTGTGTCAGTAGGTAACTTTACATCAGAGATGTCAAAAATCACACATGGGGTTCCCCAAGGGTCCATCCTGGGTCCCCTTCTATTCAATATCTACATGCTCCCTCTAGCTCAGATAATAAAAAACAACATCAGCTACCATAACTATGCAGACGACACACAGCTCTACATCACCATGTCACCAGGTGACTATGAACCAGTTCAGGCACTGAGTAAATGCCTAGAGGAAATCAATGCATGGATGTGCCAAAATTTTCTTCAACTGAATTAAAACAAAACTGAAGTAATAATCTTTGGACCAATAGAGGAGCGATCAAAAGTTAGCACACAACTTTAGCTGCTTCAGCTAAAAACCACTGATCAAGCCCAAAATCTGGGCGTAGTGACTCAGTGGACTCAGACCTGAACCTCCAAAAGCATCTAAACATCATTACACAGTTGGCCTTCTATCACCTGAAGAACATTTCCAGGATTAAAGGACTAATGTCTCAACAGGATCTGGAAAAACTAATCCATGAATTTATTTTTAGTCGAATTTATTACTGCAATGGTGTTTTCACAGGTTTTTTCTAAAAAGTGGATCAGACAGCTGCAGCTGATCCAGAACGCTGCTGCCCGCGTCCTCACTAAGACTAAGAAAGTAGAGCACATGGACCCGGTTCTAAAGTCCTTCCACTGGCTCCCTGTATCTCAGAGAATAGACTTTAAAATACTTCTGTCAGTCTATAAATCACTGAATGGCTTATCACCTAAATACATCACAGACTTGTTATCAGGGTATCAACCCTCCAGACCACTAAGGTCTTCTGGCTCAAATCTACTCTGCAGAACCAGAACCAGACAATGATAAGTAGCATTTGGTTATTATGCTCCACTTATCTGAAACAAACTTCCAGAGGACTGTAAAAGTGCTGAAACCCCTGAGATTCTCTAAATCAAGATTATAAACTATCTGTTTAGAGTTGCCTTTGAATGATAATGTTTATTTAAATTATTGTAGTTGTTAAACGATCATTAGAGTAACTAGATTGAATTTGTAGTCTAACTAATCTTGACCTGCTGCTACCATTTCACAGCAATGTGCTTTCCTCTGTCTTTTCTTTTCTTTTGTTCTGTTCATGTACAGCACTATGATTCGTCCTGTTACTAAAATGTGCTACAAATAAACCTGCCTTGCCTTCTGCGGAGCTGTTCATTTATTTATACAGTGTCCACTGCCTGTTCAAAACAAGGTAACCACGTGGATTTAACAAAGGAAAGAGGCAAGAGCCTCCCGTTAGATAATTACTGCATGGATGATCGTTTCAGTGGGCAACAGGTTATCTATCTCCATCTCATGCTCACACATGGATTGGCCACCCAAGTGTACAAACTTTAACCCCTCTGATAATCTGGAGAAGAATCTGCACTGTGGTCTGAATCACATCATCTCTTTGAGATCTTGCTTAAAAATAAACGCAATGGATGGAAATAAATGCAACATTTCAGGGTCTTGTTGCCTCGAGGCCACTGTGTAATCAAAGCTAAAGGCGGTCCAATTAAGTGTTACTTGGGATTTGCAGGATATATCCAGAACCCTTTCCAGAGGAAAAAATGATGGGCGACGGCTGATCTTTGAAGGCATTTTTACAGCACATAAATCTTAATTAGATCTGACTAAAAAGGAGACGACTACATTAACTGCTCTGCACTGCTGACCTTAGAGTCCAACGGTAAAAGCTACTGCAACTAACATTATTATCCCACAATACACTCAAAAAAGTAAAAAGAGACTTGAGTATGCCAGCGTTAAGAAACCATTTGATTCTTGCAAGTGACTTTAGGTTATAATAGAAAATAACTCTTTCAGCCACACAGATAAGTTGTTGTTTTTGCTCCACTGCATACTTTCACAGGCCCATCTGGTTATTTTCAGATCACCCTTTAAACTTGAACTACGGCCCTTTAACTCCAACACAAACATTCTTAGGTTTCCACAAACCCTGAGATAATCTGTCAGACTTTATAACTGCGCATATACATCACACACACACACCACAGTCTTCTGACATATCCGAGCTTAACTGTGCTCCCATCATGTGTGTTCAAATGCATGTTTGTGCTTAAAGTGTTTGTGCGTGAAATGTCAGCCGTCTCGAAACCAAATCTGCTATTTCCACCGTTTCCGTAAGGGAAAACAGATTGGGAGAAAACCTCAAAAATTTCCCCTCAGGCCCTAAAGCATCATTTAAAAAGAAATCGGATCGGCGAGCGACAAAACATGGCAGATTTTTCTGTAATATAAATACTCTGAGCCGGTCAGCCTCAGACCACAGAAGCCTTTTCCAACACGCCTGCAAACACCAACTCCTACTTGGAGGAGCGCATATAAACCCAGGCCACAGTCATAGCGTGCACCAGGAGAAGGAGGTTAAGGTTCTTCAGTCTCAGACAATGAATGCTGCATTGTTCTCATGCACCGACTTGATTGCAACATAGCTGCCATGCTGCAGACATGCAAAGGGAAACATTATCTACCACCAATTTGTGCAGCGCATCGTCATATTTCCGACACCGCAGCAGACCGTCTAAAAACTAAACAGAACTTTCTCTGTTAATTAAAGAAAAAGGACAAGCTATGATTTACTGCCGTCCAAAATTAAGATCAACGTGAAAGTGAATGGAACTAAAGGCAACTCCCCTTGATCAAATGATAAGATATAGTAACACACACTGGTCTCATTTATCAACAAGCAGTGCAGATATTAGCTGAAGTAGTAAATATAGGACGAGTGATTTATTAATCCGTGTGAATATTGGCTGATCCCAGCACACAAACAGATAATCAGGCAAGATTATTAACATGCTACGCTAACATTTAGACATACTTCCAGGCGTCTCGCCCAAAGAATTTGTGACATCACTGAACTAAGACTTGTAAAAAAAAAAAAAAAAAAAATAATTGTTTCCCTCCCAGATTTCTTTAGTGAAAGCATAACAGAAAATAGCTAAAGGGGAAAAGAGCAAACGAAACGTGAAATGTGGTTTCTTACAAAAAGTCTCTGAAAATGTGTAGTATCTTGCCATTTTTAAAATCGGACCATTCCACTGAACCATTTACGGACCTGACTGAGGTAGCCAAGTCAGTTAGGCTGCGGACAACCAAACTAAACCAAACTGCCCATCACAATATTGTGCAGAATGGCCCTTCAATACCACCTGATGTTGGCTTCTTAGGAGCTTGTGTTCAAATTCATGAATCTCTAACCTTCCACTTTATAGTCCCAGGTTCCGATAAACCTCAATGAGGATAAAACAAACTGTTCAATTCAAAAACCCTCGCTTCCTTTTGGCAATTACTTTTGGGATATCTACACCAAAGACCACGAGTGTTTCCTTAATGCTTTTGTAGTAAGCAACCTTGTCTACCTCAACAGGCAACAAGAGCAGACGGTGTTAATGCAACGCAGTAAAGCAGGAAGTACTACCCTTGTAACTTAACAAAAAAATAACAAAGGGCAAATAACAAAATAAGGCAAACAGACACCAGAATTTGAGGGTAAAACGCTTCCAGTTCACATGCTAAACTCATAATTATTACTTGCACATTATCTCCATTATTATTTACACTTTACCAGGCAAAGCTACATCTTGACAGTAATAAATAACACTTTGCGAGACTGATAACAGAAATATCGTGGTTATTAGTGGCATGAGATTTTGCCACACCCCTAGCAAACAGCCAACATTTAGGCCCCACCCACACGAAGACGGGTTTTGGTTATATCTGACAAATTTTTCGTCAGACAGTGGGTCCCGTCTAGATGAAATGGCCATGAACCGAAAACATTTGAAAACGGCTTTTAGAGTGGGAAAGTTTAAAGCCGCCCCCCCGTGGTGGCTTCATCTAGACACCCCTTCTGCATAACCAGCGAGCCACTCCCTTAACCCGAGACCACTAACACAAAAAACAACGGCAGACTTTAGAGTTGCAATTGTGTTTCAGGCACAATTCAATTTATTGTGGATTTGACACAAACACATGTTGCTCCTCTACTATTTTTGTCCTTCACATTGTCCTCTGTTCATACAAAACACCTCTTCTCTCTGTCCAGCGTTCGTTCTTTTCGCCCTTCTCTTCTTTTTTCTTTCATTATCTGGCAGCGTTATATGCCATAGGTATTACAATGCTGATTGAGGTTACATCTTTAAGCTCAAACCTTTCTGTGCAGATACAATATTTCGCTCCGTGTGGATGTAGCCTTAACCCCACAGTCCACATTCAAACAGTAACACTGTTTTAAGTGTAATAGTCTCCTGCTCTGATAAGCAATTAAAAACACATCTATGCTAATGATCTCCTGAACGCATCTGGAAATTCAAGTAACAAAATGGCAGCAAACCATTTTTTTTTGCTGTATGCACATTTGATAAATGAAAGCCAAAGTATCTCTATGGAAATGAACTGATAGTCCAACTAGAAAAAGGATAATAATAATAATAAACATTTCCGAGTATTTTATGTCATGCATCTATTGCATTACCCCAACTACACTTCTGATTGGTTCTAAACTAAAAAAGGCAGCATAATAATTTTAAGTGCAACCGCCCTACTCATTCTTCAGCGCGTTATTATCCATGTTCTAATCGTCATTGCGTAATTTTCATCAAGACCGTACCTTGAGCAGAAAGGGCCAAGAAGCTTAAGGGACCTCTGAAAATGTGAACATTTAAAGCAGGGTTTGTAATTTGGATTAAAAAGGGGCTCCAGATAACAGAAACCGATTCATTCGGAACAATCACACAGTGCAGCTGAGTTTTCTCACTCAACCAGCCCACACAGAGGCGCTTCTAATCAGCTGAGCAGCAAACTGAATCACATCCTTTCAGAGAGGGAAACGCTGTGGGGCCCTGTGTGTGTTTGTGTGGGCGATACTTGTTTGTGTTTATGTCCAAAGACGACGACGGCGCTGGTGTAAAAGCGCAGTTTGGAGCTGAAGTTGTTTTACGAGTATGTGGGAGGGTGGGGTTTATGATCGGGCCACAGGATTTATTAATATCCCAACAACAGTGTGGACTTTCATCTTTAAAGCAGGGGTTGAGGAAGGATGGGTGGAACGGTGTTATGTTTCATGAGAACATTTCTGCCCTGAAAGTGACCCACACAGACCTCAGGGTCTCCCTCGTTTCTTTTTAAACCCTTTGTAACATCCTACAACCCCGTCATTCCCAACATCTTTTGACAGACACCAGGTCTACTTTGTTTGACCCCCCCCCCCCCCCCCCCAAATCATTACCTCTTCCTCCCCTTTCTCCAAATTCCTTCTCCTTCCTTTAGGTTTTATTGTCCTCTTCCTGGTAGTTCTTCCAGATATTCCTTCACATTTACCTTTTAACAAACTGTTTCTTGTCCTCCTTTCTCTATCCTGTCTTCCAACAGCAGCCTGCCTCCTCCTCTTCACTTTGTCATAACCATAAAAGGACAGAACTGAGCCCTGTGGCAAATTCCCTCCTAGTTCCTCCATCCTTCTTTGCCCCAAATATTTTCCTTATTCTGCAGCATCACTTCAGTCTTTTTTCTTGTGCTTCAACCGTTTGAAATCAACTGAAAAAAACCAAAAAAAAAACGGTTGATGGATTCAGCAAACAATGGGGAAAAAAAAGTATAATGTAGTGCTTAATAACTACTCATGTTTGATCTCCCACCTTCTTTAATTGCTTAATTCCAGATCCCCTCAAAATGTTCAAGCTGAACTCAGTTTTAAATACTCCCCTAATGTTTGGTAACTCCCTTCAGACATGTCTAATTAACTGCATGGTGGAGTGTTTTAATGTTTTAGTGCTTGTTGACGCTGGGTCTGACTACTTTTCTGTAACTAAGCTGCAACGCAGGCGTCCCTCTGGACACAAGAACGTTGAATGTTTAGTTTTCTTGCCAAATTTACCTGCAGTTCTCACAGGTGGTTTCTTGGAAAGATCTAAAATGTTCTTATGATTTTCACTGAACGTCGGTCAATATGCATTTAAGCATAGAAATATTCATTTAAATTTAAAAAACACGTTTCTTCCGACTGAAAGCAATAGTAATGTTTTGGATTGGCCCAAGTTAGAGAATATATGGAGGGACAGAACAATTTGAGTGACTGAAAGAAAGCCGTATTACGTCAAGTACCTGGAGCTCATCGCAAACTATGAATTGTCTAAAATACCAGGGGAAACATGTAAACAGCTGGCCAGTAATTGTAAATGATCCCTTCCAAGCAAATGGGCCTTTCCTATTTAACAATTGGACACAGTTTCCTATAGAACGTAAATTTAAATATTGCTTTTCCGTTTGTAATGCGTTATCATGTATTGGGTTAATACCTGTGTGTTGTCCAATCACAAACTTAGTTGAATGAAAATAATTTTGAATAGAAATCTACAAGGTGTATGAATAAATTTGGGCTAAATAAATGGCCTGCACTTGTATGGCGCTCTATAAAGTACAGACGACCCCAAAGCGCTTCACACTACATGCAGTCATTCACACACCGGTGGTGGTGAGCTACATTGTAGCCACAGCTGCCCTCGAGCAGACTGACAGAAGTGAGGCTGCCATACAATCGGGGCCCTCTGACCACTGGCAGCAGGCACAGTGGACACAACGACTGAGATGGTCAGAGCGGGGGTTCGAACCGGCATCCTGACGGTTACAGGGTGAACTCCTAGCTCCAGCGCCAAATCTTGGTCTTAAGTTAATGAAGAGAAAAATGTCACCTCAACACAACAATACGACAACAACCCAAACTAGGGATGCACGATATATTGGCATCAACATGGATATCGGCAAAAAATTAGTAATTTTTTTAACGCATCGGTCCAATAAGTAAAACTGGGCCGATATTAGCAACTGATGTTTATTTCCATCTAGCTGTTCTTTGTGCCTGTGTTTCAACAGGGGAGGGGTTGGTCCTGCAGTTTTGTGGGGCTTTTAAATGAAGCAGAGATTTAAAAAAGTAGTGTGCAAGTTTAGACTATAACCTATATTCAAAAATTCAGTTAGCATAGTTTTCAGTCGGTACAATTCAAGACCTTGCTCTGAATCTCGAGTGACTGAACGAGCAAAACGGCCACCGACTCTGACCCAAACCAACCGTCTTCAAGTCGGTGTGACCTTCCAACCACAACAACAGCACCTTGAGCTGTGATTTAAGTTTAAATGTCATTAAACATTTAAAAGATGGGCAATGGAACAACACCCAGAGGTCCGACCAGTTCTGTAAGTCACCCAACAGCCTGGACTCAGACCACAGTAATCATCAACATTAGTTTTTCGTTCTTTAAGTTAATTAGATAATTAGTGAGTAGATCTCAAGAGTGATTGATTTTTAATGACTGATTATGTTATTACTGCCAGTCTTTTAGAACCAAGTCTGACGGGTTAATTTTACTGTTGATCTAAAATAAGTCTTAATACCAAGAAACATAAATCTCCTTTATTTTATATGTAATAAAAGATTGCACATTGACAATGTCAATTATTCGTCTGCATGATTTTGTTTTAAAAACAAGGCCTCATACCTCCAGTTGTGTCTCAACTAATCAAAAATGTGCAAAAACATCATCTGAGCACTTACTGGTGAGAACTGATGAACTGAGGCCTCTAGTCTAAGAGTCTCCTTTAGGAGCAGATTAGTTGACCCTCATCACATTAAGTTTCTCCCGTCTTTTGAAGGCAGAGCTGCTGAAAACAAAGCTGTCAGAAATGTCTTTGTTGTCTTTGACCTTCTTGCCCTCTGAACCTGACCAGACATTACATTATCTAGTTGCTGCAGGCAAAAACCACACAAGATCTCTGCAGTCTCTGTCACAAGGCAGGAATGCATGCTGCCGACACATTTGCAGAATTCTCATAACTAATCCCTTTCATACCTGTGGTTACATTTAGGAAAAGGGGGTGGGGTGAAAAGCTAGTAAATATAAAAGGCAAATTAGAAAATGACTAAATGAAACAGTTCACATTTAAACCAGAGAAAGGGTGCATCAAAGTGGTATAAATTTGTGGTAGACCTTTCTAATTTAGTCATAAATTGTTCCTATTCACATATAATGTTTCCCTGATAAACATCTGGAAAACTTGGCAGCTCAGATGTCTGACTTGGACATGGTGGTACATTCTTTAGTCTTCTGTTGGTTTATTTTTTTTATCCCCACACTTAACAACCAGAGACTCAGATTGTTGTCCGTCAAAATACTGCAACCTCAACCGCAAGCTGGATCAGGGTTTCTAGCCAAGTCCATTTTCATAAGATTTTTAAAGCTTTTAACAGACCACATGAAATGTGGTTTTAGCCCTAGCCTCGTAAGTATAGGGACCAAAATAATGTCAGAAAGCTAGGATTGATTCACTGATCTGTGCTTCACAGCTTTATCTGTTACGTTTGGCAGGAAATTGACCTTGAATTAAAATATTTATACTTTGAAGCCGCCGTCATGCTGTTACTTGTCCTGCTATGATTGTTCCCATATCTAAAAACCTGTTTTATTAGTTACGACATGAAGAAATGAAACGCATATTGTTGGAACTCAGGCTACGTTCACACTGCAGGTCTTGATGCTTTTTGCTGAAATTGGATTTTTTGCTGAAATCTGATTTTCTCGGGGTGGCCGTTCATGCTGCTATTAAATTGATCGCCATCATACTTCTGTCTGAACGGTTCAAGACCGCAAAGCGACCCACACACACAGAAAACAGAGGGAGAGGTCACACAGCAGCACATTGTTTACGGAAGTAAAGTGTTCATTAAAGTTTGGTTTAAAAAAAACAACTAAAAAGTATAAAAAATAAAAAAAAAAACGCGGATACTCGCCGGCATCTCTCCTCATTATTATTAGAAAGCTGTTGAGCAATGTGAGCCGACAATATTAAGACCACGTCATAGAATAAATAAGGTAAGAAGAAACTAGCACTGCTATTAAAGGTCTTTTATGGAGCGCCAACTGCTACTGCTGTGTGTGGGTAGCGCTGGTGCCTTGCAGCAAGAAGGTTCTGGGTTCGAGTCCAACACTGGGTCTCCGGCTTCCTCCCACAGTCCAAAAACATGGCCGTTAGGTTAATTGGTCTCTCTAAATTGTCCTTAAGTGTGAGAATGGTTGTTTGTCCTGTCTGTCTCCATGTCGCCCTGCGACAGACTGGCACAGGGCGAGAAAATGGATGGATGGATGTCTGCAAACTGCGTGCTGCTTCTTCAATCTATTAGCTGCTAGAAGTTCAATTTCCCTGAGGGAGTCATCCCAAAGGGATCAATAAAGTGAGGTCTAAGTCTCTAAGTCTAAATGATTAACTAGGATTGTTTTCAAATGCGTTGCAGGTCAAAAGATCAACCAGTCATTTAAAAAAAAAGGAAGTAAATATAAAATACAAAAAAAATCACTGTAGCGCTTTGGCCAGTTGCTCTCCTGAAAAGTAGGAGCAATACATGAAACTGCTGATAGAAAATTTGTGCCACTGTGAAGAAAAACAGGAGAGACTTCAGCATCCAGAGCGCAATTGTTGGGTGAATTAAGTTAAACAAAACTGTAAAAAAAACAAACAAAAAAACAAAAACAAAAAAAAAACTAAGTCATGTACTGTATAACTGATGAAATGTAGTGTACTCTGGGATAAGTTAAGTGGGGCACAAAAACTCAACACCTATTAGCAGCAACAAATGTTTGTGATGCATACAACCTGACTTTGATCAGTTTTTAAAATTAAACAGAAAATTAGCATAAACCAACAGACTAGAAAATCTATTTTATATAAGCTAAATGTAATTTAATTTTTAAACATAAAATTACAAATAAAGGCTCACTAATAATGTTAATTTATTAAACAGAAAATACTCACATCAATCCTTCAAAGAGCCAGCAAGGACAACCAATACTAGATTAAGATTTGCTTTTAGTTTCCATTTTCCTGTGTTTTATTTTGTTTAAAATTTCCTACATTTTATTACAGACTGTTTACTTGCTTTTATTCTGTTTTTATTTTTCCAATGTTTTAATCACGTAAAGCACTTCGCATTGCCCTTGTACTGAAATGTGCTATACAAACAAATTTGCATTGCCTAGTGTCGCACACTATCTGGCAGAATGTAAATGTAACGTGTGCAATTCAAGTATTTTGATTGGACGATCCAAGCTTGGGGCCGCAGGATTTGTGCCCCACGGCTGTCTATTGAGAGCGCGTTGGACATGTGCTCTGCGATTTCAGATGTTCATTATTTAAACAAACGCTGGTGGGCCGATATCAAAGCGCCTCAAGAGGATTTAGCCTGCTGAGCTTGTCAGTTTTCTGACAGACTTAGATATATAGACACAAATGTTTCTAACAGAATTTTATTGGTAAGGGAATCTGTCTTTTTTACAATATTGCTCATATAGAACGATCAAATCCCATTGATTATTGTACATTACATCATAATGACTGATATCTGGGATCTGGGTCGTCTTAACTGGTTAGAAGAGCAGACAAGTTTATAATATCCCATTAAAGGGAACATTCGCCTGACCCAGGAAAACAGACATTTGGCTTTAAACAAATTCATTAAAGACTCCATTAGTTTTATACAAACATAAAAAATTTTAATGTTAAAGTAAAATCTGTTTTACATATTCACACTCATCACTCCTGCAGTTGTTGTTATAGCGAGAGTACAGACAGAGAAGTCATTCATCAAAAAGCCCATGCAGAAAATAGTATTTAACTAAAAAAAAAAAAAAAGATGAATGAGATTTTCTTGGTAACATGCCCAAACTACTGGGGCTCAGAATCAGAATTTATGACAGCAACCTTGGCACAACCTTGATTTGACTTAAATAACAACTGACATCTGCAAAACATCTGCTCAACCAGCTCATGGAGAGAGCAGCAAAGTCGGCTGCGCTGAATCAAACGGATCCCAGAGCAGACTGAGCTCACCTGCACGGTCTTCTTTATGCGCTGCGATGGTCCCGGGTAATCCTTGGAGTACAGGTCAGTCAGGAACAAAGAGTTGATGAGAGTGGATTTGCCCAGACCAGACTCACCTGAGGAGAAACACAAAAACAAAATGAATAAGGACTCTGCTTTAATTCTCATGGAACTACAGCCGACTGTTAAAATACTTGCGCTAAAGGCAATTAACTAGGAACTAAAAAATGTCCGATGCGCACGTGCATACGCGTTCATTGGCCTGTGGGAACTGCGTTGCAATGGAGAAAATAAAACAGATTCATTGTCTGAGGAAAAAAGGTCAGAGGCTCATCTGCCAGCACAAAAAGCTCACAGAGGAAATGCAACATTTCCTCTCTACCTCGCTTTGGGAGGACTCCCTTCTTCTACATTACCACTCTTCCTCCATCCTCCTCTGTGAATGCCTCCTTTACAAATAAATCTAAATGTTTCTGCGCTCACTGAACAAACTTTTCCCTCCCTGCTCCCACTCTGATGACAGCAACACAGAAGCTACAGAAACATAATGTAAACATTTATTTGACACAGTGCAGTCCATCCACACTTATATATACAGCATGCCTGCTTATATATATATATCTATATCCCGCATGCCTGCTCTCACACAAACATGACTGTCATCGGCGGCCGAGCATCTGGCCTATGTCTCACAAAGAGAGGTTGAAAAGGAGGAAAGTCTATTCCTGTAAGACCTTTGATGGGCAAGCTTCATAGCAGGAATGTGATGAAATCGTGTGACGTTAAATGAGCTATAAGTTAGATATTTACTGTAAAATCAACCAAGATCATTCTAATTTTTCACCCAGGATGGAAGTGACTCTATAAATAATCAGTTCTCTCAATCAACAATATCTTAGCCAAGTATTTCTCCTGTCAAACAGAGGTACGGTCCGGAACTACTTCGGTTCCAAGTGTAGCCCGTGTTAACTTCCTGGTTCCTCAGCCAATCAAATGAGAGTTCCCAGGGTACCCAAAGTAGAGCGCAGTATTTGGTAATTTTTTTTTGGCAAAAGAGCAGCAGCCTGCCAAAATGGAAGGCAGTAAGAAAAGCGGACGAGAAATAGAACAGAATACATCATAGATCTGTCCTGTGGAAGTCAAAATTCACAACAGCAACAGACCGTTTAAAAACGGCATATTAGATTGTTGTGATTGGCAAGCTGTTGCACTGGTTTGACCCACAAGGTGTCAGTATTACTTATAGCTCCTTTAAAACACAGTATCTCTTGTAAAAGGGACAACCTTGTGGAGCTCCTCCAAATTCCTGAATGGATTTTGCTTGAAGCAGCTTTTTTTCCTTCCAGCATTCTGTGAACAACCAGTCTTTTTGGCAAAGACTTTTATTTTGCTAATTATCCTTGTGGAAAGTGTTGAGTGTCTGGTAGTGTTGTCATACTTGTCACACGATACTTGGATCCTTTTCAATACTTTTTCAAATAAAAAGAGCAAGAAAAATCATTACTGAGTCGAATGTGACTGGATCGGGCCATACTAAGACAATCTTTAATTAGGAGATCAAAGTTTTAATATTACCAGAATAAAGTGGAGATGATATGAGAGTAAAGTTGTGGTATTACCAGAAAAAAGCTTCTTTAATGAGACGAAAACTTCGAAAGTTACGAAGATCTGACTTGACATGATCAGCTTAAACAAACTGCAGACACAGCCTGAGCAGATTCATCAAAAGTTGTTTCAATTATCTAATACATTTCATTGTTCTTCTCACTTTACATTTACAGCGTTCACATGTTGCCGTAAATACACTAGAATTTACCCAGTTCTCATTTCTGTTGATGTGTCAACTCAACTGCAGCATTTTTGCTGCACATGAAAACTTTGCACTGTCATTTTCATCTGCAAAAAACCCAAAAACAATAAAGGAAAAAAAAACGAGACAGAAGAGTGCTCTTTCTTCAATCTTAAAAAATATCCACTTGGATCAAAATGTCTTATGATTCACCATCTGGGAAACTTTGTATAGACCTCCATCGTCAAGACAGTTTCTCAAACTTTGTGCAGACGAACATTATAGCTGCTTTCAGCAAGTATAAAAATACGTACAGTGCGGCCAAGCTGTTTGAAGCTTGAAAGAACAAAGCTAGAAGATTTCCTGTTTCTAAATGATAATCAGATGTTGCCCAAATGACTCCAGACTGATCAGCAGTATTCTCAAATGTCAAACTCTGTCCAAGTTGCTGTGTCAAGAGCTTTAGCTGGCGAGATTAACAGCAAGCAGTGAGGTATGCAAAGTCAGCCAGTTCTGTAGAAAATATTTGCCTTTCACCATTTCTTTATGGGTACACTCATTTTGTAATGCATTTTTCCCCCCTCTTAGACACGTCCTTCAGTTGCACAGGGCTTCCTTTATATTGACTGGGGCACATCTGGATGTTTAATCCCACAATGAAAACTTGGTGGATTTGTGTTTTTTTTTCAGTCTTAACTCTCAGCTGGTGACCTGAGAGTGTTTGCACAGCTATGGATGAACCCGTCACCGTCTGAGTGACGAGTACACTCCGTTTCGCCCGCAGTCTCTCCCAACAGGAGATGACCGACTCATCCATAACAGACTATTTGGAGTTAGAGGTCAAGCTTGTACATTTGTCCACAGAGACCATTTCAAGATAACACAGATGGCTCTCCTCCTTAAGGCTGGGGAAACTGGGACTGCTAATAGCAGTTGGGACGGAGCCTGTGTTCGGGTGTATATGTATGTGTACACATCTGCTCTTCCAGTTAACTTGGCTCTCTTGGCAGGAGGGTGTCACTATTGATGCTATCTTGACTAAAGCAAACCGCAGGAAATGAAATGTTTTACTCTTTTCTGACACCGTCTGCACCCCAAGTGTGACCAGTCTGGATTTTAATAATTTAACTGTCCAAGAAATTTAACTGCTTTGGATTAACTTGACTATGAATAACTTTCAAACTGTGGACCTTTCAGTGAATCATACGCAGTGACTCACAATGCTTCAAGATGATGTGACTCATCATCCTGCAGATAGGAAATATAACCTCATAAGTCAGTTGATAAGTATCTGGCCTAATGAGACTGAATGTGACTTTTCGTTTCATGCAAGGGTACTCATCAGGCCTTGAACTTTTCCAAGTTTTGCCTGGGTCCAACCAAACGTCAGAGCATTTTATTGGGATTTCATTTGTTAGAAAACCAAAGTTGGTCACAAACAAAAATCAGTAATCAACTCCCTTTGCTCTGATACCTCTAAATAAAGCCCAGTACCACTAGTTGCCTTCACAAATCACTTAACTAGAAAATAGTTGATTTGTTTAAATCCAGCCAAGCTGTGAAGAACTCCTAAGTTTTATTAATGAAGAAACCACATCGTGAAGATCAAGGAATGCATCAGGGAAGGCCGGGCAGTCATATTACGTCATTTTGGCTTCCACTCGCCTCCGCGTGGCCAAATGTTTCGGCACCACGCACCTGGGAATATGTTTAATTACGCAGAAAAACATGGCGGATGAGCAAACGCTCCTTCTGCCGTAGGTTCGTAAATATAGACATCTTTATGATTATCTTTATTCATTAACAAATTGTTAATTGCCAGACAGAAATCGCCATCACTCTTGGAAGAAGGTAAGCGGCTTAAATGTTAGAAGAAGCTGTGTTTTCTACTTCAACATGTTGAGCGATGTAGTACGCTTGGTGTAGGAGCACAACTCTGCCCTCTAGAGTCTAGGAGGATAGTGCTCCAGCGGAGGAATAAACACACAGAGCATAAATGCAGCAGAAGTTGTGTCTGCGCGCCTCATTTCCACACGGAATGTATGTGTGTCAAGCATTAAGCAACCTTTACCATGCACGTCAACCTGAAACAACATCCTTTATCAAGGAAAAATATGTTCTTGAGGTGGTGGGTGCTGCGTTTCTGGATGCAGTTCAGCTAGAAAGGGGGCAGTCCGTCAATCTAATAACAGCAAGCGTTAGCTTATGTTGTCTGTGAGGTTTATAACTTCACTGATGTGTGTTCAAGAGCATTACTGACTTTTCTATGTGGCTCTCAAACATCCGTGTCGTACTGACCGCTAATGGTATAATTTCAGCTTAATTTTGACATCTTTCAGCATAATGGCCCATTACTCTGAAATGCACTGGCGAGAACCCTGGGGATGTTTTTTTTCAAGGGACAGGGGAGCTGGTCAGAGTCGATGGGTGGAGTGAAAAACAGGTTAATGATGGAGGTTTACCTTCCAGTTTAATAACAAGCCTAAACCCACAGTCAGAGCTAGAACAGAAAGGGTCAGATAAAAACATATAAATATTAGGATGACTCAGTTCAAGTCCAGGTAAATGTGAATCTGTGGCAAGACTTGAAAATGTTTATTTACAGATGTCCATCCGATCAGACCAAGCTAGAGCTATTTAGCAAAGAAGAAAAGGCTAAATTTTCACTCTCTAAATGGGACACACTGGTAGGGTCATAACTCCAAAGTCTAACAACTTTAACTGCAGTGAAAGCTGCTTCTTCAAAGTAGCTCATCAGTTCCTATCTCTGGTTCGAGAGGCTCTAACGGTGCTGGAAGCAGAGAGTCACTGCGGGAGTCTAAACTCCCGAGGGGCAGGTCTGTCCCAATTAGTCCCCTCTTGTTCAGCTTTAATTAAATATTGGCTCCACGTGACAAGTGGAAGTGCACCGCCAGCTCTCTGTAAACATACTAATGACCTGAATGCCGGTGATGGATGGCCGACCCTTCCGGCTCACTCGTGCTGATCATATTCCTCCTCCCTGAGTGACTTCAACCCTCTCCATCTCAGCATTATTGTCCCATTTCCCTTCAGTCCACTTCAGCTTTTGTATTATTAAAAAATATTGGTTATATTACCGCACTGTGAAAGAGAGTAGGGTTTTTATGGCTATATTGCTGTTCAGTGAGATTGGTATTGACTTGTGTCGGATCCAGAGGAAAGTCAAACATCAGTTTGATTGCTGATCAGTCTTCTGTGAAACCAGGAGAACTGTAGGTAGTCAGCCTATGGAATGCTTTTATTTAGAAACACAACAGCAAAGCTTATTCTTACTGATGCAAAATAGCATAAAAAATACCATCAGAATGTTTCTATAGCATTGACTTTATTACTTTGACAGTTAAATATAAATAGCGAGAAGAAAAAAAAACATTTGGTAGAATTTTTTAAATAAACTATTATTTTGCAGACTATTGCTCCAATTGGCTATTCTGCCTTTTATACAGTAACACAGAGAGCAACGATCTAAAAATAGCTATTTAGTCGGAATGAGACATGGGTGGTGCTCCTTTAGTTTCCACACCATGATGGCATTTTTTCACACCCAGAATAGCCTGCTTTTCTTTTAAACGGGAGAAAAGTGTTGCAGCGTTGTTTTAGCCAGCTGACCGGTAGCACACAGCGACGGGTGAAAGCAGCAGTGCCGCGCGACTCTACTCTCCAAGCTGGATACATTTCCTGCCAGTGTTGCACTTCCTTGGGAAATGCAGAACTGATACATATGATATACTATATAACATATACAATTTGTTTAAAAAAAAAAAAAAAGGTTGGATGGTCTATGTGCGCTGTTTAGAGCCTACATTGTTTTTTATTTTTTGGACAAAAAAGTGGAATCTGAATATTACCATTCTGGGCGGGCCGCCCAAGTAGAATCCAAGTATGGGAAACGCTGTACACTATATATACACACCATGAGCAAATAAAACCAGGCATATACGACTATGGATACCCTGGTAGGGGTTGGACCACCTGGACGGAGAGCAACAGAAAAACAAACCAAGAAACAGTCACAGTGGGATTCCCGTGAGATTCCTGACATTCCTCTTCTTTCTCTCATTTTGTTCCTGCCGCTATCGGTCAGGCCGGAGGCAGCAGCTGGCCCCCTCACATCCTGACAGGACTTCAGACTAACACCCAACACAAACATACACACCTCTAACAGACATGTGTGGAGTAAAAAACCATAAACTGTGAAATGGGCCATCTGGGGAACGTAGAGGCACAAAGACAGACTGACGGGAGGAAAGTTGTATGTGGCGAACAGCAGACTGCTGGAGTAGATAACTGTCCATTGGACGGTTAGAAGGCAAAGGTTATGGTTTGGAGAAAGGATAAAAATCTGCATGTTTGACAGATCCTACGGAAGAGTCAGGACCTCAGATGAAACTGTGCCTGGAGTTCTTACGGCATCTGGGTGCTCAGGGAGGCTGGCGGGGACACCGATGACTTCGCTCTAGCTTTCTTATTCCCTTTAAAATTAGAGGACGAGCGTTCTCGTATGATCCACTGATCCTGGGACCAAATCTGACAGAATTGGCACGTGCTGGGTCAGAGCAGACATGTGCGTCTCAAAATAGAGGCTGAGAGAGAACGAGAGCAAGAGAAGTGAAGAAGAATGAGGAAAGAGAGAGATTTGCCTGAAGTAATTTAACGGAGCATGAACGGACACGCAAAACCTCATTTCACCAAACAGACGTACACAGAGATGCACTCTGGCATATTAGTCCGCCAACAGTGTTGAAGCCAGGGGCAAAGAGGAGGCTTGGTGGGGTAGGTTTGTAAACAGGATGATGTAGCGCTCTACTAATGGCTGATGCCAAACTAAACCGAGGATCTGGAAGGAACATAACGCTGGAAAATATTTAAAATAATTTCATTCCATTATTTTAAAGGTGTAAATGCATTTGAGCTGAGAACAGTTATTTTAGTGAGTCGGTACAAAGTGAATGTGAACTTGCAAAAAACACGACAGCGTAGAGACGGTACCATAGGAGTGCTGGTGAGAAACTAGTCAGGGCAAAAACCTGAAAGGTAAGTTCAGGATATTTTATTGTAATGGGAAACAAACCTAAAACACAATATATAGGGTGTGGGCAAAACAAAAATAACGGTTACACAACGCAACAAAGCATTCTGCTATATACACCTTATTTATTGGGTACTAGCTAGTGAATCCAGCTTCTTTTGGCTGACGGATTTTCAGTGGTTTTATGGGACATAAAACTCTAATTACTGCATTACTGCATTTTTGCACCATTGAACTTTTCAAATCAATGCCTTTTTTTGCAACATCGTCTTTGCAATATAAACATGGTGGAACATTCTTCTGCACACTTTTTTAAAAACTGCTTTTCTCCTGCACTGTTACATTCTTATCACTGCTGCACTATATATTGTAATGTTATTTTTATTTCAATTGCAATCTCATTACATTGTTGTAAGCTGTATGCAACAAAATTTTGTTTTGTATGCACTATGCATACAAAATGACAATAATTTTTGTCTAAGTGTAACTCTAATGTGTTCTGGATTTGCATAAACTCAGCTTAACATTGAACTTGTCTGAAGGTAAAAACCTCCTCAGATTTAAAAGCAACTTTAAACATTAACACTAACATTATTCTTAACTTCTAGCCAATCAAACCTTAGCAGGGTGGACCTAAAACTGTAACAACAAAGCATAAGGCTCAAGTTCCATAGACCTTAGGTAAGAAACCAGATAGCGTTCAGATTTCAGCCGTTTTTGTTTGCCCAGTCGTTTATCATTCACTGTGACTCGACACCCGACACTTTGACTTGTCATAGCAGCAAAAGCCCAGATGTTACTAATAACGGTTACTCTTTTCCAGTCAACCATCCCAGCTAACAAACAAGGGCTTGTAAGAGATTCTCACGGTATGATCACCTTGAGTAAAATGTGTTAAGATATCACAGTAAAAAGGTAAAACTGAAACTATGACTTGATCTAACTGTTAAAAGAAACTTCCAACAGATATTGCTACTGTTACAGGAATTTAACTTACCAATTATTATGCGTATAATAATATAGAAACATTGTTAATTTGATTCTGATACTCCAAGAATTACTCTAGATTTCCTTACCTGTAGAAGAAAGATGTCATATCACTATAAGCTTGTGGGAAAACTAAGTACCTCTTTGGATCGTGTGACACTGACAAGCAAGGCAGAGGAACGCTGCCTTAACCGTGAGTCTACCTGGAGGATTTTCAAACAACTAATAAACCTGTAAAGCACAGGAACGTGCCATCTCCGGTGCCGTTGCACACCTTAAAGTCTGACACAAAATCCAAAGGTTTATCCCATTTTTGGGGAAGCTAGGAGTTGGAGTGGATCTGGCGGATTGAAACATCTGGTGGGCTCAACCGAGGCAACTCCAGATAAACAACCTAATGGTGAAATATCTTTCTACGACAGGTAAAAGAACCATTAATAACAACATCTTAACATAACTTACTAGAGAGATTCCAGTTGTATCCTGATGATAAATCTTTTACAGTGGATGTAGACACCAGTGCGTCATGCGTAATGGATGCACGTTTGTCCGTTATTATGGACATGGAGATGTACATCAAGACCTTAAACAGCCAACGGCTATTTAGCAAAGCAGCGAGCCTACGTGCAAAGTCATGAGAAAATACTTGACCATTGTTAACATTACCCACTGCATCGACATAATGGCTGCAGCAGAGTCAGTTTGGTCACAAACCCCTTCAAAACAAAGATAATCCTGTTTAATCTGTAGATAGTGAATCATGTTGTATTTTTAGCTGAACATGACCTTCAGGTATAATTTTTAAAACAGTTTGTCGGCAACTTGACTGCCAAATGATCATGTGGAGCGTTATCCTAAAAAGTATTTCTAAATCATAATCAGTCACTGGTGTAAAAGAGACTGGGTACAATTCATTTGGTGCGTTTGAGAAGTGGTGGCCTAGTAGTTAGAGCAGTGTGCTTGCATTCTGAGAAGGAAGTACCCGGTCCAAACCCTGCAGACTGCCTCTAGGGGTCCCTGAGCATAACCCTCAGCTCCAGATTGCCCCCTGGGCGCTGTATGCAGCTCACCGCCCCCTAAGGGATGGGTTACATGCAGAAGACATTTCGTTGGAATCCTACAATTGCAATGACAAATGATCATGTGGAGCATTATCCTAAAAAGTATTTCTAAATCATAATCAGTGACTGGTGTAAAAGAGACTGAATGCAGATGATTTCTTCTTCAGTTGGGTTAAACTGACACTTTAAAAAAGGAGGAATTAAAACTAACCACACATCACCAAAAAGCACCAAGTTCTGACAGATGTTTGTCTTTACAGAATTACTTCTGCTAAAAATAGGAAATAGTTCTGGGAAGTAGCAGCGTAATGATACTGCTTACAACATACTAACAATCCTCTAATATGTCACCAAAGCCTCTTAAACAGCCTCCGCTTTTAGACATACATTTTTTGCTTCTGCAGAGCAACCAGATACATTTTTGAGCAATTTTCCCACTTCTTTAGAGAACACGTGAAGCCTTTTCAACTTAGAAAGAAATATATGGTTTTATTACTTACTACACTGGAAATCTCCAAGCAGTAATTTAGCAAATTGGGGCCATAAAGGAGAGAGATGCATGTGGTCTAAAATATGTGACGAGGGTTGCATAATATTAGAAAAATCCTGCGATGGTGAAATCTTTGTTTAGTATTGCGACAATGCCATCAGTTGAGTTTATTCCACATTTAGGCTTCCAACTTCCTCTGTGACCTCTAGCACTTTGGGAGTTGTCATCTGTGACAGATCTGAGCATCAGCAGTGAGGCTTCATCCAAACAGGGTGAATTTCACAACAACATACAGGGTCTGAACTCAGCAGTGACACCAATAGTATGCACACCAATATTGTGATATACTTTCCAATAAACAGGGCAGCCCCATGTATGAAGGTACGTTTATAAAGGTTTGCTAATGCTAACCATTATGCTAATGCTAACGGACCTGGCAGCCGGCTGGAAAACAGCGCAGCTGATTGTTTAAACGAGAAAGAGCGAGTGCGCCAATAGTTAGACTTGTAGCTTATATCTCCTTTAACATTTAGTTTATTTATTTCAGAAACTGCAGTTCCTCCCTTTCCAACACCCAACACTATTGAAATCACCTTACCACAAGTCTTGTCTCTTTGTGGTACTTGTGTGAAAATGATCGGAAGATTCTGCCGTGTTTGCAAAATGTTATGTACTGCAAGGTAGCCATATGATTGGCCAGTGAGGCGTCTACAAAGTAAGACTTGAATATAAACTGCTGAGCATGCACAGCTAAGCCTTAAGATAAGACATGCAGATGGGCATAAAGATGATTAAAGTAGCCACATGAACAGTCATGGAAACAGAGCATCAGTGAATTTGTGTGGGTGTACTTGTACTTGCAGCTGAGTGAGAACATAGATTTCGTTTTTTACCACCAAAATGAGGACATTGATGTAAAGTGGGGATTTTATAGTCCTAACTAGGGGTGAGGTTTGGAACTAAGATGTGAACTAGGATTTGGTTAGGTATGCAATGGCAATGGTTTACGGTTGGAGTCTGAGTTAGGCCATAGAAAGAGTTTGAAATGAATGGAAGTCAATGCAAGGTCCTTGGTAGGTGTGTAAAACATGGATGTCTGTGTGTGTTTTACTTGTAGCTGAGAGAGAACATTTTTTGCCCATTTTACTAGTAAAGTGAGGACTATGATGTAAGGTAAGAACCTTTTTTGGTCCTTACTTAATCTGGGCTAGGGGTTAGGTATAGGACTACGGTGTCAATTAGGTTGAGGTTAGGTGTACGTATATACCTGTAAAGCTTATGTTTAAGGTCAGGGTAAGGCCATGGAAAGGGTTGGGAATAAATGGAAGTCAAGATGCGCTCCTCGGTAAGTATTTAAAACATGAATGTCTGTCTGTGTATGTGTTTTGTGAGTATTGGCGCATCTGGTCAAGCCAGCAGATTAACTACACCAAAGCCTTCCTTCATTCACTTCTTTCTGCAAGGTCAGTAGGCAAGACGGTCAATCCTAAGCCTGTCAGACGGTCTAATCTGGACATGCATACGCACACATTTACTACGTGCACAAGCAAAGCTCGCAAGATTATATGACAACAACAACAAAAACAAGCAGACAGGCAGCAGGCCCAAGAGGCAAACCGTTTTCAAATCAAACAAGAATCAGTCTGGCAGATAAACTTTACTGACCTAGTAGTGCTGAACTGTGAGAGGCATTCAACGGTCAATCACCTGCTATAATTACAACTTTTTTTTGTTAGATCGTTCCTTAATACTATTGAGGTATATGCGGCGGTTGATTTCCAGCTTCATAGAACACACATCTTTTACTTGAAAAGTGGTGCTTTAATTTATCATTTCCTCCTCTTTATTACTCAAAAATGTTTTATTTTTATTATAATAGCAATACCTTGTCTACGTTCACGCTGCAGGGAAATGCGATCCAAATGCAATCTTTTTGCCCATATGCGACCCATATCGGTTTTTTTTAACGGCAGTGAATGGCCCAATTCCGATCTTTTCACCCCCCCCCCCAAAAAAATCTGATTTGGGCCACTTCCATGTGTTGTACTAAGTCAGATACGTATAGGATATTTTTGTCCGCTGTCTGAACGGTCATGTTGCACTTTATCCGTCTTTCACGTCACTGTCTCACACTACACATCCACACACAGTAGCAGCAGTTTGCGCTTCATAAAAGACCGTTAATAGCTGTGCTGCTTTCCCCTTACATTCGTCTTGCTATGATGTGGTCTTGATATTCTCATTGCTCAACAGCTTTCTAATAATAACAAGGAGAGACGATATAGAAAAAAAATCATATCGATAAAATAGAAATCATGCTGATTGATATCGATAATGATAAAAAAAATTCAAAACATATATTTTAAGTGCAGCCCTGGCCATTTTGTGCTATTTGTTGCTTAGCGACCTATTTCTAGATGAAGAACACAAACTCAACCCTTTATTCAACCAACTTTTTTGCAAAAACTGAAAGTTAAAAAAAAAAAAAAAAAAAGAACGTGTGCTCTATGAACTGTTTGAAGGGGGCGGGGCTTGGTGACGGCACGTTCCTGTGTCTGTTTGTGATTGGTTGGGAAGCTGTAATGACTGTAATGTCAACTAACATGGCTAGAATGCAAAAGGAAGGAAAACTGGTATTCTACTGAACTTTTTATTGAGCCTTTTTTTTCTATCATTGATATACGTCTATCGCTCGATATATATTGTTATTGATTTGTCATCCAGCCCTAACGTAGCCTAGACTGCCGTTATATCTTTAGACCATCTCGACAAAAGCTTAAAAAGTATGCTTGCTTATTAATCCACATCACAGCTCTGCCTGGAGTGACGGGTCTCCTACGCAGCATCTTTTTATGCTCTCCTCCAGGGTTGCTTTAGGAAGGCCGAGGCATGACAGAGCTAATAAATACTGCTCTCATTGCACATCAGAAGCAGCGTGAAACAGGCATCACTTCCCCTCTCCTCCAAACTCTGATCTGACTCTCAGCTCCATCCAGATCTCTACGCTGGCGCTGGATCTCACTAATCTATCCAAGAGTTTCTATTCAAACTGCCAGCTGGACAAAAGGGGACAGGAAGCAGCTTTTTTCCCCCTAAGAGTGAAGGGAAGGAGAGCAGAACAGAAGGGAGGGGGAAAAAGTACAGAAAAATCCACCAAACAAGAGGTTTCTGGTGGCATTCCTTGTTAGGGAGGGATCGACTGACGGAAAAACCAAAGCTGCTTTTTGGCATCACAAGCACATAGAAAAAAAGGGCGCTCTAAATTATGCTGTAAAACAAATTAAATTCAAGGGCTGGCGAGTGTTTTCAAGGAAAAAAAATTAACAGTAAAAAGGTGCATTTATAATCAAAGGATCTATTTTAAAGATGTTGTCCCTGCCCACAGCCTGATGCAACTGTTTTGGGGAATGTTATGCATTGGCATTGTTTCTGATTTTGGTAATTAAAGCGTCCCCCGACTGGCCTCGATTTTACATCATAGCTCAGTACAAAATTTTTTATTAAAATATACTTTATGGACAACGTAACCATATTTAAATGATTTATTATAAGCTACAATGTTCTGTTCTTAGTAAAGCAACAAACTTTGCCATTTGCAGTATGCCCTGAATGCAGCCATCTTTACTAAAACACCAATGCCTGCAGAAATGCAGCTCAGTTTTAAAACAGAAATAATTAGGTGCTTCATGGAGTGTTTTGTCAGGCTTGATAATCGTCACTATTACAACCATGTGTGCTGTACAAAAAAAATACCACGGCTTAAAAAATTAGCAGCAAATATTTGGAGTGTTGATGTTTGCTCGCCGTCATCATAATTTAACGGCACCAACTCTCGGCTGATCAGAAGAGTCCATGAGGAACTTTTCTCATTCTGTGCAGCTGGAATTGGAGCGAGTGGCCTCCAGGGTTCAGAAGAGTCTTCTCATATTCCCTCCATCTGTTTGTTTCAAATCCACCACAGAACAATGATGGTTCTCTGAAACCAGCCAAGTTTTCACACTTCACCAAGAACCCAAGTGCGGTAGTGTAACTACCAACTTTCAGCAGTCAGTAGACCAAGTGTGATGAGAGAACTTGAGTGTATTATTCTTAGAGCTCCCTTTGCTTTTAACTCTTTGACCGTAGTCCTCCATAAGATACACAAACACCAGCTGAACTATCAGAGCCAATTTGGATTATTCTCAAATTTCATCGGCTGACTAGAAGTTGAAGCTTCTAGAAAGCAGAGCTAGCGTTTCACTTGTTTTAGCAACTGTTTGTCAAAAACATCACGGCCTCTAGATGTTGGATGGTGAAGACTTAGAGTCCTCGTACAACTCAATAAAATAAAAAAATAAATCACCGGCAAAAAAAAAAACACAAAAAAAAACAAACAAACAAAACAAAACAAAAAAAAAAAAAACGCCCTTACAATGGCCGTTTTTTTTAATACAATACAAAATAGCGTCACTCAGAGCTTTCAGATTGCAGTCCAAACAGCAGGACATACTTGGGATGTTATTTTGGCCATTGATGAGGCTCAACAACAGCTTGATCACAAACGCTCCACCAACAGAGAGCCTGTTGATGGAGGCTGTCACCAGACGGTTTGGACTGCAAAGAGGACCTGAATGGTTGCCAGACATTCTTGGACGGTCTCAAGAGCTCTTAGTGGATTATTCCCTGGAGACTGTGGACTGTTCTGGAAACAACACATGGAAACTGGACATTTGGGACAATAATTAGGACATCCAGATGAAAAAGGAAAGTTTCTCTTTTTGCACAGTCAGGACAAACCTTTTTCTGCTTTTGATCTGATTTTCTTTCAGCTTTTGCTACGTTTATGCCAAATCAGCCCTCTTAATACATTTTCCCCATAAAATATAGCAGTTTTATGTTTTTAACTATACATTTATTGGATCCATCACATACCAGTGTACAAGAATGCACATGTTTAGATAAAACACTTGTGTAGCCAGTGTTTTGAAAATTTACCATACAATTAAACAGAAGTAGTGGAAAATTGATTCATGAAGCATTCCCAATTGCTTTGAAACACTAAAATATGACTGAAATTAATGTAGGCCACCTTTTCTAGTTCGGGTCTTGTGAGACTTTAGGCAACCTTGTAATAAAGGTCACAGTAAAAGTAAAGTTAGAAATGTGACTGGAACACAGAGCTGCCAAGACCAATGTCTGAATATCTGAAGCTTTATTACAAAACTAAAACTTAAGGTACAATTTGTTTTCAGAGCTCATAATGCATTTCAACTGCAAAAAATGAACGCAAAAGATAAAGAATAATTATCCTGAAAATGTCTGCACATATACAGGCTTTCTGGCATTTATTCTGGGAAATGAGTAAATACGGCAATCAATAAAATCACAGAGTGACCCCCAAAGTCCACATCCTCCGTGACATATTTGCACGTCTGAGCAACTATGTTGTTATTTTAATTAAAGAGAGCCGTTCCACATTCTCTGTGACTTCTCCGAAAGTTACAGTCAGTTGATAAGCTCTCCGTCGTTCACCGCCAAAATACGGAAGTCCAATTTTCTGCTCTGTTCCGGTATGTCGGACTCCAGCCAGGTCAAGCTCCACAAAACGTTTCAAACAGGAAAAATAACTGGTAAAATAAGGTAATGAGAGAAAGGTAACTACAAATTCCCAATAAAGTTGACTATTTTACTTAAATATAGGATGCAAACTACTGTTTTTTTCACCCAACAAGGAAGCAGATTTGTCATTTAATATAAATATGGCGTTGCTTTTTACGGACTCTCGGAGGCGTTCTGGAACGGAGCGGACACATACAGGAGTGGAGGATGTGGAATCGGGGGGTAAGGGTGAAGAAACTGCAGCAAAGACCTTTAAAGGGGAAGTCCGGTCAACAAGGAAAAATCAGGGTATCATTAGCTATAACTAAAACTAATACGTTTGTGGTTATTTAATGAACTTATCTTTAATCAATAAGAAAATAAAAACATAAATTGTCGTCTGAATCACTGTGTATGGGGGCTGACATTACTGCCCATATTTGGGCAGTAAGGGGTGTTTGACATCACATCCTGGGGCGTGGAAAAGCGGAAGCGGCGACAGCATTTCTCTCCGCTTTCCATGCAAAGTCAATAGGAGCCGTTCTACATAGCTGCGATCATCAATAATTTTTTCGGATTTCCAGAGGACTTCACCGCTGACATTCCCAAGAGCTATTGCTGAAGCAACAATGCCCACGTGCATGGCCATCGGATGTTCCAACACAACTGGTAAAAGTAGAAAAAACATTGCTTATTTCAACTTCCCGATTCATGAGCCACCGGGCTCGTTGCTGGATTGCCAACTTGAACAGAGCGGATTTGCCATCTAACTTCTGGCCAGAGAGAAAACACGTCATATGCAGTGACCATTTAGAAGAAGAATGTTTTGAACATGACATGAGAGCGAGGATTTTCGGTAAGTTATTTTTTATTTTAGAATTTTTTATTTAGAATTTGCGGGGATGGTCACCGAGCAGAGGGGCGGAGGGATACCACATGTGATGTGGTATCCCTCCGCCCCAGGATGTGCTGGAACGCTCTTATATTTTAATATTTGTACAATAATGACCACCTGCCCTTTTTACTAGAGGGCAAATATATAACTTAAGTCACTTCAGCGCGATCTCTCCTCCGCTGTGTGTGTGTGTGCGCTCCGCTGCAGCGCCGGCAAAGCCGTGCTGCGGCGGAGAGCGCGCACACACACATACACACACACACACACACGCGTGTATACATATATACTGTAGGACCCGACTGAGTTTGCACTGGAAATAGGTATGCTGGATTCCGTCAAAAGTCCGGTTTCTGTCAAGAAACTCTTCTAAAAAAATCCATATCGCTATCAGATGATGATAGCTCCACGGAACTCTCATCACTGTCACTAAGTACTTCATCACTCTCTGCTTCGTACAGAGCACCAGTCGTCACCATGTTGGAAAATAGTGCGCCGTGACAAACAGAGCGTTGAAACTTGCTTAACAGCGGGTCCGCCGAGTGACGTCAAAAAATGGGAGGTGATGGTACTATTCTTGACCAAGATGGATTCCTCCACATAAACATGATTAACTGAAAATTATTCATAATTAAAAAAACGTATAATTTTTTGCACAGTATGTAGTAGTTTTATATTTAAAGTACTTTCAGCAGTTTGAATTCTGATTTTGACCGGACTTCTCCTTTAACACTGACCCTCTGATTCAAACACAAGGTTGTAAAGTTTGAATCAGTTGGGCTAGAAACGGTCAGGAAGGGGGAAACGCAGCCAGAGATTAGGATTTATCTGTGGATGTCTCCAATTCTCATCCAAGTCAACCACTCTGCTGTTCACTAAACAGGAAGCTGAAACCTCAGGCTGAGACAAAAATGTCTGGACCCGTCGCAGTGTTAGCGTGCCGACTTTCACTGAACAGAACTGGGTCACCACAAGCTACACTTTGCCAGATTTACCACATCATATGCAGCTTAATGGCAACCAAGTTAAAACGAGAGGAACAGATATTCACTCACACCTGAGTGGCGTTCCTGCACATGGATCAACTGAGTCAAATCTGAAGTGAGAGCTGGTTTAGGCCAATAACCTTACGCACTGTAAGCTGATCCTTTTTATGAGTAAAGCATTGAAAATTACACAGATAATGTTAATATTGAAGAGAGAGTTATTCACTGATTAGTAAAAAACAGCTCATGGAGGGCCGGGTAACATCTTTGCTCTTATCTTTATGCAAAGCTTAAAACAACAGACGTCCCGTCCAAAACACCTTTTGTGTCAAGCCTCTGCAGACAATCTTTTAAAACGCAGCCATCGTTTTTAGATTCATGTATTGTCTCGGAAAGTCTTAATCATCTCATTTCATTTCCTTGTTGCTGCAGTGAGCGGACTGTGGCTTCCGATGCAAAGCCTTCATTTTATGGCCATCTTGCAGTACTACGCATTATATCTTAAAATACTAAAGTTTTTAAGCAACAGTGCTGTTTTGTGATGTGACAGACGGGGGAGAAAGAAAAACTAAAGGCTGAGCTAAGAGAACCCCAGAGTGAGCTTTTACTTCATTAGGAAGCTACAGAATAAAGTAACTTTTACCTTTTGATCTGCATCTTTCAGTAAGAATTTAATTTAATGTTGTTCTGCATCAATCAGTTTTCCAGCAGATGCGCGAGAGCCCTCTGTGGGGCTAAAAATCGATGTGCTAATTACCCAGAGCTCCAGCTCACATGGGGCACTGTTCAATATGTTGAAAACATCTCAGCTGTATCTGCTTCACGGCCGCTAGAAAAGCCAAACCCCTGCGCAGTTCCTCCATGCCAGCGTTCACTTCCCCAACGCTGTCAGGCAGTTGGCCACATTTTTGCACCCAACACTATTCAGACTGGAGCTTAGATCAGACTGGAGGTTTGCGACTTACCAACAACCATTAAGGTAAACTCGAAGCCTCTCTTGACGGACTTCCGGTACACCTGGTTGGGGAGATTGGCGAAGCCCACGTAGCCCTCTAGGTTCCGCTGCTGGGAGAAAACGCAAAGGCAGAATTTCTCTTTCAGTGTTTGACACACAGCACGGCGTGATAATTACCCACTGTCAGACATAGGTTAGCTCAACTATAGTAATGGGAATATAAATAATCTATAAGATGCATGAAAACATGAAAATAAACTTCTACAGTACTTTGTTTTCTGCACACATACAGACAAAAAAAAAAAAAAAAAAAAAAGGTACAGTAATAAAACAAGGCAAAAGCTTGCTCCTTCCAAAACCTACAATTAGCATTTTTTCGGTGCTACAGCAACAAAACTCGTTTCAACTTAAGTGCAGCTGGTACAAAAACAAGCCGGGGGGGGGGGGGGGGGGGGGGGCAGTTGCTTTAGGGTGGGTGGAGGGGGCTGAGAGGAAGCAGAGAGAAATAACAGGGTTGTAGTGGGAAAAGGCTGGAAAGAGGAAGTCAGTGCAACTGCAAACACATTTCTAGTAAGCAATAAAACAGAAATATAAGATTTAAAGACATCTACTGGAGATATTAAAAAGCGCAAAAGTCCTACGTGTTCAGTCGTGTCCATCATGTATGACAGGGTGTGCGGAGAAGGAAGCTGGTTACCACAAAGGTATCTCTTCATCTCGCCCCATCCCCAGTTCTCCCTCCCTTTGCCTCTCTCAGTCTGTTATCATAATAAAACCCCTCCAATCACCGGGCAGCGTCCTGCACGCTACACGAGGCAAACACAATGACTGCTGGCCTCTCCCGCTCCGTCATGCATGGCACAGACGGAAACGGTGCAGAAGTGACAGGCCTGGCGACATATTAGGTGTTAATCTAAAGCCCGGCGGTCAACGACATCAGGCCTAAGTTTATTTCTCCAAACGGACCTCTTCTGTCCCACCCTTACTACCAAATCTCTTTCCACATCCTCTCTCCTTTCTCCATCATATTTGTCAAAGACGCAAATATAAAGGGTTATAAAGGGTTAATTCATAGTTTTTAATTTACAACTGCATTTTATCTGATCTGCTGCCAAAACTAAAACAATAAGTCATCAACGGAGGGTTTCTACAAGTTTCAGTCAGGCATCTCTTAAGATCACAACTTAAATCCTACATAGATTATGAAAAATAAGTAAACTCAATATAAGTCATGAACCAAGACAAAAACAACTCGACCAAACTTTGGTTGAGGTTTTGTCACTTTGCCTCCTAGCTTTAACTCATCAAAGCTCGGCTTAATTGTTGCACACAGATTATCGCAAATACTTTAAAACACAGTTCATTCTCTAGTTCATGTAAACGGCAAGAAGGGGATTAATGTTGTTTTTTTTCCCCAAATGTATTGCTGAAACCTTGTGTTTTCTCTTTCTCGTGATCCAGAAATAAAATCTATCAAGACCTTTAAGTAAAATGAATTTCAGGTGTGAGGGTGAAGGCCAGGGAAAGCCCAAGTGGCCAGATATGTTACCGGCACGCAGCGCGTGAAATACAAAGGCCTAGCAAATATTAAATAGATAAATATTTCCCTTGTCGTCCCACAGTGGGGAAATTAGCCCATCCCTTAGGGAGCAGCGTGCTGCCGACAATGAGTGGCGCACGGGGAGCCATCTGTGATCATGGCGGAGGACTACATCAGCTGCAATATACGCCTATTTTCTTCTCTCCTCTGTGCTTCCAACACTCTGTGACCTTTAGTATGCTGGACCGCGTCATTTGTGCCCAATGTGAGCATCTGTTGCCCCGAGACTCTGTCCAAGTGGCTAAATATTAAATTAGCACGACAAATGCAAGTTCATAACACTTGGCATGCGTTAGCCAACAGTTACTGCACTCCAAACAGTCCTCTGTGATATGATTATTGCACACACCGATATCGTCACGATATATTGGCGATATACTGTGCAGCCCTAGATGAGATGTAATGAAAACAGGAACAAAAAATAATCAAATAAAACATATTGCTCCCCAAAAAGGATGCATTCATAGTCCGAATTTACAGGAAACCAACAAGCTATGAGGAATCCTTAATCACCAAAACCTCTAATTCTTTGGGAATTCAATACCCCATTACAGCTAAACTGCTGGAACACAATTAATTATCACAATGATCACAACAAACCAGTAACACAAATTGCCTAGAGCTTTTAGTGCGGGTTAAAAAAAAGAAAAAAAAGGCTGAAGGCACATTGCTAACATCAACACAAAAGCTGCAACAGGAAAAAAAAAAAAAAGCCAAACACAATCTATTCCCCTCATCAATACGGTGATGCATGCGGCTGAAAAGCAAGCGGAGCTACTCCAAGCAAGCCTGAAGCGCTTTCCAACATTTCCACATTTGATCCACCCACATTCCCACATGCTCCGAGTGTGTTACGTAAACCAGCAGCTCGGATGATCCATCCATTTCCCTGCTGCTGCGTTACGACTACCAGACACTTTCTTTTTTGTATTTTAGAAGAAACAAAGCTGCGGGTCACACCGTCAGCATTTAGCTCCAGAGAAACAGCCCGACTGTGATCGGAACAGGCGGTTCTGTGAGAATTTACGGGTTACGTGTGGACGAGGGTACGCAGGAAAACGGGTACAGCGGCCCGCATCTCAGCTCACAGCTGAGAGAAAGCGAGAAAACGGTTCAGAAACATTCAGGGCAGCGGGCAGGGGACTTTAAAAGGGGGAAGTAATGGGGGATGAGGGAGAAAAAGACTAGTCAGCCCAGACCATTCATGCAACCCCATCCCCCCAGTGCTTCCAGTGGTGATAGTGGCGGCCTGGCTCTCTGACATCATCCTGCCAAGCCCCTCACCCTCCCCAGGCATGCAGCAGCAGCTGATCCCCCCCCCCCCCGGCCTTCTCCCTGCCGCCATCAGCTGTTCCCACATTTTACTTTTACATATGCCACATGAATAATTCATTCCGTTTTCCTTCACTTGACAGTGCAAAAGGGAGGGTCGAGTGCCTCTGAAAACAGCGAGTGCCCTTTTGGTGTTTTTAGCGCTCAACCCGCAGCTATTCCTAGCTACGCCACCACTACCCCCGTTACGCCGGAGAAAGCCGCTGCCTGCCGCCTTTGGCCTCATGGCAGACGGATGCAGAACGACAACGACGTGCAGCACGCATCGGGGTGAGTAACCCTTCACCGCTAAACGCGGGCGACAGCACAAAAAAAAAAAAAAAAAAGGCCTTGAAGAGTAAATGAAGAACGACTTGAGACAAAAATGGCTTCTAAATCAGAGCAAATATGAACCAGAAACGCACAAAATTTAGAAGCCGACCACAATCGCAGAGCGGGGAGGACAGAAACGAGCGAAAACGAGGTTGAAAACGGCAAAAGAAGAGAAGAGAGTGACAACGAAGTGGGCTGCATGGCGAGGCAGTGGTTAGCACACGGATCTGGGCGGAGGGCTTTGTGTGGAGGATGCGTGCTCTCCATTGTTTTCCCCACTGCCCAAACAAAACAAACAAAAAAAAAAACGCACGTTTGGTCAATTAGCACATCTACATTTCAAAAATTTGATGCATGGTTGTCTGTCTTGTGTGCATCTCTGGATGTCCGTCCCTCCACCCTCTGAAATCCGGGGTCGGCTGCAGACCCATGTGACCCTGAACAGGACGACCTGAGCGTTTAAAACGGATCCATCACTACAAGACAATCAAGAAACAGCACGAATGGATGCAAAATTATAAAAAGATGGCCAAAAAAAAAAAAAAAAAAAAAAAAAAGAGACTGAAAACATCTTTACAGTAGGTACACAGCTGTCAGCGGGTCTGCTGCTGTTTGTGCTTCCACCGTTTTATCAAACAAACAAACAAAAAAAAAAGGTTAAAAAAATAAAACTGGACTTCTATTCTGAAGTTGAAGACGTTTCGCTTCCCATCCAGGAAGCTTTCTCAATACTAAGCTTGGAACTTCACGCTACTCCAAACATTTTGAACTGAGAAAGCTTCCTGGATGGGAAGCGAAACGTCTTCAGCTTCAGAATAGAAGTCCAGTTTTATTTTTTTAACCTTTTTTTTTTTGATTGATCGTGACCCGGATGACTGAGAATCTTCACTCATTTAAACACAATTCTGTTGACAGTTCCAATCTGGCAGAACTGCGTTACATTCTTCTGAAGGTTAGCTAGATTTTTGGGAATTCATCTAAAAAAATAACATTTAAAGTACCTCTGATATGATGCGTGACCACATGATGGATTAGCTGCAGCAAGGTCCAAATTCTATTAGAAACTTTTCTCTCAATTTCAAAATGTAATGCAAATTTTTACTTTGACGTATAATGCATCCAGTTTAAAGGCAACATCTTCTCAGCTGCTCCTAATAGTAAAAAGATCCAGGTTTACAGTAAAAGAAAACATGACATTGGCAGAATAAAAAGCCTTTTTATAAGTCACTTAACTGATAGTTATCCTATCAATCATAAGTTAGAATGCTTTAGGGCACCCACTGAAATGTTTTGAAATGAAGCTTTACTGTGTGAAATGTTTTTTCTTTTTTTTTTTTTTTTTTAAACAGACTTCAAGGTAAGTTTGGCAGCTTCGGTTCGCCTAGAATTTCAGGTTTTGAAATATCCCCGGATCATTTCAGCTTTTCCTGGACAATTTCCAGTTTTCTTTGAGCTCAGACACGCCAATTCAGATCTGATTTTTTTTCCTGGGAACAATAAAAAGCAGGGCGGAGAAAACTGTGCCGCCATTCAATCGATTCAGCGGCTTTGAACCCGACGGAGAATTTAATCGTAACAATTTTTCCTTCATGCATGAAAGCGTCTGTTCTTAGCGGTTAAGAATCGACTGGGTTTCCTTTGACAACTTTACGACCAATTCGAATAATAAACTGAACCTGATTTTATGACGACATTTTGTGCTAAACATTAAAGTGATGAGAAGCAAACGACGTACAACCTTTTTAGGCATCTGTACGGCTGTGATTGCATGTCACCGAAATCACAGCCCCATAAACACAAATACTGCTCTTGCAAAACATAGTTATTGGAAATGGGCTTTGTCAGCATAATATTTACATTAAAAAGTATGATTTTTAATCAATTAACTGTATTTAATCATACTTTTGAATTTATCGATGCTCTGAAAGGAACGGACAGTGGAGAGAAAAAAAAAAAAAGCATAAATAACAATACTGCCAGTTTTCAAGACGTCGTTAATTGGGATTTATCGTTGCGGAGATAAATCCAGGTTCTTTTCTGGTATTTTTTCACAACACCATAAACGACCACCCCTACTTAACCACGTTGATTGATAACTAAGAATGGCACTTAAATGTAATCAACTTGTAATCTGCCTGTATGATTGGCTTGAACTTGACTTTTTGTTGTTGTAAAGACACTACAAAAAAACAACAACTGTATTTAATTACTGAACTTAACAACAGACAGAAAACTACATGCTATTGGTTGATGTGCTTATAGACCAAAAACTGATGTTTTTTTTGTAGCTTTAAATCATTTCCTGAATAGGCAGAATGTTGTCTTGATTTCCTTATTTGACAAAGCGATCACCACCAGAGCCACTCCGAGTAGATTTAGCTGATTCAGATCCATGTTGGGTTCATTGGCGCATCTCCAGCTGTTGCTGTCCTTGTTTTAACCTAGAGACGACCTTAGTATCATTTAAATAATTTAACTGCTCCTTCAGAATAAGTTTCTCCATACTTTTTTTTTATTTTTTTTTAACAAGTCTACTTCCACACCTTTTACATAAAAGGGCAACGTTCCCTCAATAGGACATTGATTAAAAACCAGCTTTTATTCTATGAATTTATTGTTCCTCCTTGTAAAACTGAGATCTTTTAACTTTTATTTTTTTTAATTAAAAGCTTTAAATTTCCGAGAACCGAGGCATCAGTGGCGTACTTGCACTGTCTGAGCAGATATATCTCTTTTCCCCACTGCAGCCAGCTTTAATTGGAACCAGACCACGTCCCTCCTGATACAATCTGTCCTGAAGGAAGTCCTCAAACCAGCCTCGGCTCATCTAAGCATAACGCAGGGATGTTTTTTTTTTTTTTTTTTTTAGAAGAACCAACTTCTAAATAAAAGGTTTACCCCGACCAAATGTGGGCTGTTTTTTTTATTTTGCCATCGTTTAACCACAGGATTCCTAACGGCCACATTAAGAGCGAGCTTGTGTTAGCAGACATACAAAGAAACAGACACACGTGAGGGGACAAAGAAAGACGTTTTAAGTGAAATGCGTCTCGGGAGAAGCAGAAACGGACTTACAGCGATGCTCGGAACCGCAGTCTCTGGTCGCTCGATCATTATGCTGTCACCACCCAGCCTGCTACGGACACTCGCCGAGGCATACACCGAGGAACGTCGGAGGGAGTCGCGGAGCTTAGCAAAACAAAACAACAACAACAAACAAACGCTGCTGCTTTCTGTGCTAATACGCTAAAGCTAAGTAGGCAGCGGGAGACAACGTGCCCTGGGTGTGGGGGAAAAAAGTGAATGAATGAATTGGGTCAAATTACATAGATGGCCGCTAACTGCTACTACAAGGAGGTAGAGCAGCACAGTGAGGGAATAAAACGCTCCAACGGATGATTTTCTGCACCAGGAGCTCCAACGGTAATTACGCCGGGCAACTTCCGGTTAAGAATTTCAAAATAAGGTGAAATCTAATTTTCTATTGTAAAACCAACTTATTATTATTATTATTATTATTATTATTATTATTATTATTATTATTATTATTATTATTATTATTATTATTATTATTATACAAAATTCATGCAGAAAGGCCTTCATAAAAGCTGACTGCAAAGCTTGTGTTATTCTTTAACTTTTTTTTTTAGAAATGTTACAGATTAGGTGTAGTTTCTGTCCACTGTTCCCATGTGCTTGCTGAGGATAAAGAACACCAGCACTGTGACGATCTGAAGTAATCTGCTGGGGTTCTTTCATATACAACTTTTTACAAATTTAAATAGAACACTCTATATGAGAATTTTAAAAACTAAAGGGATAAGACCATGTAAGTGGGTATAGACAATGGATGAATGGATATTACCACAGTTTACGTTTTGTCTTAAGCCAAAGGTGTTTCAGTAAGGCTTGACATTGGATCTTAACATTTAATTCATTTATGTTGACTGTGCTTAGGGCAACAGTTTTTTTTTTTGTTGTTGTATTTTTTATGTCCAAACTGAGATGGTTTATTTTAATCAAGATGCAAATCCCAATGGATTTTTCGTGTTAAGTTAAAGACCAGGAACAATAGAAATATAAGTAGAATGCCTATGCCAACACACATGTCAGACAGGCCATTTACTTTGAAAAAGAAAATGCTAGTGTATACATTTATTTTGAAAATAAAGAGAACTTCCCACTGTTTGTGTTTTTATTTTGTGTACCTTGATACATCTGTTAGGATCCTACATCCCGCCTCCCTTTCGTCCAACTTAAATGGGATAGGCCTCTGATTGTGGGTGTGGTGTGTTCAATGCTGAAGCCCCAGCTCTGGTGCTTTCAAAGACTGTTGTGTAAAACAATAATGACCAATGCCACATGAAACGAATCAATCAATGTTCATTAAATATATTTGAATATCTTCAAAAACTGAACTTATTTGTTTAATTTGCTGCAAAAATTTAGTCTCATATGTACAGTCAATAGATTGTATCTAATTTTACACACGTTTTGCACGTTCATTTTCCTTTATTTTAATGATGATGGCTTACAGCTAATGAAAACCCATAATTCCTTCTCTTAGAAAATTTGCATTATATGAAGCTAATAAAACAGGTATAATTTAAAACTTTTAATAATCAAGCTCCATCATATATCAGAGCTCTGATTACCCCGTATGTTCCTAACAGAGCACTTCGCTCTCAGACTGCAGGTCTGCTGGTGGTTCCTAGAGTCTCTAAAAGTAGAATGGGAGGCAGATCCTTTAGCTATCAGGCTCCTCCCCTGTGGAACCAGCTCCCAGATTTTGTTCGTGAGGCAGACCCCCTGTCTACTTTGAAGACTAGGCTTAAAACATTTATTTTTTGAGAAAGCTTATAGTTAGAGTGGCTTAGGTTACCTTGAACTATTGCCGTAGTTATGCTGCTATAGGCTTCGGCTGCTTGAGGACATAATGACCACTTTCCTTCACCCTGCTACATTCTTCTATATCTCTCCATATTTGCAGTAATTACCACTATTTCATCCTTATGTTGTCTCTCATAGTTTGTTCTCTTCATAGCATAGCTCAGAGCTTATCCGCTTAGCTGTATATCTCTCCTAGAGATAAAAGAGCTACTACTGCCTCTTTACTCTTTCTTAGCTACTCCTTGACAAATGCGTCTGTGTTTCTTTTTTGTGTGCCAGCTCTGTCTTCTCAAGAGAAGGCATTGATCATAGTTCTTAAACACACATTTAATAACTGTAATTAAACTGGAATGTATTGAGTTCAAATCTGTCTGCATGATTGGACTGGCTTGTTTGTAAAGTGGCTTGAGAAGATTTCTGTTGTGAATGGGGGCTATAAAAGAAAACTGAATTGAATTTACCATATGGGCCTACTGGCCAGTCACATCATATGCCAGACATACATTCTATACTTGGTCAGGGTTCTTTTTAGGTGAACAGCAAGGAATTACATCAGTGGACATGGTAAGGCAAGGCAAGTTTATTTATTTTGCACTTTTCGGTAACAAGATGATTCAAAGTGCTGGTATTGCAGCATTCCACATGTGGCACTGTTGTGTTTAGTTAGCATTGTTGTCTCTGGTCACTCTCGTCTTCCTGTTGAAAATACTCCTTAGATTGTCTGTAGAGTTTAGGTCTTTGGTTAGACTTTGGATTCTCCACACTAGACCTCAAGCAGCTTGGATTCTGCTCCTCTCCACTCTTTCTCTGCACTCTGGGACTCTTGGTTTAAAAATGAAATGCACTGAAGGTTGAACTAAATAAGGGAAATATATAACATTTTGGATGGAATTAAAATGTATTGAGATGGGTCTGTTGGTATACATTTTTTTGGTTGCTCTGATTATTTTACCAGATTTTACTTTGCTTTTAACGTTTTATCTTATGAACCAGTGTGTGTAAAATAAAGGAAAACATACATAAAATGACTAATTTGAATGCCTCAAAACAAACAAAAGTACATAATACTGGCCATCATTGGCAACCACTTTAAATGTATCGATAGATTTTTTTCAGGACCAACGACTCATGTCCTCCTGTACTGTTGAACAGATAAAAGTTCAGCTTTGCAAGATCTGCTGGTTCTTCCTGTGTTTATAGGGCTCTGTATTGAGCGGTCACATGTTTTACTTAACATCTTTTCACAGTCTGTCAACTAATATTCACGGCACATCAATAAATGAAAAGTACTGGATCCCTCATTGTTGACTTTTGTTATGGGAAAAGTAAAAGAAAAAGAAATGATCAAATTGCGCCCTCTAGTGCCAAAATCAACTCAATAATATCTCGTTGAAAATCTCACAATTTCTTAATCCTTAATAAAACAAATCTATTTAATTTAATAGAGATGCACATTTGATTTGTTCTTGTTGGATTTTACATGTACTGTAATTGTATATTCACAAATAAATAATGTGATCTATGTTGAGCACCAAAAAGGAAGATCTTAATTATGCGTTGCTGGTTCTCTTGTACCACTGTGGTGCTTGTGGGGGGAACGGTTTACCGCACAATATGCTGGGGTGCCCTCAGGATTAGTTCCACTTTGACATCTGTGTGCCCTATAATGCACGATGACAGTGAGATAAGACGACCTAGGTGCAAAACATGACCACAAGCAGACTCTCTCAAGTCCTAGTAATGCTGTCTAAGGCTGTGGTTCTCCAACTTTGCACAACATATACCCCTAAAATAATTTCTAAGGTTATAAGGAAACTTGTCTTTAGTTTGTTGTGTTATTCCTTATAAAGACAGAAACAAAATAAAACAAAGTGATAGATGTGGTTGAAAGGTGCAACCCATTTTTAATAAAAGAATTCTACCAGTTCAAGCCTAAACTTTGGTTAGCAGTTCACTGTAAGTTTTATTGTCTGTTGTTCTGCTTGTTCTGTACCATTTGGGTCCTTGAATGTTCTTTTCTCCAAGTGGAAAATTTGTAAATTTCTCACCAACTTGATCAATAAATCCAGTTTGGCCGTCCTGCTTAAAACATATTGATAGCTGCATTACTTAAAAAAGGTGAGGTAAGGTAAGGTAGGTTTATTTATATAGCACTTACCAGTAACAAGACATTCAAAGTGGGGGTTGTCTTTGTCGTGGGGGAGGTTTTATCTGATCCAATCTTTCACACACATTGTGAAGTACCTTTAGCGTTTCAATGACAAAATGCAGCATGGTTTAGTGTGGTTTGAAGGTTTTAATCCCAAGATCCATGTTCTGACTTCAGAGTCAAACAAGTTGCCACCCGTACCTGTTCTTAGTCCTCTGTCATCTGCTACAATTTAAAATAGTAGTTATTGAAATATTCTTCTCTGTAGTTATCTTGTCAGGTGATTTGTGTTAGAAGCAAATAATGGTGCCTGCTTGAGCATCTCATTATTTTGGTTGTGGCCTCATTGATGTACCTTACAGTTAATCGACTTCACACTATGAAGAGTTAAGACCTGCTATGATCTTTTGGGTTTTTTTGCATTGCAAATAGGAAAAAGTAAGTACAATTTTCTTGAAATAATGTAATTTTCTTTGATTTGAGCTGCTAAATAAGACTATTTGTCAATGGAATAAGATTTTTTGTACATAAAATAAGAGCAATTAATCTCCATCAAGTGCAGGATATCTAATTATCTTATTTTAGGGGTAAAAAAAATACTAATTCCATTGGCAAATAGTGTTATTTAACTGCTCAAATCAAGGAAAAATACATAATTTCAAGAAAAATGTATTTACTTTTAATTCTCTTTTTGCAGTTTGACATTTAGGTTTCAGATTTTTAACTTTGAGGGCACACGTTACAGTCAAAACAAAGAGCAGCTTAGATTCACAGATAAACTATTCTAGACAGCAAATTTCTCTTATGTAGTGAGTTGTAAGTGTAATAAAATGGATGTCCTCACAAGAAGTCGTTACGGACCTTTGATCTTATCTAGTAAACTGATTTGGACCTTTGAGCATGACTTTTGAGAACTCAGTTTATGATTGGGCCATAAGATCTGCTACGATGAATGCTCAAGAGAAGGTGACCCCATCTTCAGCCCTAGTTTCAACGACAATAACAACGAGAATAGGAGAGTTTGTTGAATTTTGAAAGTAATCTAGCTTTATTTTGCAAGAATCACGTTGGTTTGCATACAGAAAAAATGGATTACACTTCTCAATGGATTACAATTTTTCCATCAGTCATTCAATGAGTTCAAAAGCATGACTATAAAAAGACTTCAAATAAAGTTAGATAATCAGGCAAGTTCCTCATACATTAGCAAGTGCAATTAGTCATAGCTTATATAATCAAGATGACACCACTTGGATTTGGAAGACATCTGTCTTTTACAATAGAGATACTTTCTCAGGTCAGTTCAATCAAACTTCAAATAATAGAAAAGCTCATAGTGCTGACGGTCGAAGTTTAAATGTTGTATTTAACACAAATACACCTGTTGTTCAATAACAACTATAACAATAAAAAAAAAAACTTCATTTATATGAAGATAAATTTATTCCCCTTCATGTCATCCTGGTAGTCTACCATCAAATATCAGAATATTTGGTAAATATCGTAGAAAGAGAGCAGCTGTTTTCTGTAAGAAACTGTAGCATCAAAACCAGCCTAAATGTTCAGGTTAGCTGGTTTGTGGACATATTATCGACACGTTTACAGGTTGGAGTTGGAGCCTGCAACATTTATGTTGTCCAGGTAGCTGATGAGCTCCTTCACCCAGGGGGCTGAGGGTTTGACACACAGCTGACGGCCGGCCACTGTGTTCAGCCTGGACATGGATGAAGAAGAGGAGGAAGAGGAGAGTGTCAGCAGATTCAGGGGAAGATTGAGTCTCACTGGTGTAATTCTGTAACAGTGAATACTCACAAGATGCCGGGGTTGGAGCAGCGCTGACTGGTCTTGGTGTAGCTCACAACTTTATTTCTTGACACATTGTCATTGAATTTGAAGCAGCACTTCTTTGGGCCAGCTCCACGCAGACCTGCAAACAGCAAAAAACAAAAAAACAAAAAAAAGAGGATGAATATCTCAGAAACATATTCAGCACCAGGTTCCACTCTGTCAGTTCCCTTTCTTAATTTCCTGTTAAGCTGTAAAAGGGCACAATCTTTTTCTCTTTAAAGAGATTGTGCTGTTTCCACCTTTTTTTTGTCTCGCTCAGAGCTTACTTCGCTGTGAGTGGCCAATATGACTGGAAATTCAGTCCATTTACCATTTACTCTGACGTAAAAATCAAAATGCAGATTTGGAAAAAAAAGCCATGGTCATATTTAGAAGTGCGTTAAGGTGTAGATTAAAGGCGTTTGAATCTGTTTTCAACTTTCTAAACATGTGGGGTTTAAGAAGACAACACATCCTTTCTGTAAAATGTGAATCAATGAAGTTATTGGTGTTTGTGTACCCGCAGGTCAGAAATTAACCCTAAAAGCCTTTTGTAAAACAGGGAATGATTAAAAACAATGAGCCAAGGCAGAGTTATAATCTTTCTAAATTATAAAAGTAACTAATACTTAACTGGTCACTAATTTGTCTTTTATAATTAGCAAACATGATTTGATTAAACACACCTTCCCTGCCTGTTGTATAATTGTTTTATGGCCACTCACCACAAAACTCATTAAAGTTGCACACTGCAGTAAATTTGGGTTTAATCGCTTGTGTTTCAATAAACCTTTGTCACTAATTTTGCGTTCAAAAAGGTTGTTCAAACAATTACTTTTCTAAAAACATTGATCACAGCTGCTTCAATACACGCCGAACCCTTTAACATAGGCTAAAAAAAAGCTAATTTCTGCAGCTAATCAAGCAACTACAGATATCGTATCTTATTTCTGGAAGATAACTTGTAATTCTTACACATAATTTGATATTTAAAAAAATAATCCTGTATCTTTCATAAATATTCATCTCATTCAAAGCAAACCATTAAATGATTTATATGCGAGATTTGACTTTAAACTTTCAATTTGTCCAATTTCATTTTGCCTAAATCCAGAATTTAATAACAATAATTTGTATCATTTTCCTTAGTTAGATCAGCATATCTTAAACTCTCAAGCTTTTTAAATAAACTGATGTGAAAATTTAAAAGCTGATCGACCACAGCCATTAAATGCTTTAAATCCTTTTTACATCATATTTCAAAGCTATATTCTTACCCTCAGTGAGAGCGACGACAGCCATCAGCAGCACAATCGCAGACAGAGCAAGACGAGCCATCCTGAGCTGAGTGTTTGTTGGTGTGAGGGAGCAGCTGTGAGTTGAAAATCTCAGCTAAGGTCAGCTTGTTATCTCTGATGTTTGGAGAACGTTCGGCCTGCATATTTATACACAGCGAACAGGAAAACACCCCAAATCAATGTCATCAACCTTTCGTAGGGGAATTACCTACGTAAATGGAACATTATTGGGTCCTTTGTGTCTGCTAGTGCGTAGATTTTTTTTCACTTCTATAAAAAATCCTTAATGAGGAAGAACGTGGTTTCCCTGCCTGACCAAAACTCTAGTTTCTCCCACTACTGCATACAATACATGAACACTGAAATAAAAAAAAACTCAGCATAGTTGATCTGAGACAATAGATGTAATATGCATCATGTTTTTTTATTTCCACTTACAATCTGAGCCATAGAAGAAAACGTAATTGTTCCTCCAGTATCCCAATCTGGTGTACTGTGACCTTGGTCCTTTCCGATCAGACCAGGACATCCCAAAAAAGAAGCACTAAAAATGTGAAAAAGGAGATAAAAATGTAAAATAACTGGTGTCTGGGCTTACAGAGCTAAACAGGATTAGGCCTGTACTTCTAAATTAACAATTTGGTCAGCCGTGACCCGGATTTGACAGAAAGTGGAAGAACTTTTTAAATTTGGGCATGAAGAAGTAATCTTTTACAGTACCACAGGGTCGACCCGAAAAAAGGTAAGGGGATTTTCAGTCTCCATTGGCGAAATGTTAGATGTTTAGGCTAAATTTAAGTGGTGTTGTAGATGAGAAGCTTTCTTCTCAAAATATCAAAGATTGAACAGAGCAACTAGTATGAGAGGATTGAATGGAATTTATGTTGAAACCGAGGAAGGACTGAATGGGATTTATGTTTAAGTCTACGTCAAAAACGTAAAATAAGATAGAGACTATAAAATATAAATAAAAGAAAATAAAAAAGATAAAATACAAAGAATAAAAATATTCCCGAGATTTGGCTAGCTCCACTTCAGATTGACAAGCTCTGATGAATTTAAAGCTGGGACGGAAAACTTTCCTTGAGAAAGGGGACTCTCTAAAGTAGTTTAGCAATAGGGCCGGTCAAGATACGTTAACATCTTTAAAAGTTGAGGCTAAGAACAGTTAAGAACCTGAATGGTGAAACTGTTATAGAATAATAGAGATTGAATAGAAAGGGATCCCAGGGGGATAATTAAAATTATCCCCTATCCCCTAAATTATCCCCTAGCCTCACGGCTAGGGGATAATGAAAAGATTCTGCCGAATACGGAAAGGGTATAGGGGTCCTTCTGTGACACGATAGCTGTCTGTCTTAATATGTTATTTTTGTTATGTCTTGTTAAACAGTTTGTCTCGGTTAAAATGGGATCCATTGTGTGAGAGAGAAGGAGAGACTGATTGAGCCCCGCAGCTCTTCAAATGTGGGTGTCTCTGTGTGTATTTCTGTGTGTGTGGTGTGTGTGTGGCTCCAAGATAGTGAGACTTTTTCTGTGGCTGCAGTGGAGAAGTACTGTGGAGCAGATTACATTTGAGTAAGTAAAAAGTGTTCATTATGGAGCAAAAATCTGGCTAAGATTTGGGTGAAAGTGAAGAGGAATTTGGAAATCATTCGGAAAAAAGGTCGATGCATTAATGATGTTTGTTGAAGCGCAGGAACAGTTTGAACGGAGAAAAGTGATTTGAAGCGTTAACAGCAGCTGATGGGTGAGTTACATTGGAGAAAACACGGCTGGCATGACGGTGAGTTTTGGAGCAAATTTTATTTTAAATCGTAGCCTAAATGTCAGAAAGAGGTTAGAACTTGGGAAAAGTTGCTGGAAATTTGGGAGAGCATTAAACATTTGCTTGAGGTACTTAAAAATAGAAAAAAAGGAAGATACCTTTTGTAAGAGCATAATTTTAATTAGTGTCATCTATTGCAAAATAGCATATTGAAATGCCTAAATGAGTTTTTACACTTTTAGAAATAAAATATAATTTGCGAATAAATGGTGATTAAATTTTTTTCATTGTTTGATAGCTCTAGTTATAATACATATATAAATATAATACACCAGACTTAAATCTAGCCAATTAACAGAGAGCAGGAAACAGCACACTGACAGCTTCGGCTCATTGCAGGTCTGGGAAAACACAAGTGAGCAGAACTAAAAGTTAAAAGTTAAAGGTTAAATGGTGAAATGGAGCTTAATTGGGTTGGCAAAAGGGCAATGCTGCTGATTTGATAGATTTTGTTAACCCTGCATCTAGTCATGAGTCAGTTTTGGAGGTAATCCTCAAATGAAGCAGCTAATGTTGAGGAATCTATGACAAATGTTAATGGCTTGCATCAATTAATTACAGATACTGATATTGCAGAGCGGCAGAAATTAGCAGGAACGGAAAGTATTAAGGCGAAATCACAGGACTGACCCCAAAGTCTTTATTATATGCAACCACATTCTTAAAGTCCCACCAAAATGCAGATGCCCTTGTTACACAGTAATTTAGGAGCTGAGGAATGTTCTCCTTGTTCATTTGGTGAAATGCAACTTCTGGTGAATAAACTTCCCAGCATTGCTGCTGGTGGTAGATTGTGGCTGGCTGAGTTAGAAACAAATTTAACCAAAGGCACAAAATTGAGTTTAGAGCTATTTTAGGATGAAACTTTATTGTTTTTAATAATTTCTTCCTGGGCAGATGTAGTTATACATCATTTTCCCTTATCCACTTAAGCAGAGCTTCCTATGTTTGACTGGGATTCAAAACATCAACCGAAAAAATACATAGATCAGGCTGCAGAAGAATGGATCAAACACAGGTGTGGATCCTAAAACAAATCAGTCCAATTTGGGTGAATTATTTAGAGAAGTAGTGTTAAAAGGCGTATCCTCTTCAGTATCTCAGCTGATGAACTTAAATCCGGATACGCTTGCTGGGAAAAAACATTTGATACACTATTTGCATGTGGCTCACAGGGAGGAGAGAAAGATAAAGCTTGAGTTTGATAATTACTAAAAGTTCTAAAATTACAGTTAGTGGAAGCAAAACAGACAGTGAGTATGAGAAAGTAAATGATTGAACACAGGTCTGTCTCAGCAGTTACTTATCATATTGATCCAACCCTGACAGTCCCACCTCAGTCTCATTTAATTCAAGGAGGGGGGCTGCCTCCTCCTGTTTCTATCCTTCATTTAATTGCAGGTCTGTTGATCCTGGACATGGAGGCAGATGGCGATGTGGTGGTCAGTGCTGATTCGAGTTTGGAGCAATGCACTAAGCATTCAGAGCTGATATGGTGAATCTGTTAGAGCACCCATCGATATCTGCCACAACTGTGGCTATCTGAACATTGGCCGTGTGATTGTGGGCTGTTTCACACCACCAGCAGGTCAGCCTGGCATGGAGTCACCAATGCCTAATGTGACCTTACCTCAGAAGGTCAGTACCCCAGCAAGGGGATCATACTCCCCATGAACAATGTTTAAACACCCTAAGAAGGATGGCCAAGGCTGCATGAACAGCGCAGATCCCAAGCTGTCAAGGGAAATGACTGCATGAACTTTCAGCACACATTGGAGCCACATATATTTAAAACATTTAATAATCAAGCTCCATCATATATCAGAGCTCTGATTACCCCGTATGTTCCTAACAGAGCACTTCGCTCTCAGACTGCAGGTCTGCTGGTGGTTCCTAGAGTCTCTAAAAGTAGAATGGGAGGCAGATCCTTTAGCTATCAGGCTCCTCTCCTGTGGAACCAACTCCCAGTTTTGGTCTGTGAGGCAGACACCCCGTCTACTTTGAAGACTAGGCTTAAAACATTTATTTTTTGAGAAAGCTTATAGTTAGAGTGGCTTAGGGTACCTTGAACTATAGGATTCGGTTGCTCAGGGACATAATGACAACTTTCCTTCACCCTGCTACATTCTCCTACTTCTCTCCATTTTTGCAGTAATTACCACTATTTCATCTTTATATTCTCTCTCAGTTTGTTCTCTTCATAGCATTGCTCAGAGCTCATCCGCTTAGCTTTATTTCTCTCCTAGATGAAGCCACTAAAAGGAGCTACTACTGCCTCTTTACTCTTTTTTAAAGGGGAAGTCCGGTCAACAAGGAAAAATCAGGGGATCATTAGCTATAACTAAAAGTAATATGTTTGTGGTTATTTAATGAATTTAGCGTTAATCAATAAGAAAATAAAAGCATAAATTGTCGTCTGGATCACTGTGTATGGGGGCGGCCATTATTGCCGAAATATGGGCAATATTGGCCGCCTGATGTGGTAATGTGGTCTTGTTTTCTTTAAGTTAATTGCATGTCTTTGACTTTTCTGATTTGGATTTGCTTGTTATTTCCTTTTGGTGTTGCTTGTCTTTTTGATTGTGTTTTGATTTTGAAGTGATCACCCATACCTGGCGACGCCCACCGCGATCACAGGTGTTCTCTATTAACAAAACTGCATGCAGATTCTGAGACGGGCAATAAAGAGAGCTGTGCAGCTGAAGCGGGAATCGGAGCCGGACAGATCAGGTGTGAGAACGGCAGGGCGACAATGCTGGTGGATTGATGGCTGCAGAGGTTCGTCCAACCGGTCGCTGTCAAGGAACAGACGACCGGGCGTTGGAGTACGAGTGGCCGGTTTGCCGTCGAGGTTCGCCGTGGTCGTGGAGGATTGATCAGCTGGTGACAAGCAAGGCTGGAGGACTGGCTGCTGCAGAGGTTCGTCCAACTGGTCGCTACCGAGGAACGGATGACCGGATCGCCGCTGAAATTCGCCCGTGGCCGTGGAGGACCGGTCGGCGGGTGACGGGAGAGGCTGAGCACCGGAGGGGACCGTGGCCGGATCGCCGTCGAGATTCGCCATGGTTGTAGAGGATCGACCAGCTGGTGACGGGAAGGACCAAGCTGAGGAGAGGATCACGCCCCCCCCCCCTTTCGGGGAAGCTAAGAGACAATTTGTCCTTTTTAACAGACTTTTTTTTATTGACTCTGCTGCTCCTTACTGCCTTACTTTTTACTGACTTCTTTTTTTAAATAAATTATTGTTAACTCTTACGGCTCGTTTCGTTAAAACCCTGCCCACAGTCACTGCAGTTCCTATTTATTAAATTCACCACTCAGGTGCCACAGATTCTGGCGTTGTTGACAGGATACAGGATGCAGTAGGATTGTGAGCAGTGTTTTAATAGATTAACAAAAAAAAAAACAAAGACGGAAACTTTTATTGGTGGTTTAAAAAAAAAAAAAAAAAAGCAAACATATTTTTCTTTTAAAAATGATGGTGCCTATTCATCCTGGTGCCCCATGAATCCCTAAATTTATATAGTAAAAGATTTTGATGGTGCTATAATTCAGGTGATAAGGTGGTTCGTGCCCCTGGACTCTGATGCAACCTGCAGTGCTGTTTAAGAGGAGGCTCTTCTATTGGAAGAAAGATTACAGTCCAATATGGCCTCAAATGACATGTGCTGCGGTATGGAACTCTAATGCTGATCGATCTCACCAGCAGAGTGACGTGTGGAAACAGGAGCTGAAGGAGGAACTCCTTGAGGAGCCCAGGGACGAGAGGTAAAGGTTCCAGTAAAAAGTGAGGGTGATCGAGGGTCGCGCTCAAGCAGGACCAGCAGGGAGAGACTACTGCGCCCTGGTGGAGGCCCTGGAGGAGGCCCTGGAGGAGCTCAACACTGTTTCAGTGGGCTGCACCCTGGCTGTTGTCAGAAATGGTAGGCTCCCTGTCCACCCGAAGGATTTGAACAACTTTCCAATTACCCTTGGGCCGTACCAAGAGATTGGCCGCCTCTACCAAGTCGACGACGTGGATGTCCACGGGGGTCGAGATGTCGACCTAGCTGTTTACGACAGTGGTGTGGTACAAGTCGGGCTTGTAGGATGGGGGTTCCCTAGGGGAGAGCCAAGGCTTCAGCCTGCAGAGGCTAGTGGAACAACCAGGTTTAATACCTGGAAGTCGGTAAGCTGGCCACCCTAGTGTAAAAATTGGAGAAAGTGTTTTTCTAAACATGATGATCTTGGTCGGACGGATGCCGTCAAGCACACCATTCCAATGGGAGATGCATGCCCTCCAAAGGAGAGACTCAGCCACCACTCATGTATAAAGAAATTAGGTCAGTGCTAGCAGACATGTTGGGGACACAGGTCTGGTTTATCATGTTAGGCCAGAGAAGGGTGGGAAGGAACGAACCTTGCACAGAAAAGCTCCTTCCACTGACACGTTGGGAGAACAAGCTCCCATTGAAACGTATGAACTGCCTGTAATGCTCTACCCTGTTAACGAAGAACAAGTATTGTGCCGTTCTACACGTGCTACAAGAGGTCAATTCCCTTCTCGCTATAGAGACTAAATGTCGGCCGGGACTGGCCTTGTTAAAGTGTAGTGGGATGTGGTAATGTGGTCTTGTTTTCTTTAAGTTAATTGCATGTCTTTGACTTTTCTGATTTGGATTTGCTTGTTATTTCCTTTTAGTGTTGCTTGTCTTTTTGATTGTGTTTTGATTTTGAAGTGATCACCCATACCTGGCGACGCCCACCGCGATCACAGGTGTTCTCTATTAACAAAACTGCATGCAGATTCTGAGACGGGCAATAAAGAGAGCTGTGCAGCTGAAGCGGGAATCGGAGCCGGACAGATCAGGTGTGAGAACGGCAGGGCGACAATGCTGGCGGATTGATGGCTGCAGAGGTTCGTCCAACCGGTCGCTGTCAAGGAACAGACGACCGGGCGTTGGAGTACGAGTGGCCGGTTTGCCGTCGAGGTTCGCCGTGGTCGTGGAGGATTGATCAGCTGGTGACAAGCAAGGCTGGAGGACTGGCTGCTGCAGAGGTTCGTCCAACTGGTCGCTACCGAGGAACGGATGACCGGATCGCCGCTGAAATTCGCCCGTGGCCGTGGAGGACCGGTCGGCGGGTGACGGGAGAGGCTGAGCACCGGAGGGGACCGTGGCCGGATCGCCGTCGAGATTCGCCATGGTTGTAGAGGATCGACCAGCTGGTGACGGGAAGGACCAAGCTGAGGAGAGGATCACGCCCCCCCCCTTTCGGGGAAGCTAAGAGACAATTTGTCCTTTTTAACAGACTTTTTTTTATTGACTCTGCTGCTCCTTACTGCCTTACTTTTTACTGACTTCTTTTTTTAAATAAATTATTGTTAACTCTTACGGCTCGTTTCGTTAAAACCCTGCCCACAGTCACTGCAGTTCCTATTTATTAAATTCACCACTCAGGTGCCACACTGACATCACATTCTGTGACGTGGATAAGTGGAGCAGCGACAGCATTTCTCCGCACTTTCCAAGCAAAGTCAATAGGAGCCGTTCTACACAGCTGCGATCATCAACAATTTTTCGAATTTCCAGAGGACTTCACTTTTGAAATTCGCAAGAGCTATTGTTGAAGCAACAATACTCACGTGCATGGCAGTTGAATGTTCCAATACATCGGCTAAAAGTGGAAAAAACATTGGTTTTTTCACCTTTCCGATTTATCATCCACCTTGGGCTGTTTTGCTGGATTACCACCGTGAAGAGAGAGGATTTGCCATCGTGCCTCTGGCCAGAGAGGAAACACGCGTGTGTGGCCAATATTTCGAAGAAGAATGTCTTCAAGATTACATGAGAGCGAGACTTTTCGGTAGGTTTTTCTTTTTCATAAGGTTTTATAAGCTGGAAAAATTTGTTTACCCGACCGTAGCGGCGGAGGGATACGACACACTTAGGAAGAGTGCTCACTGTGGCGAATCCCACTTATTTTATACGACTTTGGTCTTATTTTTTTCTAAAGTTGCTTGTAAATTTCATGAGTTGCGGGTTGCAGGTTTTTTTTGGGCTTGTTTCTGAAAGTGAAGTCGATTGTTTGGGGTCTAAACTAAGTGACGCTGAAATATCCCTCCGCCTCGTAACGCAATGCAGCTAATTCTGACAGGAGCGGAATAAACTCAGAAGGAGCCGCTCTGACCGTATTTTCTGCAGTTTACGGTTGCAATAACTGATGATAACTGCTGAAAGTAGATTAGGCGGTGCAGATCACCATTTTGAGCAGAGATTGGTTCTAAAGATGAGTTTTATACTCATCTTATAACATTGCAGAACCTAACCCAAAACGGTACTTTAATGCTTATTTGTTGTCTTTTTATGTCTCTAAAATGTTAAATTAGTATTAATTTAAATTTAAATGCTTAATGCCATGTCTATCTTTGTTTAAGGGGTTAAAAAAATATTTTGGCATGAAAACGGATGTTTATTTACAAGGGGACAGATAGGGCATTGGGACTTGCTCTACAGCCGATACCGCACAGTGACGTCACAAACTGGGAGGAAGCAGTACTGTTCTTCACCAAGATTGCTGCCCCCATAAAAGGACCTTCAAATGAAAATTACTCTTAATTAAAAAAGCTTATTATTTATTGAACAGTGTGTAGTAATTTTATATTTAAAGTACTTTCAGCAGTTTGAATTCTGATTTTGACCGGACTTCTCCTTTAACTATAGAAAGTACTCCTTGACAAATGCGTCTGGTTTTCGTTTTTGTGTGCCTGCTCTGTCTTTTCAAGAGAAGGCATTGATCATAGTTTAATAACTGTAATTAAACTGGAATGCATTGATTTCAAATCTGTCTGCATGATTGGACTGGCTTGTTTGTAAAGTGGCTTGAGAAGATTTCTGTTGTGAATGGGGGCTATAAAAGAAAACTGAATTGAATTTAACATATGGGCCTACTGAGCAATCACATCATATGCCAGCCATACATTCTGTACTTGGTCAGGGTTCTTTTTACATGAACAGCCAGGAATTACATCAGTGGACATGGTAAGGCAAGGCAAGTTTATTTATTTAACACTTTTCGGTAACAAGACGATTCAAAGTGCTGGTATTAAGATAATATAATATAATATAAGATAATATAAGATAAGATAAGATAAGATAAGATAGGGCTTTATTGTTCTCACATTGGAGAAATTTACTTGCCACATATCGACTTAATAAACAAAAAGAATGTGCCAAAAGGAGGAGAAGTGCATAAGGTATAAGGTATATACAGTGTGTCCACATATGTACAGTGTATCAAAAAAATAAAAAAATAAATAAATAAAGGTACAGGGGAAATAAAGCAGATATTTAGGGTGACTTATGTCGCCTCAGGTGACTTATATACCTCCTGAGGAGGTGGAGGCGGCTCTGGCCCTTCTTGTACAGAGCGTCTGTGTTATGAGTCCAGTCCAGTTTATTGTTGACGTGAACACCCAGGTATTTGAAACTCTCCACAGTTTCTATATCCTGCCCCTGGATGTTCACAGGTGAGTGAGGTGGGGGTCTTCTCCTGAAGTCGATCACCATCTCCTTGGTCTTACTGGTGTTAAGACACAGATGGTTCTTCTCACACCAGTCCACAAAGTCCATGATGACCGACCGGTACTCCAGCTCGTTCCTCTCAGACACACAGCCCACAATGGCCGAGTCATCAGAGAACTTTTCAAGATGGCAGCTGTCCGTGTTGTAGGTGAAGGCCGAGGTGTAAAGGGTGTAAAGAAATGGAGACAGGACGGTGCCCTGGGGGGCCCCGGTGCTGCAGAGTGCCACCTCTGACCCCGTGCTGCCGCACATGCTGAGGTAGTCGATGGTCCAGTCAGCTAGATGTTTGTCCACCCCAGCTTCCTCCAGCTTCCCCCTCAGCAGCACCGGTCAGATGGTGTTGAAAGTGCTGGAGAAGTCAAAGAACATGTTCAGCATTCCACATGTGGCACTGTTGTGTTTAGTCTGCATTGTTGTCTCTGGTGTCTCTCGTCTTCCTGTTGAAAATACTCCTTAGATTGTCTGTAGAGTTTAGGTCTTTGGTTAGACTTTCGATTCTTCACACTAGACCTCAAGCAGCTTGGGTCCTGCTCCTCTCCACTCTTTCTCTGCACTCTAGGACTCTTGGTTTAAACATGAAATGCACCGAAGCTTGAATTAAATAAGGGAAATGTATAACATTTTGGATGGAATTAAAATGTATTGAGATGGGTCTGTTGGTATACATTTTTTTGGTTGCTCTGATTATTTTACCAGATTTTACTTTGCTTTTAATGTTATATCTTATGAGCTGGGCTGTACAGTGACACAGTGGGTAGCACTGTTGCCTTGCAGCAAGAAGGTTAAGGGTTCAAATCCAACCCTGGGTATATCTGTATGGAGTTTGCATGTTCTCCCTGTGCATGCGTGGGTTCTCTCCAGGCACTCTGGCCTTCTCCCACAGTCCAAAAACATGACTGTTCGGTTAATTGGCTTCTCTAAATTGAGATAGGCACCAGCAACCCCCGTGACCCCATGAGGGATTAAGCGGGTCAGCAGATAGATGGATGGATCTTATAAACCAGTGTGTGTAAAATAAAGGAAACCAGACATAACATGACTAATTTGAATGCCTCAAAACAAACAAAATTACATAATACTGGCCATCATTGGCAACCACTTTAAATCTATCGATATATTTTATTAGGACTAACGACTCATGTCCTCCTGTACTGTTGAACAGATTTAAATTTTAGTTTTGCAAGATCTGCTGGTTCTCCCTGTGTTTATAGGGCTCTGTATTGAGCGGTCACACGTTTTACTTAAAATCTTTTCACAGTCTGTCAACTAATATTCATGGCACATCAATAAATGAAAAGTACTGGATCCCTCATTGTTGACTTTTGTTATGGGAAAAGTAAAAAAAGAAATTATCAAATTGCGCCCTCTAGTGCCAAAATAAACTCAATAATATCTTGTTGAAAATCTCACAATTTCTTAATCCTTAATAAAACAAATCTATATAATTTAATAGAGATGCAAATTTGATTTGTTCTTGTTGGATTTTACATGTACTGTAATTGTATATTCACAAATAAATAATGTGATCTATGTTGAGCACCAAAAAAGAAGATCTTAATTATGCGTTATGGGTTGCTGGTTCTCTCGTACCACTGTGGTGCTGGTGGGGGGAACGGTTTACCGCACAATATGCTGGGGTGCCCTCAGGATTAGTTCCACTGTGACATCTGTGTGCCCTATAATGCACGATGACAGTGAGATAAGACGACCTAGGTGCAAAACGTGACCACAAGCAGACTTTATCAAGTCCTGGTAATGCTGTCTAAGGCTGTGGTTCTCCAACTTTGCACAACATATACCCCTCAAGTAACTTATAAGGTTATAAGGAAACATGTCTTTAGTTTGTTGTGCTATTCCTTATAAAGACAGAAACAAAATAAAACAAAGTGATAGATGTGGTTGAAAGGTGCAACCCATTTTTAATAAAAGAATTCTACCAGTTCAAGCCTAAACTTCGGTTAGCAGTTCACTGCTAACCGAAGTTTAGGTTATTATTATTATTATTATGAATATCCTGAAGTTGGTATTCCAACTTGATCAATAAATCCAGTTTACTTAAAAAAGGCGAGGTAAGGAAAGGTAAGGCAGGATATCTAATTATCTTATTTTAGGGGTAAAAAATACTAATTCCATTGGCAAATAGTGTTATTTAGCTGCTCAAATCAAGGAAAAATACATAATTTCAAGAAAAATGTACTTACTTTTAATTCCTTTTTTGCAGTTTGCCATTTAGGATTCAGATTTTTACTTTGAGGGCACACTTTACAGCCAAAACAAAGAGGAGCTTAGACTCACAAATAAACTATTCCAGACAGCAAATTTCTCTTATCTAGTGAGTTGTAAGTGTGATAAAATGGATGTCCTCACAAGAAGTTGTTACGGACCTTTGATCTTATCTAGTAAACTGATTTGGACCTTTGAGCATGACTTTTGAGAACTCAGTTTATGAGTGGGCCATAAGATCTGCTACGATGAATGCTCAAAAGAAAGTGACCCCAGCTTCAGCCCTAGCTTCAACGACAAAAACAACGAGAAAAGGAGAGTTTGTTGAATTTTGAAAGTAATCTAGCTTTATTTTGCAAGAATCACATTGGTTTGCATACAGAAAAAATGGATTACACTTCTGAATGGATTACAACTTTTCCATCAGTCATTCAATGAGTTCAAAAGCATCACTATAAAAAGACTTCAAATAAAGTTAGATAATCAGGCAAGTTCCTCATACATTAGCAAGTGCAATAAGTCATAGCTTATATAATCAAGATGACACCACGTGGATTTGGAAGACATCTGTCTTTTACAATAGAAATACTTTCTCAGGTCAGTTCAATCAAACTCCAAATAATAGAAAAGCTCATAGTGCTGACGGTCAAAGTTTAAATGTTGTATTTAACACAAATACACCTGTTGTTCAATAACAACTATAACAATAAAAAAAAAACTTCATTTATATGAAGATAAATTTATTCCCCTTCATGTCATCCTGGTAGTCTACCATCAAATATCAGAATATTTGGTAAATATCGTAGAAAGAGAGCAGCTGTTTTCTGTAAGAAACTGTAGCATCAAAACCAGCCTAAATGTTCAGGTTAGCTGGTTTGTGGACATATTATCGGCACGTTTACAGGTTGGAGTTGGAGCCTGCAACATTTTTGTTGTCCAGGTAGCTGATGAGCTCCTTCACCCAGGGGGCTGAGGGTTTGACACACAGCTGACGGCCGGCCACTGTGTTCAGCCTGGACATGGACAAAGAGGAGGAAGAGGAGAGCGTCAGCAGATTCAGAGGAAGATTGAGTCTCACTGGTGTAATTCTGTAACAGTGAATACTCACAAGATGCCGGGGTTGGAGCAGCGCTGACTGGTCTTGGTGTAGCTCACAACTTTATTTATTGACACATTGTCATTGAATTTGAAGCAGCACTTCTTTGGGCCAGCTCCACGCAGACCTGCAAACAGCAAAAAACAAAAAAACAAAAAAAGAGGATGAATATCTCAGAAACATATTCAGCACCAGGTTCCACTCTGTCAGTTCCCTTTCTTAATTTCCTGTTAAGCTGTAAAAGGGCACAATCTTTTTCTCGTTAAAGAGATTGTGCTGTTTCCACCTTTTTTTTTGTCTCGCTCAGAGCTTACTTCGCTGTGAGTGGCCAATATGACTGGAAAAGCGCTATATAAGTTCAGTCCATTTACCATTTACTCTGACGTTAAAATCAAAATGCAGATTTGGAAAAAAAAGCCGTGGTCATATTTAGAAGTGCGTTAAGGTGTAGATTGAAGGTGTTTGAATCTGTTTTCAACTTTCTAAACACGTGGGGCTTAAGAAGACAACACATCCTTTCTGTAAATTGTGAATCAATTAAGTTATTGGTGTTTGTGTACCCGCAGGTCAGAAATTAACCCTAAAAGCCTTTTGTAAAACAACAGGGAATGATTAAAAACAATGAGCCAAGGCAGAGTTATAAACTTTCTATACTGTAGAAGTAACTAATACTTAACTGGTCACTAATTTGTCTTTTATAATTAGCAAACATGATTTGATTAAACACACCTTCCCTGCCTGTTGTATAATTGTTTTATGGCCACTCACCACAAAACTCATTAAAGTTGCACACTGCAGTAAATTTGGGTTTAATCGCTTGTGTTTCAATAAACCTTTGTCACTAATTTTGCGTTCAAAAAGGTTGTTCAAACAATTACTTTTCTAAAAACATTGATCACAGCTGCTTCAATACATGCCGAACCCTTTAACATAGGCTAAAAAAAAGCTAATTTCTGCAGCTAATCAAGCAACTACAGATATTGTATCTTATTTCTGGAAGATAACTTGTAATTCTTACACATAATTTGATATTTAAAAAAAATAATCCTGTATCTTTCATAAATATTCATCTCATTCAAAGCAAACCATTAAATGATTTATATGCGAGATTTGACTTTAAATTTTCAATTTGTCCAATTTCATTTTGCCTAAATCCAGAATTTAATAACAATATTTTGGATCATTTTTCTTAGTTAGATCAGCATATCTTAAACTCTCAAGCTTTTTAGATAAACTGATGTGAAAATTTAAAAGCTGATCGACCACAGCCATTAAATGCTTTAAATCCTTTTTTACATCATATTTCAAAGCTATATTCTTACCCTCAGTGAGAGCGACGACAGCCATCAGCAGCACAATTGCAGACAGAGCAAGACGAGCCATCCTGAGCTGAGTGTTTGTTGGTGTGAGGGAGCAGCTGTGAGTTGAAAATCTCAGCTAAGTTCAGCTTGTTATCTCTGATGTTTGGAGAACGTTCGGCCTGCATACTTATACACAGCGAACAGGAAAACACCCCAAATCAATGTCATCAACCTTTCGGAGGGGAATTACCTACGTAAATGGAAAATTATTGGGTCCTTTGTGTCTGCTAGTGCGTAGATTTTTTTTCACTTCTATAAACAATCCTTAATGAGGAAGAACGTGGTTTCCCTGCCTGACCAAAACTCTAGTTTCTCCCACTACTGCATACAATACATGAACACTGAAATAAAAAAAACTCAGCATAGTTGATCTGAGACAATAGATGTAATATGCATCATGTTTTTTTATTTCCACTTACAATCTGAGCCATAGAAGAAAACGTAATTGTTCCTCCAGTATCCCAATCTGGTGTACTGTGACCTTGGTCCTTTCCGATCAGACCAGGACATCCCAAAAAAGAAGCACTAAAAATGTGAAAAAGGAGATAAAAATGTAAAATAACTGGTGTCTGGGCTTTCAGAGCTAAGCAGGATTAGGCCTACTTCTAAAGTAACAATTTGGTCAGCCGTGACCCGGATTTGACAGAAAGTGGAAGAACTTTTTAAATTTGGGCATGAAGAAGTAATCTTTTACAGTACCACAGGGTCGACCCGAAAAAAGGTAAGGAGATTTTCAGTCTCCATTGGCGAAATGTTAGATGTTTAGGCAAAATTTAAGTGGTGTTGTAGATGAGAAGCTTTCATCTCAAAATATCAAAGATTGAACAGAGCAACTAGTATGAGAGGATTGAATGGAATTTATGTTGAAACCGAGGAAGGACTGAATGGGATTTATGTTTAAGTCTACGTCAAAAACGTAAAATAAGATAGAGACTATAAAATATAAATAAAAGAAAATGAAAAAGATAAAATACAAAGAATAAAAATATTCCCGAGATTTGGCTAGCTCCACTTCAGATTGACAAGCTCTGATGAATTTAAAGCTGGGACGGAAAACTTTCCTTGAGAAAGGGGGCTCTCTAAAGTAGTTTAGCAATAGGGCCGGTCAAGATACGTTAACATCTTTAAAAGTTGAGCGTAAGAACAGTTAAGAACCTGAATGGTGAAACTGTTATAGAATAATAGAGATTGAATAGAAAGGGATCCCAGGGGGATAATTAAAATTATCCCCTATCCCCTAAATTTTCCCCTAGCCTCACGGCAGTGAGATCAGGCGATTTGTTTATTACAATTTGAAAAGATTCTGCCGAATACGGAAAGGGTATAGGGGTCCTTCTGTGACACGCTAGCTGTCTGTCTTAATATGTTATTTTTGTTATGTCTTGTTAAACAGTTTGTCTCGGTTAAAATGGGATCCATTGTGTGAGAGAGAAGGAGAGACTAATTGAGCCCCGCAGCTCTTCAAATGTGGGTGTCTCTGTGTGTATTTCTGTGTGTGTGGTGTGTGTGTGGCTCCAAGATAGTGAGACTTTTTCTGTGGCTGCAGTGGAGAAGTACTGTGGAGCAGATTACATTTGAGTAAGTAAAAAGTGTTCATTATGGAGCAAAAATCTGGCTAAGATTTGGGTGAAAGTGAAGAGGAATTTGGAAATCATTCGGAAAAAAGGTTGATGCATTAATGATGTTTGTTGAAGCGCAGGAACAGTTTGAATGGAGAAAAGTGATTTGAAGCGTTAACAGCAGCTGATGGGTGAGTTACATTGGAGAAAACACGGCTGGCATGACGGTGAGTTTTGGAGCAAATTTTATTTTAAATTGTAGCCTAAATGTCAGAAAGAGGTTAGAACTTGGGAAAAGTTGCTGGAAATTTGGGAGAGCATTAAACATTTGCTTGAGGTACTTAAAAATAGAAAAAAGGAAGATACCTTTTGTAAGAGCATAATTTTAATTAGTGTCATCTATTGCAAAATAGCACATTGAAATGCCTAAATGAGTTTTTACACTTTTAGAAATAAAATATAATTTGCGAATAAATGGTGATTACATTTTTTTCATTGTTTGATAGCTCTAGTTATAATACATATATATGAATATAATACACCAGACTTAAATCTAGCCAATTAACAGAGAGCAGGAAACAGCACACTGACAGCTTCGGCTCATTGCAGGTCTGGGAAAACACAAGTGAGCAGAACTAAAAGTTAAAAGTTAAAGGTTAAATGGTGAAATGGAGCTTAATTGGGTTGGCAAAAGGGCAATGCTGCTGATTTGATAGATTTTGTTAACCCTGCATCTAGTCATGAGTCAGTTTTGGAGGTAATCCTCAAATGAAGCAGCTAATGTTGAGGAATCTATGACAAATGTTAATGGCTTGCATCAATTAATTACAGATACTGATATTGCAGAGCGGCAGAAATTAGCAGGAACGGAAAGTATTAAGGCGAAATCACAGGACTGACCCCAAAGTCTTTATTATATGCAACCACATTCTTAAAGTCCCACCAAAATGCAGATGCCCTTGTTACACAGTAATTTAGGAGCTGAGGAATGTTCTCCTTGTTCATTTGGTGAAATGCAACTTCTGGTGAATAAACTTCCCAGCATTGCTGCTGGTGGTAGATTGTGGCTGGCTGAGTTAGAAACAAATTTAACCAAAGGCACAAAATTGAGTTTAGAGCTATTTTAGGATGAAACTTTATTGTTTTTAATAATTTCTTCCTGGGCAGATGTAGTTATACATCATTTTCCCTTATCCACTTAAGCAGAGCTTCCTATGTTTGACTGGGATTCAAAACATCAACCGAAAAAATACATAGATCAGGCTGCAGAAGAATGGATCAAACACAGGTGTGGATCCTAAAACAAATCAGTCCAATTTGGGTGAATTATTTAGAGAAGTAGTGTTAAAAGGCGTATCCTCTTCAGTATCTCAGCTGATGAACTTAAATCCGGATACGCTTGCTGGGAAAAAACATTTGATACACTATTTGCATGTGGCTCACAGGGAGGAGAGAAAGATAAAGCTTGAGTTTGATAATTACTAAAAGTTCTAAAATTACAGTTAGTGGAAGCAAAACAGACAGTGAGTATGAGAAAGTAAATGATTGAACACAGGTCTGTCTCAGCAGTTACTTATCATATTGATCCAACCCTGACAGTCCCACCTCAGTCTCATTTAATTCAAGGAGGGGGGCTGCCTCCTCCTGTTTCTATCCTTCATTTAATTGCAGGTCTGTTGATCCTGGACATGGAGGCAGATGGCGATGTGGTGGTCAGTGCTGATTCGAGTTTGGAGCAATGCACTAAGCATTCAGAGCTGATATGGTGAATCTGTTAGAGCACCCATCGATATCTGCCACAACTGTGGCTATCTGAACATTGGCCATGTGATTGTGGGCTGTTTCACACCACCAGCAGGTCAGCCTGGCATGGAGTCACCAATGCCTAATGTGACCTTACCTCAGAAGGTCAGTACCCCAGCAAGGGGATCATACTCCCCATGAACAATGTTTAAACACCCTAAGAAGGATGGCCAAGGCTGCATGAACAGCGCAGATCCCAAGCTGTCAAGGGAAATGACTGCATGAACTTTCAGCACACATTGGAGCCACATATATTTAAAACATTTAATAATCAAGCTCCATCATATATCAGAGCTCTGATTACCCCGTATGTTCCTAACAGAGCACTTCGCTCTCAGACTGCAGGTCTGCTGGTGGTTCCTAGAGTCTCTAAAAGTAGAATGGGAGGCAGATCCTTTAGCTATCAGGCTCCTCTCCTGTGGAACCAACTCCCAGTTTTGGTCTGTGAGGCAGACACCCCGTCTACTTTGAAGACTAGGCTTAAAACATTTATTTTTTGAGAAAGCCTATAGTTAGAGTGGCTTAGGTTACCTTGAACTATAGGCTTCAGTTGCTCAGGGACATAATGACAACTTTCCTTCACCCTGCTACATTCTCCTACTTCTCTCCATTTTTGCAGTAATTACCACTATTTCATCTTTATATTCTCTCTCAGTTTGTTCTCTTCATAGCATAGCTCAGAGCTCATCCGCTTAGCTGTATTTCTCTCCTAGATGAAGCCACTAAAAGGAGCTACTACTGCCTCTTTACTCTTTTTTAAAGGGGAAGTCCGGTCAACAAGGAAAAATCAGGGGATCATTAGCTATAACTAAAAGTAATATGTTTGTGGTTATTTAATGAATTTAGCGTTAATCAATAAGAAAATAAAAGCATAAATTGTCGTCTGGATCACTGTGTATGGGGGCGGCCATTATTGCCGAAATATGGGCAATAATGGCCGCCTGACATCACATTCTGTGACGTGGATAAGTGGAGCAGCGACAGCATTTCTCCGCACTTTCCAAGCAAAGTCAATAGGAGCCGTTCTACACAGCTGCGATCATCAACAATTTTTCGAATTTCCAGAGGACTTCACTATTGAAATTCGCAAGAGCTATTGTTGAAGCAACAATACTCACGTGCATGGCAGTTGAATGTTCCAATAAATCGGCTAAAAGTGGAAAAAACATTGGTTTTTTCACCTTTCCGATTTATCATCCACCTTGGGCTGTTTTGCTGGATTACCACCGTGAAGAGAGAGGATTTGCCATCGTGCCTCTGGCCAGAGAGAAAACACGCGTCTGTGGCCAATATTTCGAAGAAGAATGTCTTCAAGATTACATGAGAGCGAGACTTTTTGGTAGGTTTTTCTTTTTCATAAGGTTTTATAAGCTGGAAAAATTTGTTTACCTGACCGTAGTGGCGGAGGGATACGACACACTTAGGAAGAGTGCTCACTGTGGCGAATCCCACTTATTTTATACGACTTTGGTCTTATTTTTTTTCTAAAGTTGCTTGTAAATTTCATGAGTTGCGGGTTGCAGGTTTTTTTTGGGCTTGTTTCTGAAAGTGAAGTCGATTGTTTGGGGTCTAAACTAAGTGACGCTGAAATATCCCTCCGCCTCGTAACGCAATGCAGCTAATTCTGACAGGAGCGGAATAAACTCAGAAGGAGCCGCTCTGACCGTATTTTCTGCAGTTTACGGTTGCAATAACTGATGATAACTGCTGAAAGTAGATTAGGTGGTGCAGATCACCATTTTGAGCAGAGATTGGTTCTAAAGATGAGTTTTATACTCATCTTATAACATTGCAGAACCTAACCCAAAACGGTACTTTAATGCTTATTTGTTCTTTTTATGTCTCTAAAATGTTAAATTAGTATTAATTTAAATTTAAATGCTTAATGCCATGTCTATCTTTGTTTAAGGGGTTAAAAAAATATTTTGGCATGAAAACGGATGTTTATTTACAAGGGGACAGATAGGGCATTGGGACTTGCTCTACAGCCGATACCGCACAGTGACGTCACAAACTGGGAGGAAGCAGTACTGTTCTTCACCAAGATTGCTGCCCCCATAAAAGGACCTTCAAATGAAAATTACTCTTAATTAAAAAAGCTTATTATTTATTGAACAGTGTGTAGTAATTTTATATTTAAAGTACTTTCAGCAGTTTGAATTCTGATTTTGACCGGACTTCTCCTTTAACTATAGAAAGTATCCTTGACAAATGCGTCTGGTTTTCGTTTTTGTGTGCCTGCTCTGTTTTTTCAAGAGAAGGCATTGATCATAGTTTAATAACTGTAATTAAACTGGAATGCATTGATTTCAAATCTGTCTGCATGATTGGACTGGCTTGTTTGTAAAGTGGCTTGAGAAGATTTCTGTTGTGAATGGGGGCTATAAAAGAAAACTGAATTGAATTTAACATATGGGCCTACTGAGCAGTCACAGTCATATGCCAGACATACATTCTGTACTTGGTCAGGGTTCTTTTTAGGTGAACAGCCAGGAATTACATCAGTGGACATGGTAAGGCAAGGCAAGTTTATTTATTTAACACTTTTCGGTAACAAGACGATTCAAAGTGCTGGTATTAAGATAATATAATATAAGATAAGATAAGATAAGATAAAATAAGATAAGATAAGACAAGATAAGATAAGATAAGATAAGATAAGATAAGATAAGATAAGATAAGATAAGATAGGGCTTTATTGTTCTCACATTGGAGAAATTTACTTGCCACATATCGACTTAATAAACAAAAAGAATGTGCCAAAAGGAGGAGAAGTGCATAAGGTATAAGGTATATACAGTGTGTCCACATATGTACAGTGTATCAAAAAAATAAAAAATAAATAAATAAAGGTACAGGGGAAATAAAGCAGATATTTAGGGTGACTTATGTACACTCAGGTGACTTATATACCTCCTGAGGAGGTGGAGGCGGCTCTGGCCCTTCTTGTACAGAGCGTCTGTGTTATGAGTCCAGTCGTTTATTGTTGACGTGAGCACCCTGGTATTTGAAACTCTCCACAGTTTCTATGTCCTGCCCCTGGATGTTCACAGGTGAGTGAGGTGGGGGTCTTCTCCTGAAGTCGATCACCATCTCCTTGGTCTTACTGGTGTTTAAGCACAGATGGTTCTTCTCACACCAGTCCACAAAGTCCATGATGACCGACCGGTACTCCAGCTCGTTCCCCTCAGACACTCAGCCCACAATGGCCGAGTCGTCAGGGAACTTCTGAAGATGGCAGCTGTCCGTGTTGTAGGTGAAGGCCGAGGTGTAAAGGGGGAAAAGAAATGGAGACAGGACGGTGCCCTGGGGGACCACAATGCTGCAGAGTTCCACCTCTGACTGAGAGCCGTGCAGCCGCACGTACTGAGGGCGGTCAGTGAGGTAGTCAATGGTCCAGTCAGCCAGATGTTTGTCCACCACAGCGTCCTCCAGCTTCCCCCTCAGCAGCACCGGTCTGACGGTGTTGAAAGCGCTGGAGAAGTCAAAGAACATGTGCAGCATTCCACATGTGGCACTGTTGTGTTTAGTCTGCATTGTTGTCTCTGGTGTCTCTCGTCTTCCTGTTGAAAATTCTCCTTAGATTGTCTGTAGAGTTTAGGTCTTTGGTTTGACTTTGGATTCTCCACACTAGACCTCAAGCAGCTTGGGTCCTGCTCCACTCCACTCTTTCTCTGCACTCTAGGACTCTTGGTTTAAAAATTAAAAGCTTGGTTTAAAAATGAAAAGCTTGAACTTAATAAGGGAAATATATTACATTTTGGATGGAATTAAAATGTATTGAGATGGGTCTGTTGGTATAAATTTTTTTGGTTGTCCTGATTATTTTACCAGATTTTACTTTGCTCTTAATGTTTTATCTTATGAACCGGGCTGTACAGTGGAACAGTGGGTAACTCTTTTGCCTTGCAGAGAGAAGGTTCAGGGTTCAGGGTTCAAATCCAACCCTGGGTATATCTGTAAGGAGTTTGCATGTTCTCCCTGTGCATGCGTGGGTTCTCTCCAGGCACTCTGGCCTTCTCCCACAGTCCAAAAACATGACTGTTCGGTTAATTGGCTTCGCTAAATTGTCCTTGGGTGTGAGTGTGTGCGTGAATGGTTGTTTGTCCTGTTTGTCTATGTGTTGCCCTGCGACAGACTGGCAACCTGTCCAGGGTGTACCCTGCCTCTTGCCCGGTGAACGCTGGAGATAGGCACCAGCAACCCCTGCGACCCCATGAGGGATTAAGCGGGTCAGCAGATAGATGGATGGATCTTATGAACCAAATAAAGGAAAACAGACATATCATGACTAATTTGAATGCCTCAAAACAAACAAAATTACATAATACTGGCCATCATTGGCAACCACTTTAAATCTATCGATAGATTTTTTAGGACCAACGACTCATGTCCTCCTGTACTGTTGAACAGATAAAATTTAGTTTTGCAAGATCTGCTGGTTCTCCCTGTGTTTATAGGGCTCTGTATTGACGCAGCATATCACGCATCGTTGAGATTTATTACTAATTGTAAAGCTCGCACCCATCACTGTGAGCTGTATTCTCGTGTAGGGTCACACGTTTTACTTAAAATCTTTTCACAGTCTGTCAACTAATATTCACGGCACATCAATAAATGAAAAGTACTGGATCCCTCATTTTTGACTTTTGTTATGGGAAAAATAAAAGAAAAAGAAATTATCATTTTGCGCCCTCTAGTGCCAAAATCAACTCAATAATATCTTGTTGAAAATCTCACAATTTCTTAATCCTTAATAAAACAAATCTATATAATTTAATAGAGATGCAAATTTGATTTGTTCTTGTTGGATTTTACATGTACTGTAATTGTATATTCACAAATAAATAATGTGATCTATGTTGAGCACCAAAAAAGAAGATCTTAATTATGCGTTGCTGGTTCTCTCATACCACTGTGGTGCTTGTGGGGGGAACGGTTTACCGCACAATATGCTGGGGTGCCCTCAGGATTAGTTCCACTGTGACATCTGTGTGCCAATGCACAATGACAGTGAGATAAGACAACCTAGGTGCAAAACGTGACCACAAGCAGACTCTCTCAAGTCCTGGTAATGCTGTCTAAGGCTGTGGTTCTCCAACTTTGCACAACATATACCCCTAAAATAATTTCTAAGGTTATAAGGAAACTTGTCTTTAGTTTGTTGTGTTATTCCTTATAAAGACAGAAACAAAATAAAACAAAGTGATAGATGTGGTTGAAAGGTGCAACCCATTTTTAATAAAAGAATTCTGCCAGTTCAAGCCTAAACTTCGTTTAGCAGTTCACTGTAAGTTTTATTGTCTGTTGTTCTGCTTGTTCTGTACCATTCGGGTCCTTGAATGTTCTGAAAGGCACTTTTTAAAAATAAAATGTATTATTATTATTATTATTATTATGAATATCCTGAAGTTGGTACTCAAAGTGGAAAAGTTGTAAATTTCTCACCAACTTGATCAATAAATCCAGTTTGGCTGTCCTGCTTAAAACGTACTGATACTTAAAAAAGGTGAGGTAAGGTAAAGTAGGATTATTTATATAGCACTTATCAGTAACAAGACATTCAAAGTGGGGGTTGTCTTTGTTGTGGGGGAGGTTTTATCTGATCCAATCTTTCACACACATTGTGAAGTACCTTTAGCGTTTCAACGACAAAATGCAGCATGGTTTAGTGTGGTTTGACGGTTTTAATCCCAAAATCTATGTTCTGACTTCAGAGTCAAACAAGTTGCCACCCGTACCTGTTCTTAGTTCTCTGTCATCTGCTACAATTTAAAATAGTAGTTATTGAAATATTCTTCTCTGTAGTTATCTTGTCAGGTGGTTTGTGTTAGAAGCAAATAATGGTGCCTGCTTGAGCATCTCATCATTTTGGCTGTGGCCTCACAGCTTTACCTTACAGTTAATCGGCTTCATACGAAGAGTTGAGTCCTGCTATGATCCTTAGGTGTTTGGGGTTTGGGATTTCTTTTATGTCTCTGTTTTTATATATTTTTTGTTGTTTATGTTAGCTCTTTACTGCTTCATGAGTTCATCCATTCCTATAGGTTTACCATTTGCACTGCAAAAGGGAAAAAGTAAGTACAATTTTCTTGAAATAATGTCATTTTCTTTGATTTGAGCTGCTAAATAAGACTATTTGTCAATGGAATAAGATTTTTTGCACATAAAATAAGAACAATTAATCTCCATCAAATGCAGGATATCAAATTATCTTATTTTAGGGGTACAAAAATACTAATTCCATTGGCAAATAGTCTTATTTAGCTGCTCAAATCAAGGAAAAATACATAATTTCAAGAAAAGCATATTTACTTTTAGTTCCCTTTTTGCAGTGTGCCATTTAGGTTTCAGTTTTTTACTTTGAGGGCACACGTTACAGTCAAAACAAAGAGTAGCTTAGATTCGCAAATAAAACTATTCTAGACAGCAAATTTCTCTTGTCTAGTGAGTTGTAAGTGTGATAAAATGGATGTGCTCACGAGAAGTCGTTACGGACCTTTGATCTTATCTAGTAAACAGATTTGGACCTTTGAGCATGACTTTTGAGAACTCAGTTTATGAGTGGGCCATAAGATCTGCTACGATGAATGCTCAAGAGAAGGTGACCCCAGCTTCAGCCCTAGTTTCAACGACAAAAACAACGAGAAAAGGAGAGTTTGTTGAAAGTAATCTAGCTTTATTTTGCAAGAATCACGTTGGTTTGCATACAGAAAAAATGGATTACACTTCTGAATGGATTACAACACTTCCATCAGTCATTCAATGAGTTCAAAAGCATGACTATAAAAAGACTTCAAATAAAGTTAAATAATCAGGCAAGTTCCTCATACATTAGCAAGTGCAATTAGTCATAGCTTATATATTCAAGATGACACCACGTGGATTTGGAAGACATCTGTCTTTTACAATAGAAATACTTTCTCAGGTCAGTTCAATCAAACTCCAAATAATAGAAAAGCTCATAGTGCTGACGGTCAAAGTTTAAATGTTGTATTTAACACAAATACACCTGTTGTTCAATAACAACTATAACAATTAAAAAAACTTCATTTATATGAAGATAAATTTATTCCCCTTCATGTAATCCTGGTAGTCTACAATCAAATATCAGAATATTTGGTAAATATAGTAGAAAGAGAGCAGCTGTTTTCTGTAAGAAACTGTAGCATCAAAACCAGCCTAAATGTTCAGGTAAGCTGGTTTGTGGACATATTATCGGCACGTTTACAGGTTGGAGTTGGAGCCTGCAACATTTATGTTATCCAGGTAGCTGATGAGCTCCTTTACCCAGGAGGCTGAGGGTTTGACACACAGCTGACGGCCGGCCACTGTGTTCAGCCTGAACATGGACAAAGAGGAGGAAGAGGAGAGCGTCAGCAGATTCAGAGGAAGATTGAGTCTCACTGGTGTAATTCTGTAACAGTGAATACTCACAAGATGCCGGGGTTGGAGCAGCGCTGACTGGTCTTGGTGTAGCTCACAACTTTATTTCTTGACACATTGTCGTTGAATTTGAAGCAGCACTTCTTCGGGCCAGCTCCACGCAGACCTGCAAACAGCAAAAAACAAAAAAAAGAGGATGAATATCTCAGAAACATATTCAGCAACAGGTTCCACTCTGTCAGTTCCCTTTCTTAATTTCCTGTTAAGCTGTAAAAGGGCACAATCTTTTTCTCGTTAAAGAGGTTGTGCTGTTTCCACTCAGAGCTTACTTCGCTGTGAGTGGCCAATATGACTGGAAAATATATATAAGTTCAGTCCATTCACCATTTACTCTGACGTTAAAATCAAAATGCAGATTTGGAAAAAAAGACGTGGTCATATTTAGAAGTGCGTTAAGGTGTAGATTAAAGGTATTTGAATCTGTTTTCAACTTTCTAAACACGTGGGGCTTAAGAAGACAACACATCCTTTCTGTAAAATGTGAATCAATGAAGCTATTGGTGTCTGTGTACCCGCAGGTCAGAAATTAACCCGAAAAGCCTTTTGTAAAACACGGAATGATTAAAAACAATGAGCCAAGGCCGAGTTATAAACTTTCTAAACTGTAGAAGTAAATAATACTTAACTGGTCATTAGGTTAGCATTTTATACTTAGCAAACATGATTTGATTAAACACACCTTCCCTGCCTGTTGTATAATTGTTTTATGGCCACTCACCACAAAACTCATTAAAGTTGCACACTGCAGTAAATTTGGGTTTAATCGCTTGTGTTTCAATAAACCTTTGTCACTAATTTTGCATTCAAAAAGGTTGTTCAAGCATTTACTTTTCTAAAAACATTGATCACAGCTTCTTCAATACATGCTGAACCTTTTAACATAAGCTAAAAAAAAGCTAATTTCTGCAGCTAATCAAGCGACTATAGATATCGTATCTTATTACTGGAAGCTAACTTGTAATTCTTACACATAATTTGATATTTCAAAAAATAATCCTGTATCTTTCATAAATATTCATCTCATTCAAAACAATGCATTAAATGATTTATATGTGAGATTTGACTTTAAACTTTAAATTCGTCCAATTTCAATTTGTTTTTGTCTCCAGAATTTAATAACAATAGTTTGGATCATTTTCCTTAGATCACCATATCTTAAACTCTCAAACTTTTTAAATAAACTGATGTGAAAATTTAAAAGCTGATCGACCACAGCCATTAAATGCTTTAAATCCTGTTTTATATTATATTACAAAGCTATATTCTTACCCTCAGTGAGAGCGACGACAGCCATCAGCAGCACAATCGCAGACAGAGCAAGACGAGCCATCCTGAGCTGAGTGTTTGTTGGTGTGAGGGAGCAGCTGTGAGTTGAAAATCTCAGCTAAGGTCAGCTTGTTATCTCTGATGTTTGGAGAACGTTCGGCCTGCATATTTTATACACAGCAAACCGGAAAACACCCAGAATTAATGTCATGAACCTTTCGTAGGGGAATTACCTACGTAAATGGAAACTTATTGGGTCCTTTGTGTCTGCTAGTGCGTACATTTCTTTCACTTCTCTTTCACCAATCTTTAATGAGGAAGAACGTGGTTTCCCTGCCTGACCAAAACTCTAGGTTCTCCTGCTACTGCTTACAATACATGAATACTAAAATAAAAAAACTCAACATAGTTGACCTGAGACAATAGATGCAATATGCATCATGTTTTTTTTTATTTCCACTTACAATCTGAGCCATAGAAGAAAACGTAATTGTTCCTTTAGCATCCCAGTCTGGTGTTCTGGGACCTTGGTCCTTTCAGATCAGACCAGGACATCCCAGAAAAGAAGCACTAAACATGTGAAAAAGGAGATAAAGATGTTAAATAACTGTTGTCCACCACAGCATATAGTCTAGTAATTAATACATAATAATTTAAGACTGCTAGTAATTATTAATAAACAGGAACGATGCCTACAGGGCAGATTAACAATGTGTTGAAAAGTCAGACAATTTTCCAGATCTGGATAACTATGGGAAAAATGGAACATGGCAAAAACAATTTTTCAGACTTTTCTTTTTCTTGTTTTCAAACTTCTAAAGGAAAAAAAAAATCATATTATGCTTCACAAATGCAGTGGTTTTAATACTGATTTATATTTAAACGTTATATTTTATTGTTTATCTGCCACAGCACATATCCATTCTAACATTGCTCTCACCAGAATTCCAGTTTTTGTCTTACTGATTGAATGCACAACCCTCCAGTTCTTGTCTACACCCTTCTATCCGTGCTGGGTTGCAGGGTTGCAGGGTTGCAGGGGGACTGGTATGTTTCTCCAGAGGTCCTTGGGCGAGGGAACACCCTGTCCACCTGTATACTTCCAGTCCATCACAGCACAAATACCCATACACACAGGCATTCACACCAAACGATAGCAGTGGAGAAACCAGTTAATCTAACAATCATGTTTGGGGAAGCTTTAGTGCCTGGAGAGAATCCCCATATGCACAGGGAGAACTTGCAAACTCCATGCAGAAAGACCTCATATTGGGATTTTAACTCAGGGATTTATTGCTGCAAGATAGCAGTGCAACTAGCTGCACCACCATGCTCTCCTTGAATGCATATATATATATATTTAAAAAATACATATATGTGAGCAGTGCTCTTCTGATGCTGGGCCTCCATCTGTTTCGACCAGAATCTGGGAAAAAGAGAGGAGGTGGAATCTGCTTTTACATAAACGAAGGTTGGTGTACCAATGTCAAATTGTTACATGAAACATGTACTCCTCAATTGGTGCCATTGTTTTCAGACTGTAAATCTTTTATTAACTGAGGGAGTTAAGCTGTTTCTTGTGGCTGGTGAAAAACATCATGTCCGACAGGAGTTTGAAACGCAGCCATTGTCACCTTCCACCAAGTTGTCCACATCACTCTGACCCAAAAACTCTCCATGCAACAATCACCTCAGACAACCTGCCTGGATTTAAGATCTCTGAGGAAGATGCAAATAGGCTCTTTCAGTGTCAAAAGACCAGGAAAATATTTTTTTAACCAATGAAAATTCAACTCTGGTCCACATCCTCTCTACTATTCTGCCAGCATTCATCTCTATGTCATGAGTGTCTCTTTCACAGAGGTGCTGCTGTTGTGTTGTGTCTCTGGTTAAAAATTACAACTCATGTTGAACTGAAAATGTCCTATTATGGAGCCAAATTAAAATTAATCTCTGGTGATATGGGGGAGCGTCTTGTCAGCGTATATCCTATTCTACAGCTCAAATGTTTTAGGACACCTGAGATGTTAATGTTTGTTGTCTCCATCCACCAATGCAATACAAAAAGTTTCCAAGGAAAGAAAAAGTATTTTTCCGTAAAATGATATCATCAGCATTGCAAATAGGGGGTTTTCAAATCATAGATTTTGGCTTTTATATTTTTTTCTAAGATTTTATGTTCCCAAAAACTACCGCCTAGAGTTTATTTCTCTGAAGTTGTATAAATATCCCATGTGAATGTCTAAGTTATTACTTTTTTATACTTATTATTTTACTATTTTATTGTTATTTTTATAAAAGATTTATTTTATCAGTGATTGGATATGTGGTGCAGTGCAGCTGATTCTTGTATCCGACACATTTCTCTCAAGGGAGACTAATAAAGATACTTTGACTTTGGGCTTTTAGACCCCATTTAGACAAATAAATGTATCTTTGTTTGGATGTAGATGATATTTCTAAATTTGAATTACCTGTAACTTTAATAACAACTTATGTCTAAATGACGTCTATATGTGTTTCCAGCAATGAAATCAGGTGTGTTGCTCTTTGGGGCTGTTGCAGAAGTCCACTTGTATTTAAAACTCAATTCAGTTCAGTTCAGTGATATAATGCCGATTCACAACACATGTCATCTCAAGCAATTCTAGGAAAAATAGGCTCAATGTGCACAGACGGACCACAAAATAAATAAATAAAAAATACCAGAAATAATCAAGAACCTGTGATTGTTTGACACAGAAGGAACCGATTTTACAAAGCAGGGTTCTTCATAAAATGAAGAACATTAAAGTCTTCATCAGACTATTGTACAACAATAGTCTGATGAACAATAGTATTGTAAAGTATTTTTGAATTTAATTTGAATTGAATTGAAGTTAGGACATAAACCAGTCTGGGTGTTTGCAGGGAGGTCAACAAGGATTTGTTTGTATTGAATCTGATGATTACCCATAAAAGACAAGATCGCCATATGGTTCAATAATATACTTCAAACTGTGGTTATTTGGGACAACCTTACCACCTCAATTTTTTTAAGATCAGGATAATTTCAGGTCACAAAAGGTCAAATTAAATGCCAATGCATGCTCTGCAATAACATAGAACAAAAACCTCTATCATTGCAGTTTTGGTGATTTATTTCTGATGCATAATCTGGAAAGGACCTTTTGTTGTGTGTTGTTTGAAAAATATGAAGTGGGCCTGTTGCAGTAGGCGGGACTTCCAAGGAGTTCTGCTCTTCAGTTCGTATGAAATATGAAATGTCTCGGCCCAATAAATGCTATTGTTCTTGGTCTTGTTACATTGACTCTGTTTTTCTGCCCAGGCGTTAAAATATTATTTAGAAATGACTTCTGAATCCTGTGATCGGATCCAGGAGTCTTTACGGTCTAATATTAAAAGTATTATTAACTCAAGGGTTCTCTAGCTACTTCCTGATCTTTGTGGACTTGTTTTAGGTTTTCCACATCCTTCCCCACAAGTCAGCTGAAAAAAAACCCTGTCAGTTGCATCTAATATTACATATTTGGCTGTTAGTTCATGAAGGTCTGTCTGAGATACACACGTTGTTGCTAGCTCAATGGAGCTGCACAGGGGTGCAGTTGTTTGTACTTTTGTCTTGAAGCAATAAGATCCTGGGTTTGAATCCCAGCTTTGGGGATTTCTGCATGAAAATTGCTTTTTTGTACCATGCATGCATGAATTGTTTCGTATCTTCCCACAGCTCACAAACATGTTGAGTTAATTGGTGTCTCTTAGTCACCTTTAGAGCTGCAAGTCGTTAGGTAATTGTCCAGTATGTCTGCACTAGCAAACCTGCCAACAAATCAACTTTTTTTTTTCCAGACTCTCCTTTTTGCAGTCGTGTAAAGCTTCAGTTATCCACATGTTCATGAACTCTGAGGACCACGAATAAAGGGCTAAATGAATCATCCATCCTAACAGACATTTTCTCCTGCCTAATTGTTAGAAAGTGGAGGCGGGCCTGCATCTCATTGGACAAGAGGCACCCTGGACAGGTTGCCATCCTAAAACAGAGCAACACAGGGCAGGAAACCAAAGGTCCACTCACACCTAAGGTTGATTCAGAAGGTCCATTAACCTCTCTGACCTCATTGTTTTGTCTGACCATCAGATGTTCAAGGAGCTGCTGCCTATCCTAGATTTTCCCCCTGAATCATGTAAACATTGGGCCATTTCTTCCAGCGGCTTAACTTAGTCTTTTTGTTTGTTTTCATTTCAACATTGTGGGCAGATGTAGTTCAGATAGAAAATAAAAAATTACTACTTTCACACATTGAAGAACAGAAAGGAAATCTCAACCATGAAAGCAGTTTCTCTTTTCCTTTCTTTCTTTCTTTCTTTCTTTCTTTCTTTCTTTCTTTCTTTCTTTCTTTCTTTCTTTCTTTCTTTCTTTCTTTCTTTCTTTCTTTCTTTCTTTCTTTCTCTAAACACACTAGGAATGTTCAATAACTGTTAAAATCTGATGACTGGTTTTCTCCATAGTAATTTTGTGCTTCTATTTCAATGCGAACGTCCATTTGCCTCTGATTTAAGCCTGTTTGCTGTCGAGATGACCCGGATAACTGAGAATTTGCACAGGCATGATGAAAGACTTCTTTAGGAGTTTCTGTTTTCTCTCCCACAAGAATTGCAATTCTCCCCTAATCATGTGCTAAGTACCTCTTGTGAATTATGCTCAATTTTAAGAAATTTTTCATCGCTTGTTGGGAAAAAGAAAATGTTGCTGGTGGTAATGTTTGCAGTACGTGATTTATTGTTTTCTGAGATTTTGGTTTTGGTTTACAATCAGTGTAGTTAAGTTCTGTAACTGTTTCCCTGCTTTTCTCATATTGCAAAAGTGACTTTTTCTGTAAATGACTAATTTTTGGGTTTTTTGCATAAATTACTCATAATATTCCCCCTGAAGAGTTTGAATCAGTCAAACGTAAAATAAATCTTGCTGCAGGTGTTGATAAACACATCCTGAGATTATAAGTTCAGTCATACCAGAACAAACTTTTTTTAGGTTTATCCATTAGTCTGCGAGTACGTTTTGCCATATATGTATATATATATATATATATATATATATATATATATATATATATATATATGGGCTTAACTTTTTGTATTTTTGTAGCTCACGAATGCTTCTTGTCTTGATAGCTACCACCTTTTCTTCTTCAAAAGAAGATCAGTAGATGTTTGGGAACCATTTTTAGGGTTTGATTCTTAAAGTGAAAGGTGAGTATTAAAATAAATCTGGGTGCATTTCAGCTTTGGTTTTTACGACGAAACAAAAGAAATAAGAAATTTCCAGACCACTTGGTTGTGAGTAATGGCAGAAAACTGATCGGTGTTGGGATGTTTCTATCAGTATCTGTTGTTCAACATGATTCATACCATGGTCTGAATACTCGATTTTGATTGGCTGCTGGGTGTTGTAGGACACATATAAAATCGTTAGCTGGTAACGGCAAGACAGTTGATGCTCGTTAGCTTGGCGACGTGTCACAACGAGAGATATTAAATGGTTCGCTCAGCTGCTTCTTGTGAAAACGTACAATTTGAATGGTGAAAAAAACCCATTAAAATATTATTAATTGATTTATTTCTTTCATAAGTGACCATGGGGTAAGTAAATAATGCCCTTCGCAGATGCAATGGTCCAACGCAAAGCGGAGGACAGTTCAGGCCTCCGTGTCGTCCATTGATTTCTGATTATGGACACCTCATTGGGTATTATCCTGTACGCAAACTTGGCACCAGCTTTAGTTAAAGGATGGAAATCACCAACTTAAATGGGATAGGCCTCTGATTGTGGGTGCGGTGTGTTCAATGCTGAAGCCCCAGCTCTGGTGCTTTCAAAGACTGTTGTGTAAAACTATAAAGACCAATGCCACATGAAACAAATCAATCAATGTTCATTCCATACATTCGCATTTCATCAAAAACTTAACTTATTTGCCTAATTTGCTGCAAAATGTTAATCTCATATGTACAGTCAATAGATTGTATGTAATTTTACACACAGAGTGATACATTTTGCACATTCATTTTTCTTTCTTTTAATGATGATGGCTTACAGCTGATGAAAACCAATAATTCCTTCTCTTAGAAAATTAGCATTATATGAAGCTAATAAAACAGGTTTAATTTAAAACTTTTAATAATCAAGCTCCATCATATATCAGAGCTCTGATTACCCCGTATGTTCCTAACAGATCACTTCGCTCTCAGACTGCAGGTCTGCTGGTGGTTCCTAGAGTCTCTAAAAGTAGAATGGGAGGCAGATCCTTTAGCTATCAGGCTCCTCTCCTGTGGAACCAACTCCCAGTTTTTGTACGTGAGGCAGACACCCTTTCTACTTTTAAGACTAGGCTTAAAACATTTATTTTTTGAGAAAGCTTATAGTTAGACTGACTTAGGTTACCTTGAACTATTGCCGTAGTTATGCTGCTATAGGCTTCAGCTGCTTGAGGACATAATGACCACTTTCTTTCGCCCTGCTACATTCTCCTACTTCTCTCCATTTTTGCAGTAATTACCACTATTTCATCTTTATGTTCTCTCTCAGTTTGTTCTCTTCATAGCATAGCTCAGAGCTCATCCGTTTAGCTGTATTTCTTTCCTAGATGAAGCCACTAAAAGAGCTACTACTGCCTCTTTACTCTTTCTTAGCTATAGAAAGTACTCCTTGACAAATGCGTCTGTTTCTTTTTTGTTTGCATGCTCTGTCTTCTCAAGAGAAGGCATTGATCATAGTTTTTAAACACACATTTAATAACTGTAATTAAACTGGAATGTATTGATTTCAAATCTGTCTGCATGATTGGATTGGCTTGTTTGTAAAGTGGCTTGAGAAGATTTCTGCTGTGAATGGGGGCTATAAAAGAAAACTGAATTGAATTTAACATATGGGCCTACTGAGCAATCACATCATATGCCAGCCATACATTCTGTACTTGGTCAGGGTTCTTTTTACGTGAACAGCAAGGAATGACATCAGTGGGCATGGTAAGGCAAGGCAAGTTTATTTATTTAGCACTTTTCGGTAACAAGAAGTTTCAAAGTGCTGGCTTTAAGATAAGATAAGATAAGATAAGATAAGATAAGATAAGATAAGATAAGATAAGATAGGGCTTTATTGATCTCACATTGGAGAAATTTACTTGTCACTGTTACTGTTTCACCGTGCCGTGTCTAAGGTGAAACACCCTCGGTGGACCCAGTTCGTTTTACCCAGTCAGGCGACCCCCACTTACTTATTACCTTGAATGTAGGAAGCATAAAACAGACAAGTATGCTTTTAGTTATATTTTATCTAGGTAAAGACAGAGAAATAGTTACAGTCACACCAGCGCTGATGGGCCCCTGATCGGCAGGAGGCCTCGAGTGCTCATCACACAAACATTATAAAGGGATCTCGGGACACACCCATACAAGGGCGGTACACATCCAAACTGTGACATCAGCAGGGAAGCTGTGTCACCTCCGGGGTGGTATCTGATAGATATGTGCCAATCTTTTGGGTCAGTGCCATCTAAGTGTGCCATGCAGTTCTGGGATAAACAGCTCGTTCCACTTGACCTTGTTGATATCCTAACAGTCCCCCTGATGATGTGTCATTATGGCACATCACCAAAGATGATCAACCAGTGGAACGACAGCTCTCAGTCTGTCCCTCTCCCAGAACAGTCGGTCATTCCGTCCAGTCCAAGCAATCAATCACGTCAGCTTCCGGCTTCCAGAGTCCATCCATCTGTGATCTCCATGGCAGTCGATAGTGCGGCTCAGTCTCAGTCACACAATCTCTGCTGGTGTGACTGAAAAGCACTTTGTAAAAACCAGTCCAGTTGTCCGTTAGCCCCCCCTGTTGGTGTGCCCCAAAGGCACATCACAACGAAAACAGTTCCAAGGAATGGGCCGGACAAACCACAATGGAAACATCTTAGCATCAATCAGCATGAATACTTCATAATTCAGCATTTTTTTACTCAACACCACAGTCCAAGCATTTTAACTACAATTTAGGGTTCAACTATTTGAGCTAGGCCTGTTTTAGGTTCCTATGCGCACATTATTTTAAGTTTACTTTAGACTAGATAAGCTAAAGATGTACCTTAATCAAGGCCAAATTCGTCTACTCTACCCCCACCCCAAGAAACCTCCTACTCGGTCCTCCACTCTCCATTCCTATGGACAACCATCCATCACTTTCCACCTCACAAATCCAAGAGTACCAGTAGGGGGCATCAGAGGGCAGGCTGAGCCTTAAGCAGGAAAACCCCATCTCTCTAAGAAATGGTAAAAAACCCGATAGAGCCCAGTCTAGGGGAATCCCACTCTGGGCCAATCTGAGCGAGAAGACACCCTGTATTGAATCTAAAAATTAGCCTTACCAAGTAATTTATGGATCTGTGATAGCCATCAGATCCTGGTTCTCTATATAACAAAGCAAAAAGATTGCAAGAACTGTAGGTCTTGGTGTGTGTGTCTGTAACAGAGAGTTTTCATTCTTAGTCATAAAGCCATAATGATCAACATAATCCAACATCACAGTATAAACATCATAACACATAAAATCAAACATGGTGATGGAAGTCAGTGGAGAAGAGAAAGGAAAAAATCATATTTGTGATATAAAAAGAGTCTGTACGTCAATAACGCAAGTAAAAAAACGTCAGGCCAGTCTGAGCACGTGGCAGACATGAATCTATTCGCGCATAAGTGGTCAGCTCAGTGTTCTTAGGCAACTGCTCCTTCATGGCAAACAGAAAGAAAAAACATAAAAAAATCATAGGTCTCTGGCATGTACTCCCAAACTTCTTAAGTCCTCTTCTTATTCCTCAGCATGGACAAAAACGATTTAGTTGGATGGTAATGAGTGTCCTGTCCTTTTTCAGGCAATAAGCATTTTATCCCCAGAAAAATGCTCTGTTGAGATGGTTGGCAGACACCAGGCCTTGTTTACTGTTGGATAACAGAAACAAGGTGTAATTAGTGTTCTTATCAAGACTCCCAATCCTTCTTTCATTTACCTTCTTCAAACACTTTCACATCCAGATATTTCCGTTCACAATTATTGTGCTCTTAGCTTAACCTCCTTTACTGTAATCATTAGATCTTGCATTACCCTTATATAAAAGAGAAATCTGAAAGTTCAACGTTATCTGCAGCAGCATTTCTCTATAATTCTTTCCCATGTGTGTCTCACCTTACAATTGTCCAACAGTTGAAAAGATCTCTGCAATAGAAATTTATCATCATATGTTTCATGGCTACTGTGACACGGTTCATCTCAATTTATCTAGCACACAAGGAATTGTATTAAAACCTTTCAGAAACTTCTTACTGAACCAGCTCCAAAATACTTCACATTTTTCTAAAAAGTCCAACAGAAAAACCCTTAAGTTTGTAAAAGAAAGCTCCACTATATATATTTGCAGAATAATGTTGTGATGTTAATAAGAAGCAGCCCTATGTACTTCTTGTCTTATTTTGAAAAGCTCAGCTAAGAGAAAGGAAGTGTGTGCATGCCCCTCGCCCACACGGAGTTGTGATTGGTTGCTATTCAGGAAGTGGGTGTAGCCCAGGGCGGAGACAGGAAGTAGTTCTGTGAATCACTTTCAGCTTGACGTGCATCAACCCAAAAGACTTGTAGTTGAATGCGCCCTCCACCTAGAGCGAAGAGCAATTCTAACCCCATTAATTCTTGATTTTTTTTAATCACTTCTGCTTGTTTTAACAGACAGCTTTTGTAAGCGACCCTGGTTTTATCTTATGTCCCCCTGTTTGAATCTTGTTTGAAACAAACCTTTAAACTGTAGTATGCTGTGAGCAGTAACTCATTGTTGCTTATTAAACACATCGCCCCCTGACCATGTAAGAAGCTCCATACTGCTCTAGGTCTTTAAACCTTTTTCAGTCATTCAACATTAGTTTAATTGATAATACATCCAAGCATAATTTTATCCCCAAGTAAATCAACTCTTTAACAAGTATCTAATTCTTGTTCACATGTGTTTAGTTTATCCTTGAAAAACTTTAAGCAGACATTACTCCGAGTGATTTTCTTACATTATTATTCATTTATTATTATTACCTTTGTGATCTTATATCACCCAGTGATCTATAAATCCTTATTTTATGTTTGCACCGTCTTGTCCCAGCAGATTAAAAATTCTCATTCTAGAATTTGCTTTTTTGTTTCCTCAATCACTGTCTGTCGTAATTATTGAAGAAATTGTGCAGTTCCTTTAAACCCTCTTAAATATTGACCACCCATTGGTAAATGATCAGCTTTAAGTTTTGCCCTTCTTGTAATTCTTTGTTTAGCCTTAGTATCTGCACCTTAAATTGACGAATAGTGGAATTCTTTGTATAAACACTTCTCTGTGTCCGCATTTGTTTTGGCCTCTATAATTTTGTTCTTTGCATTTTAAGTGTGAACCTGGTCAGGATAGAGAAAGTCATCTCCGATGCTCCTTTTGGCAACCCCAGCAAACCCAAAAACAAAAATGTTCACTGTCAGTGTTAGGTTATAGGTAATCCCTGTGGGAACACGACGTCGTCTCCTTTGTTCAACCTGGTTTCAAGCGCCTGGTTCATTGAAACACTCCACCACCTGCGACAGATCTTTGACATTTTCAAACCACAGCAGCAATTCCTGGGTGTCCACACCCCCTGTCTGAAATGTCTCTCGTCGTAAGCCCAGGCTTTCAGTTTATCTCCTGTTAAGTGTCCCCCTTTAGAGCCCATTTACCCCAAAGAGTCCAAGAGTGTGTTCTAGGTACGTTTCCTGAACGCCAACCCCTCCATGTCATGTTCGTGAAACCTTGTAGTTGAATTCCATCACCTGTGAAGCAAAGCAGTCATGCATAGTCTTGTTAGCACAGCAGGAGCTTCACTGTCCGGTGCCATTGCAGCTCTGATGTTTCTCAGAGCCAACCTTCATGCATCGATATCATGTTGAAGCTGTTATCCTTCCTCATCATCTTGTGTCCAGGAGTCGCTTCTGCTGTCCTGACCAGATTCCAAATGTCCAACTAATCTAATTGACCTCATTACTTTTCTGCATGTACAAGAGGACGATCGTTAGATTATCCTGGTCTAAAAGACCACTAGGTTAATAGATGGCTAAACTATATTTATGTGGGTTTATTTCTTCTGGATGTTTTAACATTTAGTTAAAGAACAATTATTGTGCTATTTTGTGTTCAAACAGATAGTTGTTAAGTCTCCTCACACCTTTTAGGTAACTGCGTACAATTCCAAACTATTTACATTGGTGCTTTAATCCTAATTTACCCAAGTTATTTATTAGAATAAGGCATTATTCTAAACCTGCAGTTATTCTGCTTATATTGAAAAATTAGCTTGCTCACTCGTTCGTTCAGTCGGTTATGCTATTAACTGTTGCTGTAATGCCTACTTTAACTTTTTCGCCCACTAGTTTTGTCATGATCATAATTATCGCCCATTGATGTAATAGCATACATTGTTCTTATCCACTTTCCTTTTACGTTTAAACGGCCCCTCTATGTAATCCCCAATATAAGTTGTCAAGCCTTTTAGGTTTAGCATAATTACTTAAGCTGCTCTATGCTCTCATCCCGTAACTTAATATTTTGGTGCAAAATGGATGTCTTTTAGCGGTTCCCCCTATTTCTTCTCATGCATGATGTATTTTATGAAGCTTATTGTATCTTAAAGGTGCCTCTTTGAATCTACTTCAAAACCCCTTGTGGGGTTAATAAAATTCCAAAACATATTTATATGTATTTTAAATGATTTAAATAAAAACCTTGTTAGAAAAGTAAAAGAAAATCCTTCTTATCAGCGGCCCAAAATCTCTACCAGCTTTGTTTCCAGACCAGTACCACTTGTCCGAATGCGTTTGACCCTCTTATCGCTCGCTAATAACAGCTCTGACTTAAAACAATTAACATTCTAGGGGTTTAATAATAATCCTGATTGCTTTTAATCTGAAAGTTTTTTCTAAGCGCCTCCGCCAATGTGTATGTTTCTAATGCGTGTTTTGTGTTTTAATTATGTGCAGGAAAATCTGATGTGAAATGCAGAAGGGGTGTCTGCCAACTCATCTTTGTTTCGTGTTGCGGTCCACTGAAGGTTATCCGATGCGTCTGTCTTTTCCCCCGCAATTAGTTGTCCATTTTCAGTCCTCATGTCTCAATTCAACAGCACAACATCGTTCCAGGACAAGCGTTGTCCATGAATATTCTTTCTCCAATCGTTGTGTCTGAAACCACAAGGAATTCTGCCAGCATTTTGCCAATATGGATTTTGTCCAAAATCAAATTTTCCAATACAAGAATTGTCTATCTTCATCCGTAGTGTAGTGTAAATAAGTTGAAAAGAAAAAATCAAAACAAAAATTACAAGAAAACTGTCTCAAAACAAAATCAACCACATCGTTCCCTCTAAAACAAAATTATTCTTGAAGTTTTTCACCTTTACCCCAGATCTTGATCCCTTAAAAATTTATCCAAGCAAAATATTTTACAGACAGTTCAACCTCTTTGTATAAGTTCATTAATAAAAAACATTTCTCTTAACCTTGTAGCATCACATTCCCCATTAAACCTCTATGCAGCTTCTGCAAAAATTACTGATTTTTTTTTTTTTTTTTTTTTCTTAAATTTGATTAAAAACTGGATTAGGCAGGAGTCAAGTACATCACCTTTTTCTCCGTCCTCTGGACCACTGTGGCACCGCTTGGTACTAACTTGTCTCTGAGAATGCCTAAAAAGAGACTAAAATCTCTCCGTTAGCACATTCCAATTATATATGACCAGGTTTCCTTGCAAGAAAAAAAGCAGAAAACAGGATAGAAATGTTAATGTGAGTCAGTAGAGAGGGCAGCAGTGGGAAGGGGTACATGAACAATTTCCAAAGCCACCTTCTTACCTCTAGAAGGATACCGAATGCTGAATTGTACTTTATAAATAAATTTGCCTTGTCTTGGCTAGAAGGTCTCAATATTACCTGCCATAAGTTTGTTAAAACTTAGCATAATTTGGTCACTTTTGTCAATCCCTGCATGTCCATTTTAGATCATGACTTCTTACCATACGGCCTGAAAGAGCTCACTTTCCAGAGTCTTCTGTCAGAACAAGGTGGCTTTACAGTTTCATCTCACATCATCTGAAAGAAGTAACTCAGAGAAAAACAATTCTGTTAGTGTATTAGGTGACAAAAGAAAACCTGGTCTTTTTTAGTGTCTTGGTTCTTAACGTGATGTGTCTAAGTTCTTGGTTGGTCCAGGGGAGGTAGGAATCTCTTGTTCCTTTTCTTTCAGCGTTTTGTATTAATACTTCTCCTTTTCTTAAATTATCTGCCGAACAACCTTAAATATTGTCACTTCTTTGTCACTGGTGATGCAAAAATTAAAGCAAAGGAATCATTTAACAAAGAAATAATCAAAATACACAAAACAATAAAAACCCGAAAGTAAAAAGTCTCCCAAAGCGTGCATTATGTGTGTTCCAATATCTTATAGCATTCTTTTGATTTCTTTCTAGCTCTTTCGATCATGCAAACTTAGTTATTAATGCTTTTCAATCTTAAATGGTCAAGGGTGAAACTTTAAAGCAACCATTTTCTCTTTCAGGCTTTTGAGCTTCTAGTGTTTTTCTATACATGATAAGAGTTTTCCCCGTAATTCAGCACATTGAGAAAGCTACCCAAAAACAAAGAGATTAGAAGTAGAATCTAACTCTTCACAAGCTGGCTTTATTTCATTCTTCCCCTCTGACATAGTTTTCGTGCCCCCAGGCTAGAACACACAGACCCAGTCTTGCCATAACATTCAGATGTTTACATCATGGTCAGATTTGTTTATCATATCTTTTGTCCTGCTTCAGGTTAAACTGACCCTCTGAGGCTTGCCTCAGCTCAGCATAACTAATAACATCAGATGCTTTTGTAACCGATGACATGCTTAATGTGGCCTTGTGATATCTTGACACTTCTCAAAATTTCTCATTAGCTGCATTCAAATCCCCAGTAAAAAGAAATAAAATAAATTAATACAGAACCCTTAGAAAAGCAACCATATTTAGTCCCATACAGTTTGTTTAAAGCACAGTTTGTCTCATCTATTTAAATCAAAAATCATGTATATCTTAATGCTCTTAAATTCTTCTTTTTAGGCAGCTGTAAAATCCTTAGTTAAAAATCTCCCCTTTAAACATATCCCATCCAGTTCCATTTCTCCCAAACATTCTCCCATATGCTCCCCATATGCTGTTTGCCATTTTATCAATGTTCTAAAATTACAATATAAAAGCTTTTACTCTGTTATTATTTCAGCTGTCATGAATTCATTGACAAACACAAGCCAAACGCAATCTAATAGCATAACTGAATACACCCTAACGCCTCTGGTTGCTGTACTGCATATTTAAGCTCCAAACAACAAAAAAACTTTTATCCCCAGTCCCAAGTATTTCCTACAGCCCTGGGATATTTTCTGTTTAAGACACGTTAGCATATCTCAGTGTAACAATTTAATTTGGCCAGATATTTAATGTTAAAAAAAACTTTGTTATTTAAATCTCTCTTTTACTTTTACCTTTTTGTTAACCTAGTCCATGCTTAAAATGTCATTTGAATTACGGAGCTGCAGTTCTCCCAAAACAAATGATCATCTTGAAACCATGAACAATAATTTTAACCGAATTAATTAATTCACACAGAAGAACGTTTAGTTACAAACGACACATACATACGTACAGTTATATACAGTCACATACATGCAGATACGTAGAAACTGACGACATTCAGACAAACAAACACACGCAGGCCTTTACTTCTGACAGGGAGGAAGGGCTGGTCAGATCCTAACGACGGTTAGGGCAGCTTCTTTCAAAATGCCCTGGGTAACCACACGTCCAGCACAAGGGTACATCATAACCTTTGGTTGGTCCCTTTCTATGATTTCTGTACTGCTGTGTATCTCTGCTGGGAATTTGTCCCCATGGAGGACTCTGATACATCTGAAATGGGACTTCTGGAGGGAGGGATCCCACAAACTGGTCTGAACCAAACACAGGTGTCGGGGCCATAACCATCTGAGCTTTTGCAACATTCTTCTTCTTCCTCCTCCTTTTACTTTGATTGTCTCTCAGCTGTTGTAGCTGTTCAGCTACGAGTTGTTGTTTTAAGTTCTGTATATCACTGCTAAGTTGCTTCATGTTTTTATCATCTATATCCAGCTGATGAACCAAAGCTGCCATCCATTGATCTAAAGGCATATCATAACTCGCAACCATTCTATACATGTTCTGCTTAACATCCTGTACCTGGCCCTTTAACATTGCTTGTTTAAAGAGTTGCTGCAGCGTGACTGATAACGGGCAAGAGCCTGTGTGGTTTTCCCATACCATCAACATTCTGTTCACATATGCTGAAGCCGACTCCCCTGCACAACGTGTAGTGTCGTTTAAAAGGGCAGAATCCGTACTTACCGGATAAAACGCCCTCAGTGTGCTCCAAAGTTGCCGTGCCACCGGGGCCAGAGGGGCAGCTGCTTCTAGTCCGTCAGTTCCAGCAAAAACTTCAACCGCATGTACCTCTTGTGGTTCCAGGTATGCTGATAAGCCAGTTCTCACATCACCAATAGCCAATACATACCCGCTTAAAGTCTCCACGAATGCTTGGATCCAAAGGTGCGCCCCTTTTCTGGGATCGGGGAACATGTGCCTCAGATAAACGTTGTCAGCACATGAAAGAGGGCTGTAAACAGCTGCATTCACCTGTCCTGTAGCACTGTGAGTCTGAAACAATGGCAGTTGCACACTTTGTTTTGTTGCAGGTAAAGAAAGATCAGTTTCGCTAGAATGCCGGCTACATCTGGGTCTTACGTCACAGCTTACCTGTCCCCCACATAATTCTATACCAGGCACATGCACCGAAGGGTCTGATGAAGTCACCACACTCCTGGCCTTCGATAACAGTTCTCCACTATCACCAAACAGATTGTTTTGCATAACAGCGGCTGCACCAGAAGCAGACATCTCTGGAGTAACAGGGGCTGTGTACTTACCTTCTTTTTTGAAAGAAGATGATTCCCTTACCCCCTGCAGATTTTCACTCTCTTGTTGTTTGTCGAGGCCTGAGAAGCAAATGCTGAAATAATGTTCAGTTAGTTTTATCAAGCCTGCTATTTTGATTTCCTCTTTTTGGCATTTTTCTGTAGCAAACTCACCTGCATTAGCCGTTTCTACTTGTGCTTGAGCTAGTCTATTTTTTAATATTTGCAAATAGTAAGTGCACATTTGGGCATCGGGTGGAGGTCCTTCTGTATCCCCAAAGACCCCGTCTCTCCTCATTTTTTCACACCACTCCTCAAATTGTTTTAAATGGTTTTCAGCATCTTTATGTGGAAAGCTTGCCACTATGCTCCCTTTTCCTGTCTCCAACAGTGTTCCTAAAGAACCCCCCTGGAGCTCATTTTCTGCCTGATTCTCAGCCATTTCAGCACTCACACGTCTTGGCCAACCTGCTGGGACAGCGTCCTGACCCCGGTCCAATGAGAGCTTATTTTTTATCTCTCAGACACCAAAACTTATTATGTTCCTATATGCCTTATAATTGTGTTTTTACACGGCAGTTTCAATGAGCCAGTGTACTCAGGAAGAGCAGGTCATATGTCACCTGAACAGGTGCACCCATACCCTTCACTTCCACGGCTCAATGTAGTAACGTGTCTCACACACACACACACACACACTCACACACATACACACTCACACTCTCTCTGGCCAATCTTTAGTTAACTCTGTAGGTACCTCCGGTCTCAATCTCATACGCGCTCGTTTTTCGAAAAAGGCTGCTTTTATATTACCGCAAAAACGAAGATTTTTATATTCGTCCTCGCGGAAAATAAGGGAGCTCTAAACCCACAATTTCTAGGCTACACTATGTTTTAGAAGCCACGCGTGTTCTCAGTCTCATACGCGCTCGTTTTTCGAAAAAGGCTGCTTTTATATTACCGCAAAGACGAAGATTTTTATGTTCGTCCTCGCGGAAAATAAGGGAGCTCTAAACCCACATTTTCTAGGCTACACGATGTTTAAGAAGCCACGCGTACAGGCGTGTCTGTCAGAATGGCCGCTTTTATGCTACGCACAGAGGAACACGTATTTTCCTCTGTGCCTAACAAGGGGACCTTTTAAACCCTAAATTCTCAAGGTGCACAGTATTTTCGGAACCCTGGCCAAGGATTCCCGGACTCTCACCTCTGTGACCGCACGCAAATCCCAAATTCTTATCGACACGTTTGCAAACAATTATCCTCAAACCTTTCTCTGCCTTTAGAAATACAAAAAGTCGGCCCTCCAGGAAGAAAAAGACACTAGGAGATGAATGAAATCTCCTTACCTTTTTTGCGGCCGCAAGCTGTGTGTTTTTCTTCCGGAATGACGTCCTGGCCGGAAAACGGAAGGTGGTATGCCGCCTTTTGGGTCCGGGTGGAAACACCAATTTGTTACTGTTTCACCGTGCCGTGTCTAAGGTGAAACACCCTCGGTGGACCCAGTTCGTTTTACCCAGTCAGGCGACCCCCACTTACTTATTACCTTGAATGTAGGAAGCATAAAACAGACAAGTATGCTTTTAGTTATATTTTATCTAGGTAAAGACAGAGAAATAGTTACAGTCACACCAGCGCTGATGGGCCCCTGATCGGCAGGAGGCCTCGAGTGCTCATCACACAAACATTATAAAGGGATCTCGGGACACACCCATACAAGGGCGGTACACATCCAAACTGTGACATCAGCAGGGAAGCTGTGTCACCTCCGGGGTGGTATCTGATAGATATGTGCCAATCTTTTGGGTCAGTGCCATCTAAGTGTGCCATGCAGTTCTGGGATAAACAGCTCGTTCCACTTGACCTTGTTGATATCCTAACATCACACATCGGCTTAATAAACAAAAAGAAGGTGCCAAAAGGAGGAGAGGTGCATAAGGTATAAGGTATATACAGTGTGTCCTCATATGTACAGTGTATCAAAAAAAATAAAAAATAAATAAAAGTACAAGGGAAATAAAGCAGATATTTAGGGTGACTTATGTACACTCAGGTGACTTATATACAAATGGAATGACGTTTTATATTAAGTGGTACCAGGTAAGAACACGGTGAGGTAGTGAGATATCTATACAGCTGAAGTCACTTATTAAACAGGATTATTTAACAGTGTTATTGCACAGGCTATTGCACAGTGTATTAAATCGAATTGCACAGTAGTTATTGCACAGTGTAGTAAATAGTAATTGCATGTTAGTTGTTGCACATTAGTTATTACAGTTATGGTTACAGTAATAGTGCAGCATTGTATAGTCTGGTAGCAGCAGGAATGAATGACCTGCGGTAGCGCTCCTTTTCACTGACAGGATGTCTAAGTCTGGCACTGAAGGAGCTGCTCAGCTCCTCTACAGTCTGGTGCAGGGGGTGGAAGTTGTTGTCCATGATGGATGTGAGCATGATGGATGTGAGCTTGGACAACACCCTCCTCTCAGCTACTTCCTCCACTGAGTCCAGAGTGCAGCCCAGGACAGAAGTGGCCTTCCTCACCACCTTATTCAGTCTTTTTCTGTCCCGCTCTGTGCTGCCTGGGACCCAGCAGACGACAGCGTAGAGGAGGGCTGAGGCCACCACAGAGTCATAGAAGGTCTTAAGCAGAGGCCGGCTCACTCCAAAGGACCTCAGCCTCCTGAGGAGGTGGAGCCGGCTCTGGCCCTTCTTGTACAGAGCGTCTGTGTTATGAGTCCAGTCCAGTTTATTGTTGACGTGAACACCCAGGTATTTGAAACTCTCCACAGTTTCTATGTCCTGCCCCTGGATGTTCACAGGTGAGTGAGGTTGGGGTCTTCTCCTGAGGTTGATCACCATCTCCTTGGTCTTACTGGTGTTTAAACACAGATGGTTCTTCTCACACCAGTCCACAAAGTTCATGATGACCGACCGGTACTCCAGCTCGTACCCCTCAGACACTCAGCCCACAATGGCCGAGTCGTCAGAGAACTTCTGAAGGTGGCAGCTGTCCGTGCTGTAGGTGAAGGCCGAGGTGTAAAGGGGGAAAAGAAATGGAGACAGGACGGTGCCCTGGGGGACCACGATGCTGCAGAGTTCCACCTCTGACTGAGAGCCGTGCAGCCGCACGTACTGAGGGCGGTCAGTGAGGTAGTCGATGGTCCAGTCAGCCAGATGTTTGTCCACCCCAGCGTCCTCCAGCTTCCCCCTCAGTAGCACCGGTCTGATGGTGTTGAAAGCGCTGGAGAAGTCAAAGAACATGTGCAGCATTCCACATGTGGCACTGCTGTGTTTAGTCTGCATTGTTGTCTCTGGTGTCTCTCATCTTCCTGTTGAAAATACTCCTTAGATTGTCTGTAGAGTTTAGGTCTTTGGTTAGACTTTGGATTCTCCACACTAGACCTCAAGCAGCTTGGTTCCTGCTCCTATCCACTCTTTCTCTGCACTCTAGGACTCTTGGTTTAAAAATGAAATGCAGCTTGAACTAAATAAATCTAACATTTTGAATGGAATTAAAATGTATTGAGATGGGTCTGTTGGTATAATTTGTTTTGGTTGTTCTGATTATTTTACCAGAATTTACTTTGCTTTTAATGTTATATCTTATGAACCAGTGTGTGTAAAATAAAGGAAAACAGACATATCATGACCAATTTGAATTCCTCAAAACAAACAACAGTACATAATACTGGCCATCATTGGTAACCACTTTAAATCTATCGATAGATTTTTTTTAGGACCAATAACTCATGTCCTCCTGTACTGTTGAACAGATAAAAGTTCAGTGTTGCAAGATCTACTGGTTCTCCCTGTGTTTATAGGGCTCTGTATTGAGCGGTCACATGTTTTACTTAAAATCTTTTCACAGTCTGTCAACTAATATTCACGCACATCAATAAATGAAACGTGCTGGATCCCTCATTTTTGACTTTTGTTATGGGAAAAGTAAAAGAAAAAGAAATGATCAAATTGCGCCCTCTAGTGCCAAAATCAACTCAATAATATCTTGTTGAAAATCTCAGAATATCTTAATCCTTAATAAAACAAATCTATATAATTTAATAGAGATGCAAATTTGATTTGTTCTTGTTGGATTTTACATGTACTGTAATTGTATATTCACAAATAAATAATGTGATCTATGTTGAGCACCAAAAAGGAAGATCTTAATTATGCGTTATGGGTTGCTGGTTCTCTTGTACCACAGTGGTGCTTGTGGAGAGAACGGTTTACCGCACAATATGCTGGGGTGCCCTCAGGATTAGTTTCACTGTGACATCTGTGTGCCCTATAATGCACGATGACAGTGAGAAAAGACGACCTAGGTGCAAAACGTTACCACAAGCAGACTCTCTCAAGTCCTGGTAATGCTGTCTAAGGCTGTGGTTCTCCAACTTTGCACAACATATACCCCTAAAATAATTTATAAGGTTATAAGGAAACATGTCTTTAGTTTGTTGTGCTATTCCTTATAAAGACAGAAACAAAATAAAACAAAGTGATAGATGTGGTTGAAAGGTGCAACCCATTTTTAATAAAAGAATTCTACCAGTTCAAGCCTAAACTTCGGTTAGCAGTTCACTGCTAACCGAAGTTTAGGTTATTATTATTATTATTATGAATATCCTGAAGTTGGTATTCCAACTTGATCAATAAATCCAGTTTACTTAAAAAAGGCGAGGTAAGGAAGGGTAAGGCAGGATATCTAATTATCTTATCTTAGGGGTAAAAAATACAAATTCCATTGGCAAATAGTGTTATTTAGCTGCTCAAATCAAGGAAAAATACATAATTTCAAGAAAAATGTACTTACTTTTAATTCCTTTTTGCAGTGTGCCATTTAGGATTCAGATTTTTACTTTGAGGGCACACGTTAGGAGCTTAGATTCACAAATAAACTATTCCAGACAGCAAATTTCTCTTATCTAGTTAGTTGTAAGTGTGATAAAATGGATGTGCTCACAAGAAGTCGTTACGGACCTTTGATCTTATCTAGTAAACAGATTTGGATCTTTGAGCATGACTTTTGAGAACTCAGTTTATGAGTGGGCCATAAGATCTGCTACGATGAATGCTCAAAAGAAAGTGACCCCAGCTTCAGCCCTAGCTTCAACGACAAAAACAACGAGAAAAGGAGAGTTTGTTGAATTTTGAAAGTAATCTAGCTTTATTTTGCATGAATCACGGTTTGCATACAGAAAAAATGGATTACACTTCTGAATGGATTACAACTTTTCCATCAGTCATTCAATGAGTTCAAAAGCATCACTATAAAAAGACTTCAAATAAAGTTAGATAATCAGGCAAATTCCTCATACATTAGCAAGTGCAATAAGTCATAGCTTATATAATCAAGATGACACCACGTGGATTTGGAAGACATCTGTCTTTTACAATAGAAATATACTTTCTCAGGTCAGTTCAATCAAACTCCAAATAATAGAAAAGCTCATAGTGCTGACGGTCAAAGTTTAAATGTTTCATTTAACACAAATACACCTGTTGTTTAATAACAACTATAACAATAAAAAAAAAAAAACTTCATTTATATGAAGATAAATTTATTCCCCTTCATGTCATCCTGGTAGTCTACCATCAAATATCAGAATATTTGGTAAATATCGTAGAAAGAGAGCAGCTGTTTTCTGTAAGAAACTGTAGCATCAAAACCAGCCTAAATGTTCAGGTTAGCTGGTTTGTGGACATATTATCGGCACGTTTACAAGTTGGAGTTGGAGCCTGCAACATTTTTGTTGTCCAGGTAGCTGATGAGCTCCTTCACCCAGGGGGCTGAGGGTTTGACACACAGCTGACGGCCGGCCACTGTGTTCAGCCTGAACATGGACAAAGGAACAGGAGGAAGAGGAGAGCGTCAGCAGATTCAGAGGAAGATTGAGTCTCACTGGTGTAATTCTGTAACAGTGAATACTCACAAGATGCCGGGGTTGGAGCAGCGCTGACTGGTCTTGGTGTAGCTCACAACTTTATTTATTGACACATTGTCATTGAATTTGAAGCAGCACTTCTTCGGGCCAGCTCCACGCAGACCTGCAAACAGCAAAAAACAAAAAAAAGAGGATGAATATCTCAGAAACATATTCAGCACCAGGTTCCACTCTGTCAGTTCCCTTTCTTAATTTCCTGTTAAGCTGTAAAAGTGCACAATCTTTTTCTCATTAAAGAGGTTGTGCTGTTTCCACTCAGAGCTTACTTCGCTGTGAGTGGCCAATATGACCGGAAAATATATATAAGTTCAGTCCATTTACCATTTACTCTGACGTTAAAATCAAAATGCAGATTTGGAAATAAAGCCGTGGTCATATTTAGCAGTGCGTTAAGGTGTAGATTAAAGGTGGTTAAATATTTTTTCAACTTTCTAAACATGTGGGGCTTAAGAAGACAATACATCCTTTCTGTAAATTGTGAATCAATTAAGTTATTGGTGTTTGTGTATCCGCATGTGAGAAATTAACCCTAAAAGCCTTTTGTAAAACAGGGAATGATTAAAAACAATGAGCCAAGGCAGAGTTATAAGCTTTCTAAACTGTAGAAGTAACTAATACTTAACTGGTCATTAGTTTGCCTTTTATAATTAACTAACACAATTTGATTAAACACACCTTCCCTGCCTGTTGTATAATTGTTTTATGGCCACTCACCACAAAAGTCATTAAAGTTGCACACTGCAGTAAATTTGGGTTTAATCGCTTGTGTTTTAATAAACCTTTTGTCACTATTTTTGCATTCAAAAAGGTTGTTCAAAGAATTACTTTTCTAAAAACATTGATCACAGCTGATTCAATACATTGCCGAACCCTTTAACATAAGCTAAAAAAAAAAAGCTAATTTCTGCAGCTAATCAAGCGACTATAGATATCGTATCTTATTACTGGAAGCTAACTTGTAATTCTTACACATAATTTAATATTTAAAAAAATAATCCTGTATCTTTCATAAATACTCATCTCATTCAAAGCAATGCATTAAATGATTTATATGCGAGATTTGACTTTAAACTTTCAATTTGTCCAATTTCAATTTGTTTTTGTCTCCAGAATTTAATAAAAGTAATTTGTATCATTTTCCTTAGTTAGATCAGCAAATCTTAAACTCTCAAGCTTTTTAGATAAACTGATGTGAGAATTTAAAAGCTGATCGACCACAGCCATTAAATGCTTTAAATCCTTTTTTACATTATATTTCAAAGCTATATTCTTACCCTCAGTGAGAGTGACGACAGCCATCAGCAGCACAATCGCAGACAGAGCAAGACGAGCCATCCTGAGCTGAGTGTTTGTTGGTGTGAGGGAGCAGCTGTGAGTTGAAAATCTCAGCTAAGGTCAGCTTGTTATCTCTGATGTTTGGAGAACGTTCGGCCTGCATATTTATACACAGCAAACCGGAAAACACCCAGAATTAATGTCATCAACCTTTCGTAGGGGAATTACCTACGTAAATGGAAAATTATTGGGTCCTTTGTGTCTGCTAGTGCGTACATTTTTTTCACTTCTCTTTCACCAATCTTTAATGAGGAAGAACGTGGTTTCCCTGCCTGACCAAAACTCTAGATTCTCCTGCTACTGCTTACAATTAGGGCTGTTAAAAAAATTTATCTAATTAATTACATACTCTGTAATTAATCTAAATTAATCGCATATAATTTTTTGCTGTGAAAGTATTTAAAATATTTAAATTCAAATGATTCAATGAATAATCAGCATTAGATACATTAAAGTGCTGTTTTCAACAGCAGACAAACTGAACTAAACTGATGCCAATGTCAAACTGAACTCACGTCAACAGGAGAGGTCAACTGAAATAATAATAAAAAAGATATCCTGAATTTAACAGACGTCAACATATTCCATATTCCAATCTACTTTTTAGGCTAATTATACATAATTTAGACCTAGTGCTATTTTAACAAACAAGCATTTTATTAGTTGTGTGATGGCCAAACCCATGGCCACACCTTAAAAGTCTGTACCACACATGCACTTTTCATTTACCAATCAGTATATGCACACTTTAGTTTGCAATAAAACTTTATTCTTAGTTTAAGTACATATGTTCTATTTGTAAGCGCGCACATTTAGTTCACTTTTGTACTTAGTCATTTATCCATATCTTTTTTGTGTTTTGTTACTAATCTTTATTTCTTACCTTTCATGGTGTCTCTCCATGCAACAACCACCTCAGACTACCTGCCTGGATTTAAGATCTCTGAGGAAGATGCAAATAGGCTCTTTCAGTGTCAAAAGACCAAGAAAATATTTTTTTAACCAATAAAATTCAACTCTGGTCCTCATCCTCTGTACTATTCTGCCAGCATTCATCTCTATGTCATGAGTGTCTCCTTCACAGAGGTGCTGCTGTTGTGTTGTGTCTCTGGTTAAAAATTACAACTCATGTTGAACTGAAAATGTCCTATTATGGAGACAAATTAAAATTAATCTCTGGTGATATGGGGGAGCGTCTTGTCAGCGTATATCCTATTCTACAGCTCAAATGTTTTAGGACACCTGAGATGTTAATGTTTGTTGTCTCCATCCACCAATGCAATACAAAAAGTTTCCAAGGAAAGAAAAAGTATTTTTCCGCAAAATGATATCATCAGCATTGCAAATAGGGGGTTTTCAAATCTTAGATTTTGGCTTTTATATTTTTTTTTCTACGATTTTATGTTCCCAAAAACTACCGCCTAGAGTTTATTTCTCTGAAGTTGTATAAATATCCCATGTGAATGTCTAAGCTTTTTTTCTGAACTGTTATTACTATTTTATACTTATTAGTTTACTATTTTATTGTTATTTTTATTAAAGATTTATTTTATCAGTGATTGGATATGTGGTGCAGTGCAGCTGATTCTTGTATCCGAGGCACATTTCTCTCAAGGGAGACTAATGAAGATACTTTGACTTTGGGCTTTTAGACCCCATTTAGACAAATAAATGTGGCTTTGTTTGGATGTAGATGATATTTCTAAATTTGAATTACCTGTAGCTTTAATAACAACTTATGTCTAAATGACGTCTATATGTGTCTCCTGCAATGAAATCAGGTGTGTTGCTCTTTGGGGCTGTTGCAGAAGTCCACTTTTATTTAAAACTCAATTCAGTTCAGTTCAGTGAAATAATGCCGATTCACAACACATGTCATCTCAAGCAATTCTAGGAAAATCAGGCTCAATGTGCACAAAAGGACCACAAGATAAAAAATAAATAAAAAAATACCAGAAATAATCAAGAACCTGTGATTGTTTGACACAGAAGGAACTGATTTTACAAAGCAGGGTTCTTCATAAAATGAAGAACATTAAAGACAACCCTGAGCATCCTCTTCATCAGACTATTGTACAACAATAGTCTGATAAACAATAGTATTGTAAAGTATTTTTGAATTTAATTTGAATTGAATTAAAGTTAGGACATAAACCAGTCTGGGCGTTTGCAGGGAGGTCAACAAGGATTTGTTTGTATTGAATCTGATGATTAAACATAAAAGACAAGATCGCCATATGGTTCAATAATATACTTCAAACTGTGGTTATTTGGGACAACCTTACCACCTCAATTTTTTTAAGATCGGGATGATTGAGGATCATTTCAGGTCACAAAAGGTCAACTTAAATGCCACTGCATACTCTGCAATAACATAGAACAAAAACCTCTGTCATTGCAGTTTTGGTGATTTGTTTCTGATGCATAATCTGGAAAGGACCTTTTGTTGTGTGTTGTGTGAAAAATATGAAGTGGGCCTGTTGCAGTAGGCGGGACTTCCTAGGAGTTCTGCTCTTCAGTTCGTATGAAATATGAAATGTCTCGGCCCAATAAATGCTATTGTTCTTGGTCTTGTTACATTGACTCTATTTTTCTGCCCAGGCCTTAAAAACTTATTTAGAAATGACTTCTGAATCCTGTGATTGGATCCAGGAGTCTTTACGGTCTAATATTAAAAGTATTATTAACTCAAGGGTTCTCTAGCTACTTCCTGATCTTTGTGGACTTGTTTTAGGTTTTCCACATCCTTCCCCACAAGTCAGCTGAAAAAAAAAAACCTGTCAGTTGCATCTAATATTACATATTTGGCTATTAGTTCATGAAGGTCTGTCTGAGATGCACACGTTGTTCTTAGCTCAATGGAGCTACACAGGGGTGCAGTTGTTTGTACTTTTGTCTTGAAGCAATAAGATCCTGGGTTTGAATCCCAGCTTTGGGGATTTCTGCATGAAAATTGCTTTTTTGTACCATGCATGCATGAATTGTTTCGTATCTTCCCACAGCTCACAAACATGTTGAGTTAATTGGTGTCTCTTAGTCACCTTTAGAGCTGCAAGTCGTTAGGTAATTGTCCAGTATGTCTGCACTAGCACACCTGCCAATGAATAAACTTTTTTTTTTTCCAGACTCTCCTTTTTGCAGTCGTGTAAAGCTTCAGTTATCCACATGTTCATGAACTCTGAGGACCACGAATAAAGGGCTAAATGAATCATCCATCCTAACAGACATTTTCTCCTGCCCATTTCTTAGAAGGTGGAGGCGGGGCCTGCATCTCATTGGGCAAGAGGCACCCTGGACATGTTGCCATCCTAAAACAGAGCAACACAGGGCAGGAAACCAAAGGTCCACTCACACCTAAGGTTGATTCAAAAGGTCCATTAACCTCACTGACCTCATTGTTTTGTCTGACCATCAGATGTTCAAGGAGCTGCTGCCTATCCTAGATTTCCCCCCCTGAATCATGTAAACAGTGGGCCATTTCTTCCAGCGGCTTAACTTAGTCTTTTTGTTTGTTTTCATTTCAACATTGTGTGCAGATGTAGTTCAGATAGAAAATAAAAAATTACTACTTCCACACATTGAAGAACAGAAAGGAAAACTCAACCATGAAAGCAATTTCTCTTTTCTTTCTTTCTTTCTTTCTTTCTTTCTTTCTTTCTTTCTTTCTTTCTTTCTTTCTTTCTTTCTTTCTTTCTTTCTTTCTTTCTTTCTTTCTTTCTTTCTTTCTTTCTCTAAATACACTAGGAATGTTCAATAACTGTTAAAATCTGATGACTGGTTTTCTCCATAGTCGTTTTGTGCTTCTATTTCAAAGCAAACGTCCATTTGCTTCTGATTTCAGCCTGTTTGCTGTCGAGATGACCCGGATAACTGAGAATTTGCACAGGCATGATGAAAGACTTCTTTGGGAGTTTTTGTTTTCTCTCCTACAAGAATTGCCAATCCTCCCCTAATCATGTGCTAAGTACTTTTTTGTGATTTTTGCTCAATTTTTTAGAAATTATTCATCGCTTGTTGGGAAAAAGAAAATGTTGCCAGTGGTAATGTTTGCAGTACGTGATTTATTGTTTTCTGAGATTTTGAGATTTCTGAGTTTAGTTAAGTTCTGTAACTGTTTCTCATATTGCAAAAGTGACTTTTTCTAAATAGTCCATCTCCTTTAAACACCAGCCTGTCAGTTTATAGGGTTTTCATTGTTATACTAATACATTTATATTTCTTCTATCAAAATGGGGCTTTAACCATGCTGTGTGATGCCTCCACACAATGCCACACATAGCAAAAAATAAAAATAAATAAATAAATAAATAAAACAGGATAAATAACAAGAGAGCTTTTTTGAGACATATAAACCAGGATTTACTGTGTAAATGACTCATTTTTTTTTTTTTTTTGCATAAATTACTCATAATATTCCCCCTGAAGAGTTTGAATCAGTCAAACGTAAAAGAAACCTTGCTGCAGGTGTTGATAAACACATCCTGAGATTATAAGTTCAGTCATACCAGAACAGACTTTTTTACGGTTTGGGAACCATTTTTAAGGTTTGATTCTTAAAGTGAAAGGTGAGTATTAAAATAAATCTGGGTTGCATTTCAGCTATCGCTTTTACAACGAAACAAAAGAAATAAGAAATTTCCAGACCACTTGACTTGGTTGTGAGTAATGGCAGAAAACTGATCGGTGTTGGGATGTTTCTATCAGTATCTGTTCAACATGGTTTATACCATGGTCTGAATACTCGATTTTGATTGGCTGCTGGGTGTTATAGGACACATATAAAAACGTTAGCTGGTAACGGCAAGACAGCTGATGCTCGTTAGCTTGGCAACGTGTCACAACGAGAGATATTAAGTGGTTTGCTCAGCTGCTTCTTGTGAAAAACGCATGATTTGAATGGTGAAAAAACCCATTAAAATATTATTAATAGATTTCTTTCTTTCATAAGTGACCATGGGATAAGTAAATAATGCCCTATTAAGTGTCCATTATTAAAAATTAATGGACTTCGCGGATGCAATGGTTCGACACAAAGCGGAGGACAGTTCAGGCCTCCGTGTCGTCCATTGATTTCTGATTATGGACACCTCATCGGGTATTATCCTGTACGTAAACTTGGCACCAGCTTTAGTTAAAGGATGGAAATCACCTAACATCAAGAAAACCCTACTGGAACCCTTGATTTTGTATTCTTTCTAATGAAACAAAAGATATTCAGCAACATAGTGATGCTGTTCACACGTACGCAATTTTTACATTTTCCCTTTTTCCAGTTGAATTGTACAGGATACGTTGCATTTAGGACGGAGCAAGGTATGAAATTATTTAAAAGCCTTTTAGTTTTCCCTAGGGACATGCAATTGTACCGGTTACTGTTAGAACTAGAATGTCTGTAAAAGTTTAGACGCCTTCAAATGTGTTGGTTTGTGTAATGGAGAGCTTCAGCTGCTCGTGTGTTTTTTAATTAGTTTTTGGAAGTCTGCTGGCCCGGATTTGACTCACATCATCCATGTGCGTTTCCGTCACATAACGACATATATGGGATAAAGGCTGTCTGAAAGTGGCACGGCAGTCCGGAGCTCCTTTCCTTCCCACAATGTTCTTCCTTGAACTCATGAAAGTTCAAGGAAGATGATCAAGGACCAGGAGCTAGAAGATATAATGAGACGTTTTTGGATGAAGCCATTGTCTCTTATTCTCTGTTTGTTTTTCTATTTTTCCTCCCATTCTGCTTCATGCTCCATGGTTCACTCCTCGTGTCTCCTTTCCTGTGCCTGTGTCTTTTCTTATATAAAAAAATGCTTTATCTTGCTTCCACAATGCTCCCCAACATTTTGGGGAAAGGCTTTCTACAACACAAGTTATTACCCATATTATATAATATTTAGCTTGTAAAGACTGACACATTAAAATTAATTACAATGTTTCAACTGAAACAACAATGTTAGTTTGGTTTTACACTTAAATTCACATGAGTGAAACGTTAATGCAAAGTTCTTTTTCACTAAATAAATGCTCTCTGATTTGGTCAACAGCTCTATTTGAGGTTTTGCATGCGTTTTTAGCCATATTGCATGCAAAGATGCTGACTTTTTAAAATGTTTAAATAAAATGAACTGTTTTGCTTTTTAAGGCGAAGAGACAAAGGAATCCTCCAGAATGAGTCATACTGAACCTTGTGAACAACCCCTGTTGACATTTCTACGTGTTTGTTCTGGTTGACTGATACGATTCTTACAGTGAAACTGTATGGGGAGTTTTTCACACTCTGCACAGTATGTAAATTTAAATACATAGACATCTCCCCCGTTCATGAAAAGCAGAACTTCTACTCTTCTCACTTCCTCTTTAAGTATCCTTAAAGAATTAAGAAAAAAAAAAGTTTTTGTGTCTTGAAATAGACATTTAGATAGTGCCTCTTGTGTACATCTGACACAGTGGTGTTTGTGTTTAATGGCATTGAAAAAAAGAGGAAATTAAGAGACACAGCTTTGGTGGTGCCCTTTCACTTTGCTCACACTGTGATGCCTTACCACTTCTTCATTTCAGAGTTAACGTCATGTGTGGCTGCTAAGCTAAATGATTATTTCCACTCATACCCACATGCCCACAGCCCTCAAAATTCAGTCTTCACGATGTTGAAATAATGACACGGACACAAAAAATAAATAAAGGGAACTTTCTTTTGTTGTTGTTTTTTTATCTTAGAAAAACAGAAGAAAATAAGCAGTTTGTTGACGAAAATCAGAATGAGAAAACCAATTGATACCCCCGGCCATATTACGGGGGATCAAGTTAGACAATCTCATAAATAGACAATCCCCACCAAAGACAAATTTCATAAAAAAAAAACATGAAATTATAGAAAAGTCAAACCAGGAAAGGATAGCAAAGTGAGGCATCAATTCTACTGAGATTACAAGCCTGAAGCATTATTACAGAACATGCAGCTATGCAAGCTTGGAGCTGAACTCCTCTAACAACTTTATCCTACTTTGACATGAAAAAGGGCACATTTGATTTAAAATCCCAGTTTTCTCAGGCATGCTGTCAGAACCCAATCTACATGTTTGTGGACACAAAACTTTAATAAATCCTTTCCTAAGTGCCAATGTTGAACTTACATCTAAATCTTTCTAAACTATAACTTAAGTCGCTCTCTTGCAGCAGGACACATGAGATCTGTTGGATATCCCTGCCCCAGTGTGGCTTTTGAGGAGTTGTACAGGGAGTATGGATGGCTAATTCCAGTTGCTTGATTGTCGTGAGCAACAGTACCAATAGGAAAACTGATATTTACTGGCAAGAGTTGGACTCATCTGAATCAGACAGCACCCTTTCTGAAATTCTGTAATTTGATCATAAATGGCGTGTTTAAGATCAGATTTTGATAACACACCAGGTACAAGACAACCATGAAAAAATTAAAATCTTTTGTACATGTTTTTATATTAAAATGGACCAGCAGATTTTAATAAGAAAACAAGTTATTCTTCAAATGAGATCATTATTGTACATCTGGCAGCTCACAAATCCAACGCTGACCTATAACTACCAGTTATATGTGACAACATTCTACTTTTCCACTTTTAATGCTCTGATATCCATGTATGCAGATGATATAATTATTTTTCATTAAATTTTCATAGTACATAGGACATGGTTTGGGCTGGGTGTTATTTTAATTGTTGTGCAAGTTCAAGCTGCGAAAATTCAATCTAGGAAAATATGTGAATAATCCTACAATAAACAAACAGGTAATTGAGTAATAATAACACTTAAATTAAAGAAACAGAATGGAAAAGAAATTAAATTATTGAATCTATAGTTCTTTGGTGACATTTAAGATTTTTACAGAAGGCGTTGCCTGATGCTATTTCAAGACTTTGGGAAAATTTATGTTTTTCATCACTGGTGATATTTTACATGTTTAAATTGTTGTGTTTTTTATATATTTTTGGTGCATGAGAACGTCCCAGAATTACCGTATTATGGCTTAAATCTGTTTCTTTGATGTTTGATGAACTTTTAATTGGGAAACAATTTTTTTGTAGATCTCTAAACCTAATATTACATAAAAATTAATAAAAAATACAATGGATAATTCCTTGATAGAAGTTAAATAAGATCCTAACATTGGCGTCCAAGCCAGTTCTTTTAGAGATCTTTGCAATGCTCTGTATTCTCTGTTGTTTTTTAAGGGCCACTTTGTTTCCTTTCTTATTGCTGTTAACTACTTGGTTTCAAGCAACTTTTCCCACTTTAGAAAATGTATCATGTTTCATTTTAATGTATAATTTGTGTGACATTGATTGAGACTGGAGATGCAAACTTGCAGTAAACCACAAAGGTTTTGCTTTCAAGATAAAAGAAAACGTTTTTCCAGCTCAGCAAACACAAATCTATCTAGGAACTAAATGTTTATATAGTTTTTAATTTGCCAAAATGCTGGAAATGAAACTGCTCATAGCATATCACTTTGTTTTTCTTTTTCTCTACCAACTAATTCAATTTTAACACTTGGGTTGCTAAACCTCATGGTCCCACCACATTGCCTCTGTGTGTTAATACTGAATCATTTCCTACACGGAAACAACTTGAAGAACAAAAGGCAGCAGGATCAATACAAATACTACAATATTTTAACTTTTATTTAACTAGTTACGTTGTGTCACTGTTGTTATTTGGGTTTTCCCAGTATCACATTTTTTGTGTTAACAGAAATAGTAAAAAATAATTAATATGAATAAAAGTTTCTAAATCAGGCCAGCCAACATCTTATTTAACAGTTCACACTGTGGAAGTTTGTAATTCACATAGACTTGGTTAAGATGAAAGTACATAGTCTTCCTAATTCTTGGGCCTTCAATATCAAGAAATGATAAATGTGTTGGTCTTTACAAGGCTTAATTATTATTTTTTTTTATTCCAACACAAAGTGCACAAAATCCACCCGGTCATTAGATAACAAACAAGCAAGAATTCAGACTGAAAAAAAGCTCAGTATGAAAACAAAGTATAAAGTTGCTGCTGCATTTCAGAAAGAAACCAGCAGCGTGGAATAAAACTCCACCTCCGCGAAAAAACAGAAGCGTTGGCAGTTAGCTGCTGTGGAGCACGCATCATCTGACGGTGGAAAGACATCAGCTTGGAGCCTGGAGAAACCACTGCTGTAAACGGTAAACTTCAGATTGTGCAGGCCTCAGCTAGCAATTGTTAAATTGTTAAAAGTAATGGCGGGACATTGGAAAGAGAACTGAAAAAATGGTGGCTTAATTGGAAGGCTTGCCAGGGAAAAGCTTCCGCTTTCTTAAAGGAATGCGACAGCGCGACTTAAGATTTGCAAGGTTGCATCTGAATGGACCATGAAAAGCTCCAGAGATTTGGACAAATTAGACAAAAGTAGATATGTCCAGCCACAGAGTCATGTCAGGAGAAAACAAAGCACAGCACACCAGAACTTAAGCCTTGTACAAGCTGTCGAGCACGGTGGCAGAGCGGTGATGATATGGGTTTGTTTTGCAGCCACACGACCTGGGCACCTTGAAATTAGTGAGCTGAACATGAACAACGCTGTATACCAAAGCCTAACGTTTAAAACCTTTTAGAACCTGTTACCTGTGTGCAGCAGGACCAGGATCATTATACTGTGTCCTGATGTTTAAAACCCTAAACCTGAAAGAAGGTGTACTTTGTTTTACCATGGCTGAGGAACTATCCAAGGAAAAGAAGAAGAAGAAGAAAAACAATTCTGGGATCAGAGCAAAATGTTTTCTTTCTTTTTTTTTTTTTTTTTTTTTACAACACACGTGGTGATTTAGAAAATAACATTTTCAGAATTATCACAATATGTGAGTCATAAAGAGACAGAGAGCGTGACCTAGCTGCCAGGTGACCTCTGGACTCCCACTGTAAAACGAGAACATTACTCAACACCTGGTGTGTTTATGACATTGTCATACAGACGCTCGTCGCTCGCATTTCTACAGCCTGTGTATTGTTTATTGGTTTATGATAATTTACTGCGAGGGGACTCCCCTGAAGTGACTCAGAAACATGTGGGTGGTTAACAGTGACTGTAAACATTGTTCGCCATGCAGAACATTGGAACTAATAGGGACCGATCACAGTCCTTATTTACTAACTTACTGCAACCAGTCACGGCTGTCACCAGAATCTGTCCTGAGCGATCAGATAATTAGACAGATAATTAGACGTCTACATGCATCTGAAGCCGTCATGGTAATACCGGGTCTGAACAGGGCCTTCGTGGCAGGCAGCCGTTAGTAAGGAGCCTAAGGATCCCATTTTCTGCTGTGTCTTAACAAAACACTGGCTCATTCCTTGAGTTTCGGGGCCTTTTCACTGCAGAATTCACAGGTCAGTATTAAGCATATTGAGAAACAAAACTTCCCCTAAAAAAGGTCAGAGACAGTCAAAAGGTTTTTTTTTCCTGCAACCTCCTAATTTAACCTGACCAGTGTGTGTTTTTACTGTGGCAGAGATGATCCTCCTGTTGCAGAAGCGTCGATCGATGTCTCGTTGAGACGCTTCGTGTGGGAGAGAAAGGCTTCCGTCAACCTTACAGCGATTACACCCTACAGCCTAAACAGAGTCACTGCAAGTTTCACAGCGAGGTGTAACTGTGAGAAACCTGAGAACTTGTGAAACAAGAGATTCCAATGAATTTGTGTTTCCCTGTTCCCTGACGAGGAGAGGAGAAAGGGCTCTGGTCAGGAATAAAATCTGCTGCCATGACTTGAGACGGTTTCACAAGTGTGAATGCTCTGAAACCGAAGTAAAATCACTTCAGAGTTGTGGTGAGGTTCGTTCAAGTTTGAACTATGTCAATGATCCGCAGGAATTGATAAAGGTTTTCTCCGTCTTTCTTCACAGATGGTTGAAAAAGTTTTAGTAAACAGAAAATGTGAGCTGTGGATAAGCTAACCCCATAATCCCATTCACTGTGATCACAGTTCCAACCAGTTATGCCTGATTTAGCTTATTTGCATACTAAATATCTCCATTTATATATGGTGCATGAGCTCAATTCTAACGAACAATCTCTATTAAATTTAGAATCAAATAAAAACTGGTCAGACTGAATTACTTTTGTTGAATATATTCAACCAATTTAAAATACTGGATTCCGCTTAAAAACGAAACAGAAACTATCTCAAAATTACAAAGATGTCAAGAAAATCTTGCGGGCTGGAAGAAAAATGAGTCAGCGCTCGTTTCCCGTAGTTAAATGTCTGGTTTTGTATTTATGTACAGAGGTTTATTGTATATTTCTGAGTGGATGGTGTCGATATTTTAAACCACTTGATCGATTTTATATCAAATGAAGTTTTATTTTTCTCTACTATAAAGGTAATTTGATTTAAACCAGTTACTGTGTGATGTTCCTTCCTATACAGCGTGCCAACTAGACTGGTTTACAGCAAATCATCACAATATATACATTGGTGCAAAAAGTGTTTGCCCTCTTCCTATATGCTTGTTTTATTTGGCACACTTAGCCATCAAGCAAATTTCAATATCAAACAAAGACAACCTGAATAAATCCAAAAAAGCAGCTTGCATGATGATTTTGAAAGGTATCCGAACTAACCTGGCCCTATTAATAGTGATTTAACACATTTTTGGACAGCCAAGTTTATTTTTACCCAGTCCTAATTACTACCAAACACGTAGAATTGAGAAATACCTTAAATAGAACCTGTCTGACAACTTGAAGTAGGCTAAAGGTTTTCTGAAAAAAAATAAAATAAAACTAGACGAATCAGTCTATAAGTCTGGAAAGGGTTAAAAAGCTATTTCTAAGGCTTTTGGATCCCAACGAACGACACTGAGAGCAATTTATCCACATATAGAAAAAATGTGGTGAATTTGAGGAAGCGGCGGACCTTAAATTACTCCAGGGGCAAAACAAGGGGACTCATCCAGGTGGTCACAAAAACACTGCAGGCCTCATTTTCCACAGTTAAGAGTCTCTTTCTTATGCAATAAGAAAGAGACTCTGTAAAACTACCGGCATGGGAAAGGTTCAATGTTCAAAGCCACTGCTGATTAAAAAAAAAGTCCTAATTTTAATTTCAAACACAAAACATCTTGATGATCCCCAAGACTTTTGGTGAAATACTCTGTGGACTGACGAGACAAAAGTGGGACTTTTCAGGAGGTTTTACATAAAACCTGCGGTAATAAACTTACGCATTTTAGAAAAAAACAAACAGTCACCCACAGTCATACATGGTGAGCGTAGTGTGATCGTTTGGGGCTTTTTTAGGATCTGGATGACTTGTTGATCAACATGTCTGCCCTTCAGTTTGTGACTTCAGGCCGTAGCCCTTGGTTAATGAATGGCTCCGAAAAAAAAAGCAACCCTAAATAGGTCTGTACTTAAATCTGATTGAGATACTTTTATTTATTTATTTTTTAATTGCTTTTTGTTCTTGTTTAATTTTCAGGTCTCTCTTGAAAATGAGATATTGGATCTCAATGAGAATACCTATATAGATGAAGGTCAAATAACTAACTAAATAGAAGAAATACTGTGCCATGACATCAAAGACTTTTACTGTGGTTGAATTAAAGCATTTCTGCAAACAGGAATGGACCATAACTCCTCCAACACTTGAAGGCGGTTGTTACCACGAAGAGAGAGTGGCAAAACCACATATTTGGGGTAGAGAGCAATTATTTTTCCCACGCTTACAGGTTGTTTTGAATAATCAATGAAAACATTATTCAAAAACTGCTTTTTGAGTTTAGCAGGGTTATCTTTATCCTGTACTGAAATTTGGCTGATAAACTGAAAAAAATGTATGTGACAAATAATGAAAAATAAAGGAATCTATTGTGTGTGTGTGTGTGTGTGTGGGGGGGGGGGGGGGGGGGGGGGTCTGTAGCTCCACAGGTTTATAACTAAACACGCTGATACATTGATTTGGTACAGTCACATGATGATAGCGATTAGGTTTTCCTACATGTTATCCTCTGCACAGTAGTTGTAAGTGTGGTTGTGTGCTTTTGTTGTCTAAATCCTCCTCTTCCTGTGCGCACCTTTCTGTGTTTCGCACATGCTCAACGATATACAAGAGTGGGCGTTTCCGGGAGAAAGAAAAAAAAAAAAAGCTCCTTGAGGCATCCAATCTCAAGTCAGTGTGAATCGAGCTGCTATAACAGTGCAGTAAACCTTTTACCTTCATGCATCAACGGAGCTAAATCTAAAAAATATGCTCTCCAAATTCGTACCGATAACATCTGGAAAAACATGCTAAAAGCATCACATTGCATCCAACCTTTACCTTCCCTTAGAAACACATCATTTCATATTAAACAGGCATTATAAGTTTTATAAAAAGTTGGAGCGTCTATAGTAGAAACTCTCATTTTTTTTCCTCTCGTTTTAGTGAGATTTGCTCGTAAGAAAAAAAGACACTTGTTGAGGTTTCGGGAATGACGTGAGGTGGGGGGGGGGGGTTTAGCGTGGTGAGCGACTGACAGCGAAAAACCGGCCGGTAACTTTGAGGGAAGGAGCACAACACAAGGTCACAGATGATCACTGTAAAGGCCGGTCAGCAGCTTCCCTTCAGCTCCGCGATCCTCTTTCACACACTGAACAATGACCATCCAGCTGTCCCTGAAGGTAGAGTCGTAAAAATCAAGAATCGTGCTTGAAACTACGTCCTAAGACAGATCCGATCAAACGAGTGCGTGCGTTGGCTACATGAAACACTTCACTCGAGAACAAAAACCCTCCGGACTGAGTTCAGCTGGGAGGATCGGAGGAAAAGAGCAACAGTCTCAAAAGTCGCAGTGTTGAGTGTGAATCTGTGGGTAATTTACCCAGGAAGATAAAAAAAAAGAAAATTCTGACTTCCTAATTTGAATTCCCCCGGTTTATTCCTCCTCTTCTCTTTTCTCTCTCTTCTTTCTTCTTTAATGCCCCGAGCGCTCTTCCACTGATCACTCATCCACTCGCTGTCCCTCCAATCTTCCCCTGTGCTTCTCCTTATCTGTAAACTCTGAACTTCCTGTTTTCTTCCCAGCCCCCCTCCCCCCCAATGATTCCTCCATGGCAGTAAAATAAAAAAAAATAAAAATCAATTTAAATGTCAGACGGTGGATCTAAGGCTCCTCTTCCCCGGTGGAAACAGCCAGCCTCATGGCCACAGAAAGGTGGTCGGTGAGGCCGGCCAGCTGCGTGACAAAGCTGAACTCCTCGATGTCCTGCAAGAGAAAGACAAAACGCATTCGGGCGGTGAATTTAAAACTGACACGTAAATGTCAATAAAGCAAAAAATTTACAAATCACAACGATAGGAGAAGATATAGAGGGGGAAACAGGAGGAATTAACAGGTAAGCGGATTGTTGTCATCGGGTTCCCCAGAAGCTTAAAGATGCATTTGTTACGTTCATTTTGAGGAATATAGGTTATGGCTAAAGGAAACACAAAAGTCAAATTCTTCGAACATTTAATCAGACCAATAAACAAGTGAAATTAAGACCAACTGAGCAGTATCTCCATGTTTATGCGCTCTTGGTCAGCGGTCCTTTTGCATGAATTATTGCATCGGTGCAGCGGCATGAAGGGACTCAGTCAGCGGTTCTGTGAGGTGTTTATGAAGCCCAGGTTGCTTTGATAGATGTTTTCAGCTTGTCTCTTATCGTCTTAATGACAATATCCCACAGAGTCTCTCTGGGGTTCTGGTCAGGCCAGTTTGTAGGTCAGTCAAGCACAGCGTTATGGTCAGAGATCCAGCCTTTGGGAGTGTGGGTTAGTGCAAAGGAAATGAAAATGAAATCTGAATGTCCATACAGCTTGTCAGCAGAAGGAAGCACAAAGTGCTCTTAAACTTCTTGGTAGATGGCTCTGATGATTTTGGACTTGATTAAACTCAGTGGACCAGAACCACCTCAAATCATCTCCGACTGTGGAAACTTCACACTGGACTTCAAGCAACGTCAATTCTGCTCCTCTCAACTCTTCCTCCAGACTCTGGGACCCTGATTTTCAAATGAGATGCAAACTATCCTCTGAAAAGAGGACTTTGGACCACTGAGCAACATTGCTTCTGACATCACCTCTGATTAATGAGTTGCTCAGCAAAAGGGAGGCACCAGTTGTAGACCATGTGTTGGATAAACCTATGTGTGGTTGCTCCTGAAGCTGCTGTCTACGTCTAGAGAGTCAAACTTGTCTGTGTTTTGCTTCAAAGTTATCTGCAGACATCTCAGTCGCTTGTGGAACTTTTAATAACCACACTTTTTCCTTCCACTCAACTTTCCATGAACATGTTTGGATACATGACTGTGATCTTTTGTGGCCTACCCTATTTGTGGAGAGTATCAATGACCGCCTGTTGGATAACTACCATGTCAAGACTTGCCCCTTGATTTCTCTCATTTATGTAATGTTTTTTTCCATAGGACAAATGCAAAATAAATATTTTTTTATCTTGACGCAAAGTCTGGGTCATAAAAATGTAAAGAAATGCATCTGAAATATGTCACTCTATGTGCGACACATCAAAAATACATTTAACTTTTTAAACTGACTTGTTTATTTAGATGTTTCTGTAATGGTTGTTTTTTTGTAATAGTTAAAAAAACGGGTTGCTGATTTTTTTAATCAAGCAATTTCCTAATGCCCAGTACAGCTGTCACATTGCCATGTGAAATGTGGTGGTTGTGAAGATGGCAGCCGCTAAGGAGGCTGAAACTACTTTCTGGTCGACATCATTGTGAAACACGGCGTGTCATTTAGCAAGTTGGTCCTCAACTGGCCAACCTTGTCGGTGTTAATTTCATATGAAGATTTCTGTAAAATAGGGAAATAAACGTGCTGTCAGGAATATTTTATTTTCTGTCTTGCCTGAAAAGACAGAACGGGGGGATTTCCCCCCCCCCTCCCGCGTAAAACAAAAAGGTTCTTACCCAATAAAGAGCTGTGAAGTGACTTATCATGGGACAGATGCCACAGACCTTATTCCATTAAGTTGGTTTTTAATTTAAACGAGTGTTTTCTTTCATTAACTATCTCTGACAGCAATATTTCAGCGTACACCAGTTTTAGGTTTTCGTTGTCGAGGATTATTTATTCATCAGCTTTCTTCTCAAATCCCACATGAACTGGACACTGTTTATCACAGCAGTGTGAAATTATTTTAAATTTCTAAAATTTAGTTCATACACCGCTGTCGGCTAAATGCTTCTCTTGGATGGTCTGATGGTAGACTGAGGCACTGGTATGTTTTAATCTACTGCTGCTATTTTGTGCCTTTCACTTTCACATCTAGAGGTACATCTGCTCAAAAAGCTCAGATGTTTGCAGAGTTTAGTCCAGGATGTCTGCTTGTTATCAGTACGCCGTCTGGAAGAAAGGCATTTAAATACGCCTCGCCTAGTGTTTGAAACTAGCGCAACAAAAAACCTGCAAATTAATTAAATGCTCTCTCGGAAAATTTTCTGAGGGTTCCCCCTCCTTCCTGAAACATCTGATTGTAAATGTTATGTTTCTGATTATGTCTATGTGCTCAAATCATCGTAACTTGCCTTGTTTGTTTACCTGTTTGAGTTCTCCAGGCGCTCTTGAAAAGGAGACGTCACCCAATGACCTTCTTCCTAGCTCACTGAAGTTAATTCAGCTTCTATAAAAGTTTTTAATCATTATGCTTTGGTTTAACTGATCTAATTTCTGTATTGTAAATTTAGAGCCGTGTCTGGATCCTACCACTAGAGGAGCTAGACCTGTAACCTCCTGGTTAGGGAAGGCCTCTGGCAACACTGCACTGTCGCAAAATTAAACAGTCTCTCTCCGTGTTTGGGAATCTGATAGCAGACCCCTTTGGAATAGCAGACTGAGAAATCATGGAGTTACTAGTTACCAGAGTTACTAGATTAAATCCTACACCAGCGAACCAAAACTATGTCTAATCAAGTTAAGTGTTATATCTGTTTTATTTTAATGTGACAACCATCTAAGCTTCTAGAATGGGTCATGTGACCTAGAGCGGAACCTCTAGGTCACATGACCCACTCAGTGACGGATCCGGAGTTACACAGGTGAGTTTCTGAGAAGGGCGGCCCACACAGGGCATCGATATGCGCTAAGTGTTGTATATTGACCTGAAATATAATTTAATACATCTCAATTTAAGCAAATATTTGGGTCAAAACTTACACGGTGCTGTTTTAAGACAAATATTGCAGACTGCAAGACTGCAGAGTAACATTAAAAGTCCAGTTTATAAAGGTTATCTGCAAAAAAAAAAAAAAAAAGAAGAAGCGGATTTTGGGGTGAGTTACACTTTAAGATCCGACCTTCATCAAAGAATCCTACAGTAAAGAGAGTTAAGCTCTGGTATGTTGTTGTGGAGCTTGACCAGCACTAAAAGGCGAGGCTCTCTTATTTCTGGTCCTGGAGACAAGAAATGAACATCCTATGGTGGCTGGACTCTACCTCTGAGACAACCTAGAGACACAGCTCCTCTGCACCAAAGTTGGTTTTGATACCCGGCTAAATGTTTGAGGTTTAAACTTCTTCAGAAATGTTGAGGAACAAGGTTCTCTTCATGTGCACCTGATGTTTTACACCTGTGTGATTTCGTTGTTGACTTTTTCTCTTTCTTGATAAATTGTATGAATTGTGTTATTGCCCAGCACGATTTCTTATTTATAAGGATAAGTATAAGGATTAAAAGACATTTGCAACTATCCTGTGTTCAACTCTTCAGTTGTTTGTCAGTTCATGCAGCAGCAGGAAAAAGAAGTGGACCCATTGATTCGTGACACTTTTTTTAACCCGCATAGTGTCAAAAAAACTGCCTTAAATTTTTTATAAGTGCCCTACAGCCCATGTAACCATTTGCTCGTTGTTTATTTTAGACAGAGGAGTAAATCCAAGGATTTTTAACTGTTTTGCTGTCATTTGGAGAACAATTGTACATTTGATTGCGGTAAAAATAAACACTATACTTGTTGTTAAATTCTGTAGATGAAATCCTGTTATATATGACTACATGTTGTGGCTTCTCTTCTCCTGGTGTGGTTAAAGCGATTGGATGCAGTTAAAGGTCATTGTGTTTAAACCACGGGGCCATCCCCAGGCGCTTACCACAACTTCACTTCGTTCGCTGGAAGTCTAGGGACTAAACAATAATGCCTCTGATCTAAAGACATGCAGACACCAAAGCCACGTGTGGTACTTCCCAACAATAATTACTGCCACTTTTGATACTTACAGGGAGACTTCAGCTGCTAGTAACAGCTAGAATTATATTATTACAACTAATGCAATAAACCCATATAACGCAATTATTTGACAGAAATGTGCTGAAAAATTAAGCTCACTGCTCCAAAGTGTGGCTGTGGAGGACACCACTGCTCTCCGGCTGTGGATCTGTTTCTGCATGGCTGATAAATAGGAAAGACCTTGATTATGTTCAACCTTCAGTGTTTCCTTTTCATCATCAGACTGTAGGAAGCTCCTTTAACCTTGATTCAGTGTTCTTGTTTTTCTCGTTTCTTCATCTGGCTGGGATGTACAACAGCTTCAAAGTGCCTTAGGAGCCATAGCCTAGTAAATGATGGGCAGCCTGCTCCTTCTGTGCTAATTTTCCTTTTTTGGGGCTCCTTCTAAGGTTAAGTTTTGATATTTCTGTTACTTTCAAGGTCAATTTGCCTCGTAAATAAACTGAACGTAAAATGTCATAAATAAAATCTGGTTTAAAAAGGAAAAGAACTGACATTTGTTACAGATAAACATGAAAGCTGCTGAAAGGGGGTAATGTATCGCCAGCTGCAGTAGGGAAGTTAGAATCGAGTTTCTGGTTGAGATCATCAGGAAACTTGAAGTGCTAAAGAGCAACGCTTGCATGTTTTTTCCCCTTTTCTAAATTTGCACGGCCGTTCTCTCATGTCCTGTGTTTATATTTATATGAAAAACCAGTGGTTAAATTGACACGCGGTGCCTTGCAGAAGTAGTCACGGGCCTTTAAGTCTTTTATATAACATCACGTTACTACAGTGTTCAGTGTCTTGGTTTTGCTAAGTTTGGACTTTCTTTCTGTTCACTAATGTTCTCTAACAAACCTCTAAGGCCTCCACAGAACTTTATATACTGAAATCAAACTAGCAATTGGTTCCACTGAGTATAAGCAAACAGGACTGAATGCAAACGCAAAGCATTCCTTTCAGATTTTTGTTAGCAAAAAGTTATAACCAGAGGTGGGTAGTTACTAGTTACATTTACTCACTTCCAGTTACTTGAGTAACTTATTGAACAAAATGTACTTTTAAGAGTAGTTTTACTGCACTGTACTTTTTTCTTTTACTTGAGTCATATTGTTACTCAAGTATCGCTACTCTTACTTGAGTAAAATATCTGACTACTCTACCTGCTGTGAGTAACTTCATGAATACAGAACATACTTGTTTTAAGCAAAAATGCACCAGAGAAACAAAAAAACCTGGAGTTTATGTTGAAGTGAGACTTCTTATTTTCTTTATTATTTTAATGTTATTTTCTGTCTGCTGAGCTCATTGAACCATTTGGAGGTCAGACTAACCCACACTAAATAGTAGATATAGTCATTGGAAGTACTTTGCACTGGTCAACATATTGTATATACATAAACCGCTGTAAGTATAGCTTTCGAGTTTAATGTTGAAAAAAATATTTAGAAATATAAAATATTCAGCCTGAATTTGTTATTTTGCAATCAATTTTTGTCTTTAAAACACCAGAATTTGCACATAACCTTATATTTTTGTCTGTCCAATTAAACACTTTTTAAATATTAAATCATCAGCTGTTATGATTAGTTACTCAGTACTTCAGTCGCCTTCTTACTGAATACTTTTTTACTCTTGAGTAATTTCTTGGCTGACAAAGTTTTTACTTTTACTTCAGTAAAAATATGTTGAAGTAGTGCTACTCTTACACAAATACATTTTTTGGCTGCTCTACCCACCTCTGCTGGTGACTTTTTCTTCCAGTTCACACATATGCTCTGCCTCGAGTTGGTCTGTCACATAAAACGCAACAAGAGGTTGAACTGAAACAAAGCAGCCTGGTTTCTGATCAGTTTTATAAATGTTATGCAGTCCTAGTCTCCATTTGTTCCTGGTTCATAGTGGTCAAACTACCAAATTTCACTGATTTTATATATCTTTATGCACATTTACACTTGATCACAATAAGAAACTTTATGTGCATCGCTTTCTGCAATAATCCCGTCGAAGCTTCTTTTCTCCTGCAGATACACTGTAATTTTATTTAAAAAGCTTAAGGAACGGAGGTAGAGCACGCTAAAAAGCTCAGTCAGCTTCCCTCCTCTCAGCTCTACTTTCATCAATGAGGGCTTTATTGTGTTTATGTGGCGGGGCCATCCCCGCACTGTTACCACAACTTTAAATGTCACTCAGATAACTTGATCTCCGGAATCTCAACCAAACACTAATAGGCAACCTCTGATCTAAAGAAGTGTGAACATTTCAGCCACTTGAGGTACTTCCCAACAATAATCACTGACTCTGCCATAACATCTAAAGATACTTCAATTGCTAACAAGAACAGCAACTCCACAGCTAAAACATGGTATGTATTATAAAACAATAAAGCTAGTCCTTATGAGGACAAAGTCCCTATGAACCAATTTAAAGTATTAAAAAGGGCTAAAATAAAATTTTAAAACTGCTTGTCTGACATGAATGTTGTTATTCTGCCACAACGCGGCGAAACATGGCTGCCGTGTGAGAGAGAAGAGGCTGAAAGCAGGAGGATGAGATGCCCTGATGCAAATGACGCGTTTTGGTTTTCTGATCTCCGGCAATGAATCCAGAGCTTCTATTGTTTATATGCATGCGCTTCCAGGTTGTGTTGCTTTGTTTCATTGTTCAGGTCCCTGGTTTTGAGTCAAAGCCTCCCTGCGGGGTTCGATGAGTGTTTTTGTTCAGACTAAATCACAGACAGTCCCTCCAAAGCTCCCGCACTGAGTCTTTGTGAAGCTCGAGAACAAACTGTTTGGTCTGTGGTACCGATTGCACTAAAATGTGGTTCAAATATCCAGCATATATGCATGAAACACAAAAGCTAATATACAATATACTGTAGTTGTCATGCATCTGTCAAGATTATATATTTGGGTTTAATGAAATAAAAGAAAAACCTTCACGGCGGAAACAAACCTCATGTCAAGGTTGTAGTTTTGTCAAAATTAGTTTGAGTTGCCATAGAGGATTGTGTTCACTTAATATTGTTGACAGTTTTGTTAAAATCGTTGTAATGCATAAAAAATCCCTCAGTGGTTAACCTTAAATCCCACTGGTACAGCATTTTCACCTCCAGCAGGTCAGATGTCTTTAGCTGGTTCAGTTATTTTCTTGATCCCTGTCCCACCGGCATCCTGGGTTTTTTTTTCCATCAGCTTTGGCATTTGGTGATTTACAGTTTCAGATTACTCATGTTCCTTTTATTTAAGATCTTTATGTTTATCCCTAAAGCCAGATTACACTGCCAGGGATTTGCAAAGTTGGCCTCGCCTGCCATCCAACTTTCACTGCACCCGATCCTGATGTTCCTCTCCGGACCCGGGAGCCAAAGCTCGACCGCCAGGTGCTCGCCAGCCAATCCCAGAACTGACTCCAGTCGGGACCCCGATCTTCCTAATCCTGGCTAGGTTCACCATGTGTTGTTGCCGGTCAGCCATCTCATTGAAATCATCCAGTCGCTCTTCGTCTGACCCCTTCCCTGAAGCCAATTTGCCATGGGAGACCCCAAAAGGAGCTAAAGCTCTGGACAACAAAGACACTCTTGTGTCCTAGGGGCACACAAACCCTCCTCCACCTCAGTGGAGAAAGATCTCTCAATCCATTGCCTTCATTATTGTTGAGAAGGAGAATGGACTCCAGAGAATTAAGAAGGTTTTAGAAGGCAAGGCAAGTTTAAATAGTGGGGGGTCGTGGCCTAGTGGTTAGAGCAGTGCGCTTGCACTCAGAGAAGGTTGCAAGTACCCGGTTCAATCCCCAGCGCCTGCACTCTGGGTCCCTGAGCAAGACCCTTAACCCCAGATTGCTCCCTGGGTGCCGCACATGGCAGCCCACTGCTCCCCAAGGGTGATGGGTTAAAAGCAGAGAACAAATTTCATTGTAATGTATGTTTCAATGACAATAAAGACGATATTACTACTATTATTATTATTTAGAAAGGACTTTTCATTAAGAAGACGATTCAAAGTGCTGTGCATGAACAAAAAGATTGTGAAGACAAGATGTAAAATCAGCTGAAGAAACCAGCCGTACTACACTTTCTTCTGTAGCTTCACACTCTTAACTATTTCTGTTACAGTGCATAATACAGTACAGTAATTTTTTGTTGTTGGAGATGTGGTAAAAATGCCCCCTGGAGCCTCCCTTTGCAGGGTTTCTGGGTACGTTCCACTGGGAGGAGACCCCAGGAAGACCCAGAACTTGCTGGAGGGACAATTTATCCTGACTGGGAACGCCTTGGGATCCCCCAAAATGAGCTGGAGGATGTGGCTGGGGAAAGAGGAAAATCTGGAGTTCCCCTCAACCTGTTTCAACGTGACACAATCTGGGATAAGCAGAATATGATGGATGGATAGATTTTTTTTGTTCATGTAAAACTGGAAAATTAATTAAGACCACACACACAATTTAAAATAACGGGTTGTTGTGAGCTAAGAAATGGGATGTGTGTAACTAATTTCCCCTACGGTTACCACCGTTAATGTGACACATTCTGTCTAATTTATCTAAAAAAAACAAATGTATTAAAGTATGAGTTAAAAACAGCTGCAACAGCATGCAGCTGCATTAATGTGCACATCTTTAAATTAATGTTTTGCTAAATTAGCTTCAGATTTACTTTCAGGTTTCAGTGTTCAGTGTTCTTGTGTTTACCTCTGCCATCACGAGAAGAGAATCCGATTAACCATAAAGTTTGGCTCAGATTCTGGCTTATTTTTTGTTACATTTGCATTGCTTAGATAATAAGTTACAGGATTACGTTAAAATGATTTTATTATACTGAGAGCAGATCAGAATAAACTGTTTTCTGGTCAGTAGTAGTTATATTCTACAAGTCACAACAAACTCTGTTATTCTCTCCTTATCTGTACTTGCAGAGTAATGTGAGAATGGCAAGTAAAGTTAGCAAAAGAAGCTCATAAATAGTAGGGTTGTTTACAAAAGTTCAAAAATGTTTAATCTGCTAGAAAGAGGCCACCCAACACACTTAATTTGCTATAGCCATATTTTAATTTAATCTTTCGTTATTTTATTTCATGTATCATTTTATTGTATCATTTTAAAAAAACATAAATGCTGTGCACCACATCCAGAGTTGCAGTATCACTAAAGTGTAATGCCGATGTACACCACCAGAGGGAGATACCTAAAAGTGAGCGCATTGGCACAGGCGTAAATTAACCTGTCTTCAGTCACTGTGAATACCATCCAGAAGACAGTCTCATGTACTGCAATGTTGGATATATTTCAGAAAATAAACCTCAAAATACACCTGGAGTCCTGTCTGTACTTCAAGGGTGCAACAGAAAGGGTCAAAAGCAGATTTACCTGGGCCAGGTGTGGCCAAAAGCTCACAGGATCTTATGTGAGATTGTGCTATGGTCCAGAGAAACCTGAGATAAAACTTTCAAATCACAATCTGAGGCAGAAATAACAGACATTTCTACTCAGTGAAATGCAGGGGGTGGCAGCATCATGATCTGGGATCCCTTTCTTTAAGATGCGATTTGGATCTTTGCAAAGGTAGATGTAGTCGTAATACAGGCTTATAACACCAGTCAGTTTGTTTTAAACCAAAAATCTTAATGTATCTAGAACGCTGAAGGTGAAGAGAGGTTTTAGGTTTCAGCGTTACGGTGAGTCCATGCATTAAAATCAACACAATAACGGCATCACTAGAGGAACTTTTCTTTTTTAATTTTGAAGATCCATCCATCTGTTTGTCTGTTTTCTTCTGCCCATCCTTGATTGGGTCAAAAGGGGTAAAAACGTCTAGGAGGGAAACCAAAACGTCCCTCCCTCTGGGAGTCCTACCGTAAACCCAGGCCAGAAGGGCTTTACAGTCCCTCCAGCAATTTGTGGGTCTTCTCCAGGGGAACATGTCTGGGAAACTTTCAAAAAGAGGCGCCCTGAAGGGAGACCTGAAGTGAGCTTTGGACTAGAGATACTCTCACAATCTGACAGCTTTGGAGCAGAAAGTGGAGCAGAGTGGGCGAATATTATACAGTCAAGATGTGGGATGCAGATATACGCTTACCAACGAAGACTGAATGCTGCTAAAACATTTTTCATCTATCCATTTTCTACACCCGCTTATCCATGAAGGGTCGTAGGGGGTGGGTGACTATCTCCAGCAGTCAATGCTATACACCCTGGACAGCCTTTGTTTCTTCTTTTCTTTCCATTGCAGATTATTATTATTATTATTATTATTATTATTATTATTATTATTATTATTATTATTATTATTATTATTATTATTATTATTATTATACGTTTAGTTCTTCAGTAGGCCTACCTGTGCAGCACTTTGGTTTTTAAAGCACTTTATGAATAAACAACAATGATGATGATGGAGATGGACAGGTCCATCACAGGGCAACACAGAGACACACAGCCATGCATGCACACACTCACACCTGAGGGCAAGCCAGGGTAACCGATTAACAGTCATGTTTGTGGACTCTCGGAGGAACCCGGAGAGAACTCCCGCATGCATGGGGAGAACATGAGAGCTCCATGCAGAAAGACCCCAGGTCGAACCCAGGACCTTTTTGCTGCAGCTGTGCCATATATAGTTATATTGTTCATGATGTCACACCGAGTATGGAAAAAGTTTTGAGACGATTCACACGGGTCTCGTCACAAACCCTTGGCTTTGACAATGTGTTTACACTTTGCAGGATCACTGCAATGTGTAAAACCATTGTAACTACTTCAAAGTGTTGTAACAGCACAGTAAAGTGTCTGAGCACTAATAAAAAACAACAACTCCTGAAACAGATAAATTTGATGCAGGATTAAATGAGCTTGTCAGTGCTGTTGTCCCTTTCAGACCGTACCTGTTTCCAGTCCTGCTGAATGGCCTCATCGCTGTAGAGGATGTAGTCGATCCGGCGTCCGTTCCCCTTCAGGGGGATTTTTCGGCCCTTCTGACTGCTGGCAGGGCACTGGTTCTTACTGGGAGGAAACACCAGGTACTCCTTCCTCCCCTCTTCGTTCTCCATCACTCTGCGACAGCAACCAAATTCACTCAGAAGGAGAACTGCACTCACAGGAGGGCTCAAGGTGTAAAAGCATTTTGTGCAAAGGTTTAATATCCAAGGAATCATCGTTGTTGTTTGAAGCTTGTTAGTGTGTCATCAACCTTGACCATATTTATTTTTTTGCTTCCATGCACCGAACATCTGTAAAAGATAAACTTCATTCCCCAAAAGTAATTGTGACTAGAAGAGTTTGAAGAAGAAACTTTATTGTCATTGTATTCTTGGGTAAAATTAAACGCTGTTAGCCATAACAGAGAGATAAATAACTAAATAAATATAATCTAAATAAATAAATATAAAATGCAAAAATTACATTATTCCAGAAAACCAGATTACTGCACACAATGGACTAAAGATAAAAAGAATAACTCTCTTCACAGATTGCTGCAGATTGCAAAAATCTTAATACAATAACATTAAAACAACTTAAATTCGTTTGAAAAAGTATCTTTAAGCTCATTTCAGACTTACTTTTGTAAACTTTCGGGTGAACTGACGTCTTCGTCATAAAGGCCACTGGGATCCAGCAGAGTGCCTGCAGAATAAAGCATTTAAGTAAGTCGCAGCGTAGACAAATACAAGTCTTTCTAATCCGTGTTCAGGCTTTCCAAGATTCCTACGTTAAAAATGTTATCCTTTTCTTTTAACTTTAACAAAATGCTTCCTCTGACTGGAATAAATGTAACTTTTTGGGGCTTCTGCCAATAATAGGGCGTTTCTCAAATAAGTCTGATTAGCTCCACCCCCTGGAAACATTTAGATGATTTCAGTTCCAAAAAGTGAAGAGTTTGACTTTTTTTTTTACTTAATATCTTGGAGCCATTGTCTGATTATTTTCTTTAAAAATATTTCAAGCCTTTATTGTTTTTTTTTTTTTTTAAAAAACAAGTGTAGATACAAGTAGAATAAATACTTTAATTTATGGGACATTCCAAAACATTAATCACTTATCTTCTAAAGACTACACTAAATCCTTTATTTCTAGGTGTAATTCTAATATTGAATATCGGTTTCAAAATCACAAAAAGGTAATAGTAGTACATTCTTAAAAAATAACATACTAAAGAAAATAGGATACTTTAGAATACTTTAGAAAGTGCATAGCCCTATTATTAGATTTTTTTATTTATATGTCAGTAGCTAGGAAGGAGCTAGGTAGGAAGTACGTACTGCACATGTGCAGCAGGGGATAAATCAAGGAAGCGGCTAACGGCTATTAGCATCTCCCAGTAAAACAATTAGGAATGGTCCAAGATCCAGTGAAAAAAAAAAACATAAATAAATATATGATTCCAAGAGGGAAAAGACTGGAATGTCGCTGGGAATACGGTCTGAACATTGGTGTTCACTGAAGCGGACGCTAAACCTGCTGAGGCTCAGATGTGACCTCAGAGTTGATGGATGTGAGTAAACATTCTGATATGAGGCTCTTAAAGTTGTTGTAGATCGGTGTATTCAAAGGAACAATAAGTAATAATGACGCTTATAGGTTAAAATTGGAACAACACATACACAATGCCTTTCACGGAGACCCGACGTTTACCCAGCGGTCCTAAGGGTGTAAAACTCTTCCACTTCCACAGGACAGGTACATGATGTATTTTGCTATATTTCTGGTTCACTTCTCTTACTGGCTTCCATGTTTGCAGGCTGATGCTCTTTTGCCAAAATAAAATACTAAATGCTGCGCTCTGCTTTGGGAAATCTGGGAACTCACATATGATTGGCTCAGGAACCAGGAAGTAAACACGGGCTACACTCTTTACCAAAACTCATTCCAGACCGTACCTCTAGGCTTGAAAGGATAAAAACGTGACTAAGACATTGTTGATGGAGAGGATGGATTGTTTATAGGGAATGTTGCTTCCATGCTGGGTGACAAATGAAAAGGATTTAGGTTGATTTTACAGTAAATTTCTTACTTATAGCTCATTTAATTAAGTTGGTCTTCGATCACGTCGAGCTGCTGCTTTACTATGAGACATTGCAGAGGGCCAAGCTTGGTCCGGCGTTTTTTAGTGATTTATTATTTAAGCACACCGGCACTATGATAGTTCTGTGATACTGTTGGTAGATGGCACCATGTCTGTTTATATCTGCTCATTGTGCCTGGTGCTGGATACTATTTAGCCTAAAAAAACACCATCAAAACATTATCAGGACGAAGGCTTGGTGTCTATGTTAATTTGATCATGATCAAAGAGTTTTTGGGCTTTTTTTCAATATGCATATAACATGGCTATATACCTTTAAGCAAAAATAATCAATTTAACCAGGCAGTGTCCAGAGTTGGGGTGAAATATTCTGGCATTTAAAACGTTTAAAGCCAGGATATGTTGGTGGATACATGAGATGACTTGACCAGGTGAGAGGACAAACAGCTGAACTTGTGATCACAGCCTGTCACTGTCGCCATGACAGCTCGCTTTCAATCTGTCAGGTTTTTCTGTTTGGACTTTAATTCTCAGAGGCAGCCAGCAGAGAAATATTAAAACTCAAACCAGAACTACATACAGAGCTGAGGACAGAGCATTATTGTCTAGTAAAAGCTCTGCAGTGCAAGATACGTGTGAGATTGTAAGAGCGACACAGAGAAAGGTGGAAGATTGCAGAAAATTCCCAACATAGTTGCATGATTTACAGCAGTAGGATACAGAAAGCTGCTGGTTTACTTGAAGTAAGACATTTTGGTCAGATAAATTACTATATGGTAGCCAAATTTTAAACTTGTTTTTGCTGTCAAAGGCCTCATCTACACAGAGATGAACACGATGAATTGTAAAGGCTGTAGTTGGTTCGCCGGGCCCATTGGCGGCGCTGTGACACTGCAAAAGAAACACACACACAAAAAAAACACGGGCTTGGTAGAAAGGAAGTCTCCGAGGATGCTACCAACAGCCATAACAGAGCCACAACACTGGACCACGCCATCTTTGTTGGGCTTTGTGAGAGCGAGGAGCATGTCGGTTACAGAGGGAGACAAAGCTACGACGTCATCGTTTTAAGAAACGACGTGGCCCACGTACCCATGGGAAAAACAAAACCAGTGTATTGAAATGTATCCACTCTGTGACCCGGTTTAAAAAAAACTTTTGTTTACGGTCTCCCAGAACGGCGCATCCATGTGGACAGATGACCTAAACGATAAAATACCTCGGTGGATACGCCTAATCTCGTCTCCGTGGGGACGGTGGCCTTGCATCGGCATATTTGCCCAACCTGCTTCATCTCTACGCCCCATCTAGCTCCCTCAGGTTATAAATGCAGTTCCTAAATCAAAGAGGAAATTGAAAAGTGGTCGAACGTTTTCTTTGTGGCCCTAAAGCTCTGGAACCCGCTGCCTTCTGCACATAAATCAAGCTTCCTCTGTTCATCTGTAATAATCTCACTTCATAACACACTTTTATTCTTTGGCTTTAAACACAGTGTGAGTTTGACATTGATTGTACTGCTTGCTCAGATTTCTATTCTGCTATGATAGTGGTTCGCAGGATTTAAATTTTTTATCTCTGTTCCTTCTTTTACCTGCCGGGCACCACTTTTGATGTTGCCGTACCAAAAATTCATAACAATTGAAAGACTTTGCTTGTTATGTGGAGTATTTCTGGTTGGCAAAAAATTTTTTTTTTTATTAATTGTCATGAATTAATTACACATCATCTTATTAATTTGCTATATTTGTTTTAATCACGTCCCACCAGCGGTAATAAGCAAGCATCAGTAAAAGTAAAAATCCAGGTCAGGTCGTGAGCAATCCTGTGGACAAATAGCCAAACATAAACACTCAACCACCATGTTTTCCACTGCGGTTGCGTAACACCGAACCATCCGTGCACGCTCTTTATCGATCTGATGCACACTTCACAATCTGCCCGTCTCTATCAGATCCAGCGTTTTATCTCCAGGACAGCTCTTCTAAAAAGCACGGCTTTGCCAGAGAGGATGCTCTTTAGTGGGTCGCTACCTGCCTCTGCAGCCCTCAGACCCCGATGTTCGGTCGTACAGCGGCGAGAGGGGAGATGAGCACCCCGAGATGATTTTGACAATGGGACTGTGGAGGCCGCTCGGCTGGGTAATGAGGTGGAAACGGCTCCGTGTGAAGAGAGATTCCTGTCAATTCACGAGTGCTCGGAGGTCTTGAGAGAAATGGGTGTTTGATGTGCGGACCGCAGCCTTCACAACTATAAGAGCAGATTTTATGATTACTGGAATGACGATTTCATGCGGGAACCCTGCGCAGCTAATTTGGGAGAGTGCTGGAAAGAAAAAGAAAGCTGTCAGTAACATTATGGTGAAATAACGATGTACGTCCTTTCTGCTTATAGTAGCAGCCAGGTGCTGCAGATTAAATGCTCAGCTGATCATGATTTGCATGACTGCCACTATAAAAGCAGGAGTTTTGTCCCTTTGCTGCTCTGTATGTAAAGAGCTAAAGACATCAATGATTTTAAAGAAGCAACTGTTGCTCCTCGTCAACCTGGGAAGGGTCATAAAAGCTAAAATATTTCAAATTCATCATTCTGCAGGTAGAAGGCCCATTAAACAGTGGGGAAACATTGAAGCTACCAGTCTTCCCAGGAGCGAACGATCCAGAAAATGAACCCTGACAACAGATCGTAAAACACTTTGAGAAATATAAAAGAACATTTAATGTCTGATCTGCTCCAAAGTTTGTCTTACAGAGTTAAAGTTTAGGGCTCTCAGAGGAAATATTTGCCTCAGCCATGGCAAGAATGACAATAAGGACTTTAAAGCGCAAAACCGCAAACCTTTGACCAATCAGCGAACAGCATTCTGTTCATAACACATTTTGGCACTACTCCGCTCTGATTGACCATACCCCTGAGCAGGGAGGGAAAAAAAGCCTCACCGTTAGGAAACAACACTGTAAATTAAATGTTTTAAAAATCAAGCGGAGCTGAGGAGACCCGAGCCAAATGAAATGGGTGTAAAAGGGCCTCAACACTTCAGCATGGGAGTGGTGGAGGTGTAATGACCTGGGCTGGTTTTGTAGCTGAACCTCTCAGTATGTCAAATAAATCTGGACTTAAAAGTGACCGGGCTAGGGTTGGCTTGGTCCACATTGGGTCCTCAGCAGAACACTGATGTCAAACACGGCAACAAATCCACGACAAAATGACTAAAAATAAAGAGTCTGGGTGTTCCAAGGACCCAATTCAAACTGCAAAACTTTTGCGAAATCTTAAGGGAGCTGAGAAAACCCGGTGTCTGCAAACGGAAACTACAGAGACTTGTTGTGGCTATAGGTCACTCTGAAACGTGGTTGCACTTTGTTACCCCGTGACTGCAGGAGAGTTTCTCTCCCGTAGGTGGTAAACGTGACCTCAGAGTCTCTGAGCTAATGAATCCTGACATCACTCACAATCTGTGCTGCACTGGAACAAAAAAATACAACAACAAAAAAAGTAAAACACATGTTCCTTCGCGTCGTTTCCGACCACGCTTCCTCGTTTCCAAAACGAGGCCGCAGTTTCTGTTCTTCTTGCTCTTTTAATTGTTCTAAAAAAGGAACGTAGCATCAAAAAAACAGAAGGAAGTATAAATTAGGGAAACGCAAATCAAATGTTACGTGCTGTGAAAAGTATCAGCATATGCCCGTTTACTTGGTGCCTATTCTGAAAGACTATATTCTGAAACAAATAGTGCAGATATTAGGAATTTTCTCACCATGACCTGCTTCCTATATAAGGTTAATTTAAAGACAGTAACAGGATCGTGATTATTCATAAACATTTAAGTGAGCTGGTGGAAATGCGGATGTTCCGTGTCCAGTTAAAGGTTAGTTCATAAAGAAAATACATAAAGAAATGTGTACAAATAAATGGATAAGATGCTTGGTAATACAACTGATTTAAAACCTTCATGAGGGTTAAAACTGTTCCCAGTTCTCCTACAACCAAATTCAACCTGATGTGGCTCTTTGGTCCCTCCACTGTGGCCCCGTTTCGTTCTGCAGCTCACATTTTCATTTAGGTCAAGTCTTCTTTGGATAATCTAAAACACAATAATCTTCATCTTCATTGATTCCTTTCTCTCTGCTCTGCCCTGTACATAGGAAGCACAGATCTGCTCCCCCCGCCCCCCACAACCACCACATCTCCTGCCACACACAAAGAAAAGATAAATAAGCCCTTCTCCAAGCAAGCCCTTTCTCTCTATCCTGCCCACACTGTCCCCGAAATACCGCTGGCCTAAATAACGCTTCACATCCAGACCAAAACCCTGCCGTCTTTACGTCACTAATGCCCATGTATCAGCCCTGCTGGGCTGGTGGTATTTTAATTTGCATCCTGATTTAGCCCGATGATGCAGATTGCAGTCTGCTCTGCTCTGAGCCTGCTTACTGTTGCAACACCTGGGATCCAGGATGTGTTGCAAGCTTTGGGTGGCACCGAAATCACCGCCGACGTCTGGCAAACCTGTGCGGATGTGTTCTTACCCAGAGCCCACGGTTTGTCTTCCCCTGGCCCCAGGCGACATGGGTCCTTGTACTGAGTAAAAAGGGTGTGCTGCTGCTCCAGCTTGTCTTCTGGAAAAGCACAGGCAAACAGACAGAAGCTTGAAATAGACAGAAAACCAACGGTGAGATTCTTTGTTTGGCCGTTTAAGGCTACGCCGGCCGGAAGCACACGGTTCTGCTCTCAGAACATCATCACTCGGAAACAAAATAACATTTATTAACACCCTTGAACAAAAATGGCCGCCAGTTTTTAGTGTTTTTAATTTAGGGTTTGCTTTTACAGGCATTTCTAGGTGTTTTGGGGCGCATGCAAAGTTAAAGGTGTTTAATATATATAAAAAAACATGGCATTAATTCTGTGGATCTTTTGCATAAGGCCTTGTTTAAAGCTCGGGGATGTTTACTCTTTTAGGCCACGCTGGATGGAAACTGAGGGTTTAGTTACATTTTGCTTTACATTTTTCTTGCCACAATTCAATTCAGTTCAGTTTTATTTATATAGCACCGATTTACAACATGTCGCTTCACTGCACTTTACAGTCAGTTCTATCAAATCATACAGACAGATTGCTTAAAAAGTTTTTTTTAATCTAAGGAAATGCAGCAGATTTCATCAAGTCACTGACTTTATGCATTCATTCCTCAGAAAATACTGAAAAATATAAATAAAAATGAACCCGAAAATGAATCTCTTAATCTTGCAGACGCAGTTCAGAGTATGTGTAATATGCTCTAAATTCAAAGAGTTTGTGATTAACGTAGGTCAAGGTAAAGTCAAGAAATCAAATGACACTTGAAACTATTAATTGTTGAGTATTAAATAACGATAAAAACAGTTAGATACCACACTAACAGAGCATACTGAATGCTTGTAATATTGTCAGTAGTTTAGAAAGGATTAGATTTGTATTTAATTGGGTCCACATTCAGACCAGTAATTGATCTGATTTATTAGGCGTGGAACGAGCACAAGATGGTTTAAGATGGTGACATAAAACATTTAGACAGTCAAATGTTCAGGCTTATTGCTCATTTAAACATTAAAATTGACTTCTAAAGAATACTGTCTATCTGATTTAACAACTACTCTCATGGTAAAAATCTTCAAACCAGGGAAAAGGTGGCAAGTACTCAGGTTCCTCACAGTTGGATCATAACCAGGATTTAAAGAATGCATAAAGAAGAAACAGGACCAAAAGACCCAAATAAATAAATGAATAAATGGAAAATAATAGACAGTTTACTTAGAACTGCATCTAAACAGGCTGTTATGATCCACCAGCACTAAATGTGCAAAACAGCAATGCTCTCCTTGGACCTAACATTTTGGTCACTGTACAGTTTTCAATAAAGTCTCCACCTTGGTCCTTTTCATAAAGAACGGTTTGGTGCAGAAAATGTTTCTTAAACGTATCAAATTACTTCAAATGTTGTAAAATGAAGCACTAAAAGCAACCAGAAGCTGTGTGAGTACATCCTGCTGAGGCTGTCACAGACCATCACACTGGAAGCTGCAGCAGCCAATACAGTGTCTCTGATCTGAATATGTAATTTCAAAAAGATACTCACTCAAACTGTTTTTTTCTTTATTTGCTAAACCAGTTAAATAGTGATCATAGCTTTTAAAACAGTTATTACCCACTGTGCCTACAGCTCTGAAAGCTCTACATTAAAAAAAGGTTTTAAATTGTAAAATTCCTCAGCTGATTTTTGAAGCAGAGCCACACAGCTTGTGCTAAATGTTCCAGCAACAGGGAGCACAACTGATCTGAAAACATATTTCTAGATATGACTAGGAAGTACCTGACTGATGTTAGCTGCTGCAGATTAAGTGAACTGAACTGAAAGGAAACATTTTTTATGATCAGGACCTTGATGTGGGACATTTGTAATGTAAGAAGCATTTTTTGTTTTGATGTTACACTTTAAAATCGTTTGCATGAACAAGGCCTGTATTTATTTATTTTTTATGGCACCAAAGCTGAAACATGTAACATAAAGCAGAACGTAAACACTGCAAACCTGAACATTTGCATATAGTTTGGTGTAACAGGACTCCAGGCAAAGATACAGCTGTAACTTTAGCTCATCTGCATGTCTGACAAATCTGGCTTGCCCTGTTCTACAGAGTCTTACTTTTAACACTAATGCATATTAATATCTTATTAGTGCTTAATGCAGGTCGGGTGGGAGTACACCCACCCACCGTTTGGCAGAACTGAAACTCAACGGGAACCAGTGTTGGTACTTCAGCTACAGGGTTTAGCTCGGCATACCTGAAGAGCAGTTATCAAAGTTGAGGTCTCCCAAGATGACATCAAAGGCCACCAGGTCCTCCAGCACCTTCTCTCCTTCGGGTGACTGCGTTGAGGATTGGCGAAACTCTGCCCCCCACTGGAGGAGGAGGTCGAGCTGCTCGCAGCGGACCGACGAATCGCCTGGATGCAAACACAAAAAGACGCTGGAGCATGTCTGTCCTCTCTGAGCTAAAAAAAAAACAGCCTCATCCAGCGGCTACCATATCTGCTTTAGTTTTTTTTTTTAGTTTTTTAAACGTTCTTACACAACCCAGGAGTGTTTGGTGTGCCTTTTAATACTGAGGTGTGCTGCATCTATCCACTTCTGGCAGACAATCTAATGAAGTGCCGTTAGTGATGGAGAGGAGGGAGGAGGCGAGCAGAGGGGGAGGCGGAGGGTGAGAGCATCCGAGGGAACAGATGAATAGTGGAAGGTGTGAGAAACAAAGACGTGTCAAGATACTGGAGGGTGAGTAGGTGGCTTTGGCTTTGATTACTCTGGGCTGCAGCTCAGCTCCATCCGAAATGTTGTGTTTTTATCAAAACTTGCTAAAAAAAAAAATGGATGAAACCGAGGAATGTGGAGGTGTGTTTGTTGTAAATCTGTCTGCGTATGTGTTTGAACAGTAAAACCGAAGCAAAGACAACATTTAGAAGCGAGAATCATGACTTGTTCCCTCATGAGTGGAATTTCTTTTGAGAAGTGCATGTAAATTTATTCAATGAATTGTGCTGCAATGCAATACTTTTGAACCAAGATTAGTATTTGACCAGCCAAACCAAGTAAACGGCGCTCCATATCCAACATTTTAAAATTGAAGGAAGTCCCAGCGGTCTGGTTTCAGATCAATTATACATATAACACGTTATAATGATGAGAAGATATCAAAAATGTTTTTAGAAGTCCTCTTGCATTAACCTACTGTGCTGGTAGGGCAGAATTTGTACCGTCGTGAGCGGAGAAAAGAGTTCATTGGGCTGCAAACAGCCTGCGGATCACACCTGGGACCCTCTGCTGTAGAATATTAAGTGTTTTCTTTTCCAAAAAGATCTTTTTGAGCTCCTCACCCTATCTCTGTACCCGGCTACCCTGCGGAGGATGCTCCTTTCAGCCGCTTGTATCCAAGATCTCGTTCTTTCCTACCCTCACCTGTGGTCATGACCCAAAATTCTTGACCACAGGTGAGGGTAGGAACGCAGATCTCCTCTTTTCACGGCAACGGATCGGCGCTTCACTGAGGCGGCCGCTCCGATCCATTCTCCCCTCACTCATGAACAAATTAAGGAACTCCTCCACTTCAGGTAGGAATTTTGGCCTTAACTGTTCAAGATTCAAATTTCTTTAGTGGAATACCTGATATGTATTTTAGTTCCAACAACGTGATTCTCCAAGAACGATGATTTCCAGATTCAGATTATTACAAACATCAGAATCTCTCATTTAGTTTTATTTGATTCCAGACGCTTCCATTTTTCTTAACATCTTTGCTTTCCTTGCTAAAAAAAACAACAATAAAAAAACAACATAAAAAGCAAACATTTTTTTTAAATTACTCTGAAACAGATTCAGAACTTTTAGGAATAAGAAGTGTAATTTTCTTGAGGAACTTTCTCTCTGTGAAAGAGAGCTGACAGACTGTTTCCATCGGCCTAAATGCATCATCCTGCTTCCTAAATAAGAGACCCAATAACCTGGATTTGACTCGTGTCATGATTTCCTCATGTGGGTCTCCAAATGGTTATGTCAACCCTTGAAAACAGTACACATTATACATGCATGCACATATGACAGGGTGATATGATAAATCATTGGAAAAACGAGGCAACTGCAAAAGAATAACTGAAATACTAATTTATCTTTTTGCATATCTGGCATAATTATTGGTCGTGGGAGGATCTGACTGCAGACAAGTGATCAGGGAGGAGGTGGATGGACATTAAATTAAAAGAATGTGCCAAAAATAAAAGAATAAAGCAAAGAATCTCTAAAAAAACATCAAGCCAAAACAAAGCACTGGCTTTCCGTAAGTATGACTATGAACAGTTTATACTCCTTTCCATTTTTCTCCCCTTTTTTTCAAGTAACTAACTCAAGGTTTTATTTGATGGTTCAACACAACATAGCAAATATTTGCAAGGTGGAAGATAAATTATTGTTTTCTTTGTCAAAATCTGAAATATCTGTCGTTCGTTTGTTTTCAGACCACCCGGGTCAACGCTTTGTGGAGCGACTTGGACAAAAGGCAGGAGGAAATCTACCCTGGTAATGGTCCTGCTGTCCTCTCTTGGACACTTTGGATGGAGGATTTTGAACATTTCCAGCAATTTGTTTCAGTCATCTCCCAGTTTATCCTCTTCTGCAGGTCATGTTTTTGAGTTTATATTAGAAAAAACACAATATTTTAAACCCATGCCTCCACGCTGAATATCACAGAGTTTCAAATACACAGATAAGATCTAAGAGCCTCAGTGGAAATATTCATTTGAAGGAAGCAGCGCTGACTTCTGCTCTCCGTTTCTCCATGCAAGACAGAGGGAGAAATTTAATGTTGTGCTGTGCAGATTTGAATGAGTGCAACTTGTGATTGTCGATCATTCTTTGAATGGAGTAGACACACGCTTGTGTGGTTATTGTTTCTACAACACACAGCTGGCAGGCTTTATTTATTAAAGATATGTGGATTATTGCAAAAGTCTTCTGAGTAATACGTTATGGTAATTCTATTTCAGAGCTCAGATGCAAGGAAACTGTCTCAAATTAAGTTTTTAGCAAAGGAATCGTTAGCCTGATCTGAGCTCTGCTTCTTCTCTCTTCCCTCTCACAGTCTGCCTAAACATTTTCACACCGTTTGGTGAAAAAGCTTTAAAATAAGGTTCAAGATCGTTGCAGAAAAAATAGGTAAAGAGCTGGACTTTGTGTATTTGTGGCAAACTACTTGCACACAAATCTGGGATTTTGGGTTTGAGACGTTTCCCCTCCTCTGCTCTCTGTGGTCTGTCAAAGCTGTTTTTCAGACACAAAATCCATCGTAGTGACAAAAACACACAAAACACACACAAAACACAACAATTAGATCAAAATCAAATCCAAACAAATAAATAAATGGACATTTAACCATGGCATTCCCTGTGTGTTTGGAGTCTGGCTGAGGGTTTTAAACCTGAGAACAATGTAGCAACTGTCCAGCATGGTGGTGGCAGCATCATGCTGTGGGACTGTTTGGCTGTAATAAGTAGAGATGCATTACAGCAAGTGGACAGAATAATAAAGGCAGGACAATATTCAAATTGTTAACCACAAATCAACAGCAAGATGATTGCCGGTAGGGTGACCAGATGTCGCGACAGCGCCGCATTTTCGACTCCTGTGTCGGTGTCCCATAAACTGAAACGATGTCCCGGATCTGACTGGGTCATATTCAGAAAAGTAAAAAACCTATTCGACATGTGCTTTTCTGAAATAAAGAAGGCAGAGCTGCGGTCATCGTCGGCTGTGTCGGCTGTCAATACGCAGCAGTGTCCCACTTTGTGAGCAGCAGTGCGCCAGGACACTCGTAAGATAAAATTAAAAGGATTTTGATGCATACAGATTATTAAGGACTTTGTCAAAGTAAAAAAAAAAAACAACAACGCTGCTACAAAGGCTGTAGAACAGCTTTTAACTGGATTAGGTCGGAGAAAATTGATTCTCAGGGTGTTCTTTGTGAAGTTCGCTAGTGATTTTTTAACTTCACATGGAGGGGAGCACGATTTGAAGCAGCACAGTAGAAGCGAGTCGCATAAGAAACATGCAGCTGAAAAAGCCTCCAGTCGATCTATGGACTAATTTTTACTCAAACACAGGATCAACCTAAACCATATTTAACTTTAAGCTAGAGTTTAATAATGCTTTTCTAATATGATTTGTAGACATGTTGATCTTTAAAAGCTGGTAAAGTTTTTTTTTTTTCGGATAAACTTAGAACAATTTTATTCAACTTGCTTATAGACCATCTTCTGTGGGACTTTTCTGTGCAGGGTCACCCTATGTCACCTGATATTATTATTCTGATTATCTTTATCTGTGACTTTCCTTAACAATAAAAAAAATTAAAATGCAATCCTTGCATGTTTGTTTGTCAGTTGTTTGTTTGCTTTCATTATATGTAATGTGAACTGTAATGTGAACCGGAGTAGCCAAGGAGAAATTACAGCGCGGTCACACACGGTGACAAATAAAATATTCTTGATTTTTGACAAGGCTACACTTTAACAGTTTTATTAACCTTCAAAAAAGTTAAATAATGAGTGATGATAATTCATTGTTGTGCAATAACAAAGCAGAAATTGACTAATGTAATGTGGGATCTGTGTTAACTTAAAATGTATGACATCATCATGGTGTTGGTTATGTCCCTCACAGCATCCTACTGTCCCACATTGGGTTATTTGAGACCTGTTCACCCTAATTGCCGGAGATGGCACGACCAGTTTAATGTGAAAGACATTGTGCCTCATCCAGTGACTGGAACGAGGCAAACACCGGAAGCAGCAGCCCAAATAAAACCCTTTTCAGATTAAATGAGAATTTGTGACTCAAAGCTGAGGGATGTTACTTGATCAGCTGTTGTTCAACTGAAATAAAAACAAAAAATCCTGTAAATATTGTGGGGATGACAGAGAAAGACAGTAATGGTCAGAAATTAAATGTGGGTGAAATAAAAAAAAAATGGTTCTGCATAGGGCTCTACTGGAAGGTGAACCATTACATACATTACATTACATTTCCCCCACTCCCAGGATTTCTGCGTTCAGGCCAGAAAGTTAAATTTGGACGTCACATCACCAGATCACCTTCTTCCACATGGTTGCTTCTGTATGGTTTGGGGCAAACAGCAAATGAGAGTCTGTATAGCTCCAATTTACGACTGTCCTTTCAAAAGATTCTCCAAACCTGAGCTGTGGATCTCTGCAGCTCCTCTAGAGTTACCCTGAGCCTCTAGGCTGCTTCTCCTATCAACAATCTCCCCCCCTGCCCCACCAGCACATAGGGCTGATGATAATGTCCTGCTAGGTTTGCAGTTGTGTCACACGTCTCCTGTTTTTTGATAGCGGACCTAACAGTGCCCTATTAGATGTTCAAAACTTGGGACATCGTCTTATAACCTAACTCAGCTCCTGTTGGTTCCTGCCGTTTATTTTCTAATGCTGTCTAACAAACCTCTGTGGCCTTGACAGCACAGCTGAATTCATACTGAGTATCTCTTACTGAAAGGTGGACTGCAATCTGGTGACTTCTGAAGGGAAATGTTTTATTTATTTAGAGGTGTCAGAGTCAAGAGGACTGAATATGTCTTCATAATATTAGAAAACCATGGATAATTTTCCTTTAACTTCAGCACTACACACTACGTATCTTCTATATAGAGAGCTAGCACTATATATATATATATATATATATATATATATATATATATATATATATATATATATATATATATGCCCTGTGCACATTGTTTGCTGTATTATTACCTATATCTATTATTTATTACTTGTTGTGTATTGTGTGCTCCCTAAGCCGGTGTATGTCCTGGAAAATATTTCACCACAGTGATAATAAAAGATTCTTCATACACTGTGTCGGTTTGTCACATAAAATCCCAAATGAGATGTTTCTGGTTGAAGCTTGAAAAATAGTAGAAAGGTGTAAGTTTACCAAAAGAGTTTGGGCTGTAATCATTTGTGCATCTTATTTAATAAGACACCAAACTGTGATAGGTGCATAAAGTGAGCTGTTAATGGAGCTGTTAAAACAGTTTTTTTTAAATGCATTATGCACTAACGTAGGAGTCTAATGTTTTAAAAAAACTTAGAATTTAGATGTTACTCTGAATTTAGTGGATTTTCATGTTGGCTACACTTTAATGAATAAAAATCAGAATAAGTACATTGGCCAAGATTGTGTGCACAAACAAGGGATTTGACTTTGGTGTCAAACCCTCACAGCATACTGACATTAAGCATCAATATATTAACTTTAAAGGAAATAAAATAATGAATAAGAGGATCAGTAAAGATGTGCATGTAAAACCATAAAAGATGGTACAATATCTTATATTTTATGGCATCCATGTTTTTTTTTTATTTGACATGAAGAGGAGCGTTAAAAGAAAATCTAAAGAAATGATGTGTTTGCAACAGTTTGCTTATATGTGAGAAACTCACAGGTGCATATAAGAAAAAACAACACACCAGCTTCCTCTGCTCACCTGAAACCCACCAAAGCTGCACTCAGCTGCTGAATTATTAATTTTAGTGCATGTTAAGTTATAAATTCGTTTCCCCTTGTGTCTCTCTCTCTCTCACCGCTGAATAGATTCAGCTGTCTGGTCTCACTCATGCTGGTTTTTCCTGCTTTCTCCCTGACTCACCCACACATCCCAACCCCCCCCCCCCCCCCCCCCACCCCCCCCCCCCCACACACACACACCTTAGAGGGGATTTATCTTTGGTGTATCTTTAGAAGCAGCTCTAATTCTGCTATATTTAGTCCTGCAAAAAGCGTAGGAGAGGCCCAGAATAGCAGGAGACGAACGCGTGTGTGTGTTGGTGTGTGTGTGTGAGTGTGTCTTTGGTAAAAAACGAGCGTGGCATTGACCGGAGGCTTTAAATAGGTCTGTGACGCTTTCGACAGCGTGAGGCCGTCGCCATGGGAACAGCAAATGGAGGGTTTTGATGCACTCGTTTATCTAAATTTCCGAACGTGAAGGCAAGCGGGGACGAGGGACGATCGGCACGAAAGAGCAGCTTAGGGTTGTCACACAAAAGGCCCGGAGAGCCACAGTACCTTCGATGGCGTGGAGGTGCGTGCACGTGAGGTATCCCACCACCCTCTGCTCCTGATGAGAGGTGCCCACGTGAACCTGCAGGGGACGAGACGGAGCACAGTGTCACTGAGACATTTCCATCGTGTTCTTCTTCAGCAATACGAGCTACAGTGGCTGCACTGGATCAGCCTCGACTCGCTTCATTGTCCATGTTTACACACACATCAGTTAGCAAAACGTTGACTGTGAGCCACTTCCCTCCCCTGGTCATAATGTTTTGCCTAAGTGGTTTATACCGTACATTTGCTGCTGCTATCAGCAAGTTTCTGTCTGGATAGCTGACGTCTTGCTTAATTGGCACGGGTCAATGAAATTGTTCGGTTTCCTGGCACAGAACAGGCTTTTGAGTTTATTTGAGTTTATTTTTTCAGTCACAAAACACAAATTTCCAGACCAAATACAGAAAAACAATTGAAAAAGTTGACCTAAAATAAAAGGGCTGTAGCAGAAGTTTATATGCCCAACTCTAAATTTGCAGTACTTAACAAGATGCCTTTAATATATTAAAGAAAAGACAAAGAGAAATAGAAAGTAAATAAGAAAACAGAAAAAAATAAAGGATCTTTTTTTAAGGAAAAGATGCACAAGTTTTCAATGAGGTTCAGCTGAAGGATGTTCCAGAAGCTTAAAGTTTGCCGGCTTTATCCGTCTGAATATGTGGTCTACAGACCTTTTGCACCGTGGGTCAAAATCACCAAACTGTAAGTTATTAAAGGGTGAAACTTTCTTTTTCCGATTAAAAATGGAAAACAAAATTGTTGTGAATTATTTGCCTTTAACCTGTTCAGCAATAAATTAAACATGAGATATTTTTAGGAAAAAAGTAGAAAAGAACATCATTATATGTAACGTTGTATGATAATTTGGTCTCAGACGTGTGCCTTAATAAAAAAAAATATATATATATTTCTATGATATAAATAATATTTTAGTCTATTACCAGCAACAAAAATGAGAGCTGTGGTCAAAAACTCTTGCTGTATTTAGTCATTTTTAATGAACGGGTGTGCTCAGGTCTGTTTTTGAGTAAAAGATGCTGGATGTTTGTGGCTCTACTTATAGGATATTAAAATGAAAGCAAAATAAACATGCCAAATACATTAAAAAGGCTTTATTTTTAACAAACATTTTCTCTCTAAGAATACAGTACATACGTTTAACAATGAAAATCTCATCCACAAATTTTTTTTTTTACAAAAGGACTCTTTCTGCATCAGCTTCATTTGTGGGTATGGACTCCCCACAGTGGCCCAAAATTACAAGTTTTGACAAAATTGAATGCTGGCTGTGATATTTATTTAAAAAGGTTACTCACTATGCTTTTAGGTTACAGTCCCTTTACCTTTCTGACAAGATGTTCTGCTTTCCACCTGTTTGGTCAGGTCGGCCATTAGCGGCGGTGCGCTCAGTCGCAGCGGCTCAGGCTCACCCTCCATCTGATCTACGTAATTTTTTTGTATGTACCTTGTATGTATAATGATAAATAACAAAAAAGCATCTCATCTTTAGAACCCATCTAGTTGCCAACTGCTGCTTGGATGTTTTTGGGAGGGGTGGTCTGATGTAGCTGCTACTGAATGTCAACAGAGGGACGGGTCTTGTGGGTCTTGATTGATAACCCCGCCTGCAAGATGAATTCTCGTGGTATTCGTGCGTACACAAACACACGAGAATCCATCTTGTCCTGCTCCCATCTCAATCGTTCAGGAACAAATCAAAAACATCTCGGGCCAATCACGTTGCAGTATTATGGTTTAAGCAAGAGCTGCCGAGCCCACAATTTTGGTAGGCGGGCACTAGGTGTTGCTTCGCCCAATCAGCTCGGAAATGTCCCTCCTTTCCCTGACTGGATTCGATGACATCAGTCCCAGATTGAAAATGCGCAGAACGGAGAGTGCTACACATTATCTATCTGGCTTGCTAGATTAGTTGATTGACACACCAGCAGAGGATTGTGGGAGTTGTAGTGATGCATCGACAGGCCAGCTATAGTAGACATTCTGGACGAATGTCCAGAATGTCTACTATAGAGCTGGACGAAATAGAATAAAAGCATACCGATGAAATAGAAATTATATTGATCGATATCGATAATTATCAAGAAATTCAAAACATATATTTTAAGTGCAGCTCTGGCCATTTTATGCTGTTGCTTAGCGACTTATTTTTATATACAGAGCACACAACACAGGATTCAAACTTGATTCAACCTATTTGTTTTTAACAAAAATGCAAGTTTTTGAAAAAGAAAAAAAAGGACATGTTCTCTCTGAACTCTGAAGGGGGCGGGGCTTGGTTCCTGGGTCTGCGTTGTGATTGGTTGGTAGGATGTAATGACAGTAATATTAACCTACATGGCTAGAATGCAAAAGGAAGGAAAACTGTTATTCTATTGAACTTTTTATTGACCTTTTTTTCTATTATCGATATACGTCTATTGATCGATAATTGTTGTTCGTAAATTATCGTCCAGTCCTAAGCTCTATGTTCAAAGCTTAAATTCTTCGGTAATAAACTACAACAAGCAGTCACGTCTAGAGGATCACCAGGCCTGAACTTTCCTCCTTACAGGACTTGTACGGCTCTCCGGTCAGGAAAAGGGGCAACTAACATCTTTACAGATCTCACACATCCTGGACATCACTGTTTAGACCAGGGGTGTCAGACTCATTTCTATATTGGGCCATTTTGGCATCATGAAGTCATTAAAAGGGCCGGTTGCACCTGTATAGATGACACTTTTGATCTCATAATTTCATTCCAGTTCACATAAAAATGTAAAAAAAAATTCAGAGTAACATAAAAGTAGCACCATTAGGCCCAATTTAAACAGTTTATCTTTTAAAAAAGATTATATTGGGGTGAGTAACAGTTTAAATTCTCATCATTCTGCATCAATTTTTATCTTTTTGGACATTTCTGGGTTAATGTGAAAACTGACATCTAGTGGCAGGATAGTGTTACTACACAGTAAAAAAAATGCTACAGGAGGCACAGTTTTAGCAACTTTATACACTTTAAAAAGGATATATGGCTCTACTTTATGACATGACACGCCTTTCTTGGCTCTTGAGGGCCAGATAAACTGCCTTAACGGGCCAGATTCGGCATGCGGGCCTTGAGTTTGACACACATGGTTTATACATTTCCCTTCAGTGCTACAGAGCGCTATTTGCATAAAACCAGCCGCCACAGAGACACTGCCCCCCCCCCCCGGCTTTCAATCTAATGAAAACCGTCAGACTACTCAGATCAATAGCGTGCTATTTGCACCAATCTAACCATCTCTTCCTCTTCTGTATAAACATGTATATGGAATAATCATCTGTATTAGTCACTCCAGTGAGATGCGTCTTCTGTATTTAACCCATCGCTTTTAGGAATGCTCAGTGGGCTGCCACTGAGCATTCAGGGGGTAAGGGCAGTCTGGATTTGAACCAGAGAACTTACAGCCTTCCCAGGATGTTAACGCACCGGCTCTATGCCACCACTCCCAACATTTACAAAACATATTTTTGTTTCCCGTTTCATAAATTTGTACTTAAAATGTTTTCACTGAGAGCAAAGTGGGACCAAAGTCAAATTCGACTACAGCTGATCGTGACTCTCTGATTCCTCCCAACCCTGCGTCTCTCCACTCCACAAGCAGCAGATAGAGAGCAACGCCACAACGACAAGACATCACCCTGGATTTAATCAGACACCTTCAACCGCAGCGCTGAAGAGTCCTGGAGGAAGGCAGCGACTGGCAGGTCTGAAGTGTCGGTGGGTGGAAGCAGGCTGATGGTGATGAGGAGGAATAAAGGGCCGCGGAGGAAAAAGGGAAGCGGTGATTGTGTGTGTGTGGGGGGGGGGGGGGGGGTTGGTTTGAAGTGCGAAAGCGTCTGGGTGGAGTGGGTCTGTTACAAGAGAGATCAAAACAGCTCGGGTTCACAGAGCCAAAGACTGGAGCATCCAACCAGGTTAAGGGATCCTGGAATAATAGCGGAGCGAGAAATCACAGAGGACTTTTCAAAAAGCTCTGTAACCTAAATTAACTGCAACAAAAGCTTTTAGAAAGCCACGATGAAATCTAGTAGTCTGGCAGGGGTTGTAACTTGGAAAACACTATTTCCCCAACTTAGATGCTTCGGTTTAGTTTTCATTCATACATTTTTTATTAAACGTATTAAGAGTCAAACTGACGTACCGTATAGTGAAAAACCCAGGAAACCACCATTTTTGGACATATACGTATATATTATAAATTACCAATAAAGGGAAATCCAAGTTAAATAAAGAGAAAGTAAAAACTAAGGAGAAGACTTTGTAAAATGTTCTGAAAAAGGTAAAAAAAAATAAAAATCTGCAGAGCAATATTTTAGGAAACTGCTTAAAACGGCGTTTCAGATCAGATCATCATTACTCAGCGTCTTCCTCAGACCTTCAGTTTGCTGCTCCTGACTGTTGAAGTGAGGGTGAACAACATGATGGGCCTGAGCTGTCTGAGGCCTTCAGACAGAAGATGGTCGTCCAGAGGTGACAGGCCCCCTCTGGTGGTCACAAACAAAATGTTGGTCTCTCGTTCAGACATTATTATCTTTAAAACGATGGCATGACAAACAGCAAACTCCGGCATAGTAAGAGCGTGGCAAGAGTCGATACCGTTGTTTGATTTTAGCAATGCGAAGGGGCCTGACTGAGTTATCTATAAGTAAAAACTGACAATTTTGCTACACTAACATCATACAAAGTTTTTGACATTTGTTAGGTTTGAATCATCAGGCCGGGTCAACCTTATTTGGTTTCTTTCCGCCTCTTTATCATAGTTTCACAGCTTTTTCAGACGTTTTGTACTTGCTTTGACAACCATCAATGTCAGGTGAACTAAAAGGAAAAAAACCCTCCAATAACAGACACCCATCAGCAGGAGGTTTCCCTGAGTTAGTTTTTATTTGTTTGATCGGGGGTCATAAGCTGTCATATTTGATAACAATTGGCTAAGTGAATTGGGGCTCAGAAATGTACTCAGGGTAGAAATTGTGGTACATAAAATGTTCTGAAAACGATCCACAATTAAATTAAATGAAGATTTATTGCAAAACGTCCTGGAAAATAACTTTACAGGTCTCTCTTGCAAACCAGAGCCTGTGTCTCAATAAGACTACCCATATAAATAAAGGTTTAAAAGTAAAACAGATTAAAACTACCAAGAGAAATTCTCTGACGATGGTTAAACTTCAAGGTAAAGAGGCAAAATGACCTGGACAAATTGGCAACCCGCTCCTGCTGTTACATTTCTTTTTGTAGAGCAGTTATGTTTTTTTTTTTTCTTTTTTACAGAAATTATAGATAACCAGAAGATTTTCAACAAATAAATTAAATTTAGTTAGATTTATGTAAACCAAGATAAATATTCTGCAACTATGCCTTTGGAACAAATACTGGCTGACCTAGCAGTCGACTATAAATGTTATGATGAAATTTAAACATCTCTTCCTGACTTTAGCCTGCTGCAGGCCCTTTGGGGACATTTTGGGGTTTTTGGACATTGCCTCTAGCATCTTGCGGTCTCCTGTCACGGTGAACTTGCTTGGAAGGCCAGACCTCGGGCATGTTGACAGTTAGTTGTCCTCCATTTACTGACTTACTTCCCTACAGCAGAACAGCAGATTTTAAATGACTTTCAGACCTCTTTCAGCCCCTCATCGGATTTACAGGCTGCTAAGGTCTGAAGACCTCTGACCGCTCACAGGATCTCACGATGGAGTTCACTCTGATTCCAACAGTCAGGAGAAAACCTTGTTTAAATTATAGGTGGTACACCCATATTTACCTGTGGTGATATTCATAAAAAAGTTTTTTTTCCTATTTCTAAGTAACTTGCAATTTCTTCCCTAGTCTACAGATTTTGATCAGGAACGTATTTGTAGTAGATATGCCTCATAAATGGACTGGTTTAGTGTAGTTCCAGCTAAATCCTGCAACGGTGGAAATTGCTGACAGAGTGTTATGCTGAGAAAGTATGTATGCAAAGGGAAGACATGATTTCTGTGTCTGCATGACATGGAAATTCATCATGTAACGAACAGCGAGGTCCCACGGGTCCCCTTTTGGCTGACCATGTGCAGCTTTAACATTTGTAGCCACATGTAGAGAGCGTGATGCCTGCAGACCCAGGGCCCAGCTCATGCTGGGAGAAAGCACATAAAGCAAAGCCGGAACAAACAGAAGAACAGAATGGAAACTTGGTGTTACTTAAATCTGATTTTGCTGTAGGATTGTAGGCAAATTATGTGGCTCCGAATTTTAAAGGAAGCAGATTAGCAAACTTTTCCAAACATGTTCCAGGGAAAGATCTGTGTTCAAGAGGGCTTTTGTTTCAAGTCTGTAAGAAAACAAATGAGCTGGTTTGTCTTTTTTTTGTTTACTTTCAGTTTCAATTCTTTCTGTTTGTTCCAGAAAAGTAGCACCAAATCATCAACACACAGTCGGGTAATTCCATATTATAGAAAGTACTCGCCCTTTACCAATTTCTTCTGTTTTTAGTTTCTTGTCACCCTTGTTTGATAAACACAGTGTTTTATATCATCAGGAATTTTTTTAACCCCAGGCAAAGATAGCCTGAGTAAATCCAAAAATGAGTTTTGAAATGATAATTTATAGAGGAAGGAAAAAAAAAACTACCCAAACCAACCTGGGCCAATTACTGTCAGTCCCACAGAATGTAAATAGATATAAATAGAGCCTATCTGGTAACATGAAGTAGGCTAAAAAAAAATCTCAAAAGATATAAGATATGCTCTTATTTAAAGAAATTCTACAACAAATAAGACACAAGGTCTTTGACAGCTATCATGCTAAAAGGACTTTAGGACTTTATATCATGGTTTGTAGTTATTGTTGTAGGACCCAAATGCAGAGAGACAGAGGCAGGGAGGAGTTATGGGTGAATTTTATGAAAACCCAAACTCACAAAAACACTGTAGGGTGCAGGAGCCCGAGCAAAAACAAAACGTAGATCTGAGAAGCAAACGAGGACGCGATCGTACAGAGTTACATGACGCAAACAGTAGAAACCGGCAGTAAATGGGACAATGAGAGGAGCTTAAATACTGGGAGGATGAGAGTTGTAGCAATGGCAGGGGCTGATTGACTGATGGATGGCAGGTGTGGAGAAGGAGCTGGAAGAAAAACAGAGAGCTGGTGGCATCAGGGGATTAAGAAAGACCAAATGTAAGAGGATAACTAGGCACAGGAAATAAACTAAATACATTTCAGAAGGGACCTGAAACAAGGCTGATCTAAATATAAAAAACACAGGACGACCGGAGGAAAACCTCGATGTCAGGAAATTAACTAGGATAACTAAGAAAAGACTGACATACAAGGAACAAGGAATAAAACATAATCTAAAGATACTGAAATGCTAAAACAAGCACAAAAACCAAAAGCTGTGTAGACCGTGATACTTTAGGAAACCACAGTGAGTGCCGTTATTCACAAACGGAGAAAACATTGAACGGAGGCACACCTTCCTATGAGCGGCCACACTACCACAATTACGCCAAGAGGTCATTAACGGCTCATCGAGGAGGTCACAAAAGAACTTAGAACATCTAAAGATCCAGTTTTACTGGCTCGTAATGGCACCGCACGGCTCCGCTCACTTTCGAGTGTTTCAGGACCAGCCTTTTTCAGGTCCAGCCCGGGTTTTTGTGGTTCTGCTAAGGCCAAAGCGAGCCGACTCCATAGGAGTTCTGAGTGAACGCCCCTCTTTTCAGTGATTGGTCGCAGGGCGAGGAGAAGCGAGAAGGTTTTCTCAGAGGAAGAAAAACTGAACCAAAGACACATAATAGCTCACGGTGTGCTCTGGCACTATTTGGAAAGACTGCAAACACCCGACACTTGCAGCTCTACGAGGGCGGGACTGCCTCGCTAGGATAATTTACGGAGCAAACGGAGCAGAATTAGCATGTTCGACCACTTAAACCACCAGAGTTGAACCGCGGGACAACGCGACTGCAGTTCCACAAATGTGTGAGACATTTCAGTTTCTCCAACCTTTAGACGGCCATCTGTCCAATCACAGTACAACAGACACCCGTTGTGTCGAGAACAAGCAGGGAGACCCTCCAATTTGCTGCGGGAGCTCTGTTATCTTGGTGTATGTAGCGGCCTTTACCAAAGTAGATGCAACCATGAATTCATCTCTCTGGCAGAAAATTATGGTGGCTATTGTCTGGTTATAGGTTTGTAACTTTGAGCACAAGCACCCTTGGCTGAATTAAAGTAATTCATAGTGGAATCAAGATTTCTTCTCCTTTGTGGTAACACAAAAGCACTTGATGATAGTTGTTGCCCCTGAGGGTGGAGACAGCACTTATTTGGTTTATGGGGTAATCAGTTTATTTACATCAAGCCAGCTTTTCGTATTTACATACCAGGTTATCTTCATCTGATATTAAAAATAGTTTGATGATCTGAAATATCAACATAAAGTAAGAGTGATTGAAAAAAAAAAGCAAAATCAGAATAAATCTTTAAAGGAATAAACAGTTGTTCACGCCACGAGAAAATTAAATGAAACAAAAGCACTCTCCCCTAATTTCTTTGACACAACTGCTCTCTCAGTTACTTTCTGTGGGATTTACAAAGATGTTTCTTTTCTAACCTTCCTTTTACACGAAGTCATGCAGAACATGCAAACACCTTATGTAACGAGCAAAGAAAACAGCATTTTTCTCTGCTTTTAATTAGTTATATTGTTAGAGCAGCTTACAGATGAGCGGACACTTATTCAGACAAATGGAAAGCAACTGCCGATCTTTTTGGGCTTGATATGTGTGCCGAGGCTTATATAAACATACTCTAAGAGCCACAGTGAAACATTAGCCTAATTAGTCTTACTTTAATGTCAAACAGAAGCCAAGTTTTTTTCAGAGTTGAAAACAGTAAATACACCTCACAGCAATGGCCCCAGATTTCCCTCTCAACATCTAAGACTCTAATTCAATTTCTCTTCATGAAATGAGCGTTTGGGGAATGTGGGAGAGATAATAATGCAGTATACGCAATATTGCCAAAAGTGTTAATTTATACGTCCATTTTATAGAATTTAGGTGCTCACCTCCGTACAATTTCGCCTCTGTAATTTCCCTCTGGGATTATTAAAGTATTTCTGATTCTGACTCTGAAAAATCAAGCATCTTAATACAACATCTGAACAGACTGATTCTATAAACATTTCTGAAAGAATGGGTCCCTCTAAGGACTTCTATTCAGTTCAATTCAATCATATTTATATAGCGGCAATTCAATCAGGTCAAATTCAATCAGATTATACAGATTGGTCAGAAAGTTTCCTCTCTAAGGAAACCCAGCAGGTTGCATCAAGTCTCTCCAAGCAGCATTCACTCCTCCTGAAAGAGCGTAGAGCCACAGTGGACAGTCGTCTGCATTGTTGATGGCTTTGCAGCAATCCTGAGCATGCATGAAGCGACAGTGGAGAGGAAAACTCCTCTTTAACAGGGAGGAAAACCTCCAGCAGAACCAGAACCAGGCTCAGTGTGAACGCTCATCTGCCTCCACCCACTGGGAGTTAGAGAAGACTTTGAGACTTCAGTGAATACCATCATATGATGAAATAAGTCCAGTTCAGAAATGTCCTTGTCACCAATTATTAAACAGCCAACTGCTAGTGTTGTTGTTAAAAAAAAAAGTGGAAGCAACATCGGGCATGAATAGGCAGGCTGTGTAAAAAGAAAAAAAGGCGTACATAGAAAACCAACCTTCTGCAAAGACAATAGCTACAGACCTCCAGCGCTCATGTGGCCTTCAGATTAGTTTATGGTCATTGGATACAGAGATACAGGGAATGGGCTTCAATGGCGGAGCAGATTTATCTTAACCTTACATCACCAGGTACAATGCAAAGCCTCAGATGCAGTGGCATGAAGCAGGCCTCAACTAAAGATGACTTCTTCCTGGTTCAACATGACCTTAGTGTACAGAGCAACGTCCGTTAAAGCAGGGGAACGCAAAGGTGGCAGGGAACTCCCCGAGTCCTGACCCCCATCTGACAAGACTCCTTTGGGATGAATTGGAGCAGAGACTGAGAACCAGACCGTCTCGTCCAACATCAGTGTCTGACCCTGCAAGTGTGGGTCTGGAAGAATGAGATAAAGAAGCTTCTAATCCTTGTGCAGCGCCTTTGCACAAGAGTTGAAGGCGATTTAGCTGGAAGCTGGAACACATCTTATAGACAAGTTGAAAGATAAAATTGTCCAAAAACATCTCGAGAAAAAATCTGATTGAATTTGGTCTGAAGCTTCAAATTTCTTAAACACCTTTTACATAAAGCTTTCCATGAGCCTAACTCGACTTACTGAGCTAACCACCCACATACGAACACAACATAGAACCATGTACAATCTGAATGTTGGAAATGTCTTTGCAGAAATGTCATGTTTTGATGAAAATTTGCCGTTTTCTTTTTACAAATGAAACCTTAGCTGTTTGTAAGGCAGATAAACTGTGCGCTTCCTGTCTCCAACTTCTTCCTGGTGGTGTTGCTGGAGGATTATGTTAGCAACTTCTGGTATTTTGACGTCACTTGCAACAAAACAGTTTGTTTTGGTGAGATGTTAACTAGTTAACAGTTTTGCAAAAAATCTCTTTATTTTTTTCCAGTTATAAACAAACCCAATAACCAGACACCTGTGTCCTCTCGGAGCTCAGACGTGTCTGAACATGCTTGTTCGTTGTACTGTTTGCAGCCGCACCTTTAATCAGACCAAGCTTAAACCTGTGGCTTCCAGCGGTGTGTAAAATGGATTATTGCTGCAATTAGTGCATTAATTTCCATCAGTTACTGACAGAGGACGAATTAGGGCGAATGTGGCTAAAACATAAACCTAAATTTAACGTCATCACAGAAAGCCCGGCAGTTATAGTCCTTTCTCCTGTAAAATAAAGGCGGAAAATCCTGAGCTTGTGCTTTGGCTGCAACCGACCACCGGAGGAGAAATGTTGGCTTCTGAGAAAGATCAACCCAGAGGAGGGATGATTTCAAGGTTTCAGAAATGATGACAAAGCTATTTATGATGGAAGTACATGACAACCAAACTCAACCAACCCTAACACTATGTTAGATGGAGGAGTAGAAGCAGTCAAAAACATGACCAATGTCCTCACAGGGCTTTCAAAGAATAGAACTTGACAAATCAATACAAAATCAAATAATACTTTTACTTCTGTTCTTGTCAGTAGCCTTAAAGTGGATAGGGGGGATAATTATGCAGGTGTTTGCAACCAGAGTTGCAAACTCTTTGGAAGATGGAGGGGCCTGTGGTGGCACGGGTGGTTAGGACAGTACAGGGAATTGTGGGATGCCGTCTGCTGAACTGAACTCGGTTTGTGCTGCATGAGTCCAGAGAAAGGCCAGACGCATCGCTGTGGATCCCACCCACCTGGGAAATGCAGTGTTTGCCCCTCTTCCATCAGGCAAACATTTCAGGAACATCAAATCCAAAACTAACAGACTCAAAAACAGCTTCTTTGCAAAAGCTGTGAGGGCTATCGCCCCCTTGCTGAGAAGACTGAGTCTGTCACACATCACAGTAACTACTGAGAACGCGTATTTGCAAGCTCTAACTTAACTTATGAGGAATGTTTCGTTGCACAGTTCTGTATCTGAAGGTTTAAGAATATTGCACAGAATTTACTGCAGGCATGAACGCATCATTGAAGAAGTGTGAGTGATTAATTCATGCAACACAGTAAATATCGTTTACAAAGGACTCTTTGTCTTAGTCGACTCTAAATACATACAATAATATAATATGATGATATTATGCTTTAAGGATTTACAATTTGATTTTCACACATCCTTGTGTATTGACCCCTAATGTTTTTATCCGTTAGCTCAAAAAGTAAATGTATATAACTGTTACTGGATCATTATGGCTTGTCTCATAAAGCGACTCTATCAGCTCTACTATCCGCTGATTGCCAAGGCCAATGCTTGCGTATTTTACTGTGCAGGATAATGAATGTCCAGGATATGACTGTCTTTGTTTTGTCTCACGGCAAGGCTGCTGTCAGGTATTAGTAAGAGGCGAGAACGGGGGCCGGACAGAAACAGGGCAGACGAAGAGGCTACAGCCGGACCGCTGGGTGAGATTACTTTCATCTATGGGATCTCTGCTCTGTTTCTCAATAAAGTGCTGGAACTTGACCACTTCACCGTATCCTTATTCAATAAGTCTGGGAAGTCAGTTATTGTTTGATTTTCCTACCACAATAACCCATCATTGCTTATTTTTAAGCTTTCAAATTAAAATGTGTTTAAGTGATGTAATTAAAGTACCACCAGTGAAGATGTGTCTAAAAAAAAACCTCCCGACTGAGGCTTTTTGGATCATTTAAAAACTGGGGTTGTGCGTCATAAACAGGAGCCGAACTGGCCAGAATATGCTCTGAATTTAGCTGGAGAGCTACAGCTAGATTCAGTGGCGGTTTTTTCCTGAATTTGAAGACGGGCAAATGTTTTGGGAAAATGGCTTCTCAGAAACGGATGGGGAATCTGCTTCTATTCTTCCTCTCTCTCAGATGTGCATTCAGACAGGAGGCAGGGAAGAAAAAAATTATCTGGTTCCACTAAATCTATGTAATTCACTTCAAATCATGTGCTTTTCAGATTTGAATAGAATCAGAGCTTCTTTCGGTGTATTCCTTTAACTCCGTCTCCATTCCTCTCCTTTCAGCTGCTCTTTTTCTCCTCCTGTGATGTTCTCTGCATCCACACGCCACACTCTGTATTAATATTTCAGGGGCTTATGCATGGTTCAATAGGTGTGTGTGCGCCATGAAACTGACAAGAGGCCAGAGGGGATTTTTCAGCGTGTATAGGCGAACATTCATGCTTATGAGGATCACTGGACAGTAAATATGTACACAATCCAAGGCCTTTGTATTAGGTTATGTTGACATTGTGCCAAGGCTTTTTAAAGCCAAGAGCAGAGACGAAAAGCCTCGGCAGGAAACAGTTTATGCAGAAATTGTTCTTTTTTCCCCCCATCCTTCTCTGCTCTGTATGAGCCAAAAGAACAAGAAGTATAATTAACTGGGTTCCTTTTAAAATAAGGAAAAAAAGAAAATGAGTCAAGGATGTGGGACTCTGAAACTTTCCAAGACTTCCTCTCATTACAGAGCATTGAGACAGAACCGAGCGGAGCAGAGACGAGCTTGCGAGAGGAGATTTCACATTCGACGCCAACCGAGCCCGGCAAGTCTAATTACAAAAGCTCTGAGCCTGCTGTAAATAATTGCTTTAACTTTTACCATCACATGGGGGATGAACTGAGATTTCAGCTCGCATTACTTGCATGGGTTTGATTGCTTCACTTGTAAATTAAGTAGTCAATTTGTTGCCATGACAAACAGGAGGCAGAGGAAAAACGCTACAGTCAAAGATTGTGATGATGAGGTTTTTTAGTCATGTTTCCAAATAAACAAGGCAAGCGCATTATTTTGAACTCCAGTGTTTTAATGTGTGAAAGATGACGATTCCTTCATTAAAAGCATTAAAGGTAGTTAACTGCAAATCTAAATTTCATTTAGGTTGAATCCTAACATGAATAAATAGCCTTATTGCACTTTTGTATTGTTACTTACAGGACATTATTCATTCCAGTGGCTCTGGCTCCTTGTCATATATATATATATATATATATATATATATATATATATATATATATATATATATATATATATATATCCTTGCAAGTAGGCAGCATCAAATACATTTGGAGTAAATTAGCAGCTGGAGGAATGGATTTTCTTCTAGTGGAGGTACATTTAATACTGAATTATCTTTGTATACTATGAATTTAGAATTTTAAGTACAAACAAAGACCATTTTTAGAGCAGACAAGTTTTGTTTGGTCTTAAACTGGACTGCATATGTTGATCTATATCACAGCTGTGAATATGCATATCATTGATTCTTATAATGCAAATTATGATGCAAATGATGGCTTTAACACTGAAATCATGGCTCATTGCTCATGGGGTGATATGTTTGCTAATTTTTTTTCTTGTTTTTCATATTTAGTGTTTAAATATTAAACCCTTTTTAAAGAAGCTGACTGCTACTTGGAGATCTAAATTCATCTTCATATTAAAAGTAACAAAACAAAACATCTTTCACTTTGAATTCTATGCATTAGTGCTTTTCAAACTGAGAAGAAGTCGAGGACCTGTTTACAGCTGGACGTCGGACACCAGAGAGCAAACCATGGCGCCATTTTTAGGCATTTAGAGAAATCTGGACGGTAACATGACAGGGCAGTAGTTTGATCTAATCTCGTTAACAAGTTCAAAGATTAGCGGTGTCAGTCAGTGTGTTAAATCTTTGTATAAATCCAGCTGTAGTAAAAAAAGCCTAAAAAAATGAAGACCAAGGAAGGCAGCAGAAAGGCCAGGGAGAAAGATCTGCAGAAGCTTAGAGCAGCGTGGTGTAATAAAAGAAACAACCCAGGCTTTGAAGATCTCGCAGAGCTTTGCTCAGTCAATCATCTGAAAATGGATAATAATATGCCACTACCTTAAATTTACCAAGACATGGTCGACCACCTGAAATGACAGGCTGCCAAGAAGAGCATTAATCAGAGAGGACCTCTGGAGGAGCAGCAACGATCCACAGCTCAGGTGGGAGAATCTGTTGACATTATGTGGTGGCAGCATCATGCTGTAGGATGTTTTTTTTCCCTCAACATGGCAGGAAGGTTTGGGTTCATGTTAATATTCCAGCACAGCAACCATAAACATGCAGCCATAGCCACAAAGGGATGGTTTATATAAAAGCAACATATGGTAGAATGGCTCAGTCAAAGTCCAGACACAAAATCCTTTTTGTTGGTAAAGAATTTTCATAATTTTTCATAACACTTCACATTATGTAGGTCTGTCGTACGCAATCATGGAGGTTTGAGGTTCTAACATGACAAAACATAGGAATAGATGAAGACGTCTTGTGGTGATGTTCATTGCCGAGCAAAAACAAAACCATCTGCAACAAGTTTAGTCATGGGGATCTGCTAAAGTCTGTCACGAAGCCAATCCAAACCACTGTGACCCCTTTGTCTGTTGTTGTCATTGACTTGAGAGGCTTTGTTTGATGAGGATCGCTCTGTTTAGACAAAACTTGCTTTTCCTTGTAGTTGTGACCATGTGCCTGAGAACATTTGGCCAGCCTCTCCAGCCAACTGTTGCTCCATTTCATCAACGGATCTTAGACAAGGGAGCTGAAGGAACTTGACCCAGTTAACCATTATGTTGTAATGGAGGATGATTCATTACAACTTCTTCTACTCGGACATAATCTGGCAGCACCATGCCACCTCACATGAGTGACAGAACCAGGAAGGAAGTGTCTCAAGCTTGGATCAAAAGTGTCAGCCACGTCTAACCCAGACCTTCCTTGACCCAGGAACAGTTACCTCAATTCAGGAAGCACTTAAAACTAATTTAAATCCATTGAATCAGAAAAAATAAATAAAAGCTCTATGTCAGTGGATATATGTATGTCTCTGTTGAAATTAAATTAGTGAATATTGCCAGTGAGATGAGTATATTTTACCCCTAAAATAAGATAATTAGATACCCTGCACTTGAAATAAGATGATGGAGATTTTTGCAGACCTTATCAGAAAAAACTGTAAATCAGACAAACCAAAAGACACATTCTAGCTTTAAACCAGTTTCAAACACTCTGGATAAACCAGAAAACCTGCTGCAAGGTGCTGCATTAATTGCCTTTATGGAAAGTTTTGTTCTGACGAGGCAGAACAGAAGTACTGAAGTTAAAGATGCTTTTGAGAGAAAAGAGATATTGGATTAAATCTTTGTGTTTTGGGTGTGTTCGTTTAAGACATCGTTTTTGGTTGGTGAACTACATCCAAAGCAACTCTCATGGGTTCATTTTTTTTTTATCTCTGCTTGTGGTCGACTTAAATTGGCTTCAAGGTCTACAGCTTTAGTTCTGAACATACAGCAGAGGGAAAATATAATTAAAACCTGTTCTACTCTAAAAGGGACTTTGTGGAGACCAAACTGAGTTATGTGTTGTTATTATCAAGGTCCCAGACGATAAATTGCTCAGAATCTCTTCGCTGTCCAACAGAAAAAACTTTTTTTCTGTCAGATTGACTAACTTTGATTAAAAACTGAGGCCCTTCAGGTCGTTAAATCTCACCAGGGTAGATTTTTTTTCTCTCCCATTGAATTTCACTATTCCTATTTTTAGACCTAATTCATAGGGATGCATTTAAAATGTGTATTTACTCAGATGCGCATGTGTGACTCTTCAGCCATACACTTAATGGCTCCAAATAATTATAAGAGGGGATAAATGTTGAGACTGAAAAACCTTTAATTATGGGGCGCTGCGTTTGTGCTCTCTCTTTCTCTCTCTCTTTCTCTTCAGGGAAACATTTTTAATTAATATTCTGTCTCTTCCACTCTTTCTCGCTCGCTCTCTGTCTCCCTTGTGCGTCACAGTTCAGATTTATGTTGCTGACCCGCTGCTGCTCTCCAGGTAAACACATCCACGGGGAAATCATGAGAATGTGTACGCCCCTCGAGTTACATTTCCAAGCCGCTGGCATCAAACCTGCAACCATAAATTGTTCCTAATGAGAGCAAACACATTAGGAACGAATAACCCGGGATGATCGGGGTTGAGATTTGACTTAATAGCCTCATTTGCCGCAGAAATTGAACCAACCCGACTGGCATGTCTATTGTTCAGAGACAATTTTTCAAAACTCGACCAGCTCAAGGTTGTGGAAAGGTTAAGATATGGTGAGGGTTTGGTTGCAGCAGGAAAGGACAGCTCTTTACTGAATGACACTTTCTGCACACTGAAAATAATTGAAACATGGTTCAGATTAACAATGAGGCTGTTAAGATGTATCAAAACATTTCCTGGATGATTTGAATATCTCAAGTGCAGGACTTTAGGTACAGATGACAATAAAAAGTGTCACCACATGCATTGTTCATAAAAGCCATTTATTTTCATACAAAACTTTGACCTTATCTAGGCTGAGTTTTTCAATCTGATGACTTGAACTAAGTGTAGATAATTGCGGCAAAAATCAAATAATGTTTTATCGAGGAATGAATGGCTGCTGTGAACTGAAAAACTTCATTAATTTGTGCTGTAAAGAAGCACAGATATTTTTCCCTTGAGGGCAGGAGGGCAATTAGGCTGTTCAACAACAGTCCAGAGGTACTTTATCTCTATTCCCTCACTTTAAACAGGGTTTTACTCACTATTGCACTATGTAAAAATTATGAACATAGCAGAAACAGTGTACGTCCCTTTATTGTTCTTAAACACAGAACGTATTGAAGGACATCATAATATATTGCTTTAAGAGTCACAACAAAATAGAAAACATACTCTTAATGTTTCTGTTTGTCCTTCAAAATAAAAGACTTCTTTTTAGGTTTTCAGCAAACATGTCAGGACTGTAAATATGACCGACTGCTGCTTTATTGTAAAGTCAGCCATAAAATATATAAAGACAGAGGTAAGAAACATATTGCCTGAACTAGTTTTGACAGTATCATGGCAATACCTGCTTATTCTACCGTACTTTCAGATAAAAACAGTGAAATTATAATGTTTCATTCCAGATTTGAGCATGACTTCCAGTGTCTCATACTGGTATTTCTGTACGCTTATTTATGAAGTATCACAGAGCTAACATTCACACAGGATTAACATCAACCCACAATCTCCAAGATCTCCACCACACGTCAAGTCTTGCTATATTACGGGTAATTTGGAAGATCTAATTTCAGCGTGAAGACATTAAGTATTTTTGATACCGACCCAAACACACGTTTCCCTGCTACCTCGCCAGCCATCCCGTCACAATGGTCCTCACATATCTGCAGGATGTTGTCCTATATATGTGATCATACCAGTGTCACAAAGTATGAAATTTTCCCCATATGTGGGATTTTTCTGCACAGAGGTTTCTATGCAGAGTGCTGCATACCGCTGCGAATGCTGTCTTAGGCAATTATCACAGTGCAAGGACCTTCTGATAGAGGCAGGTGCAGAAAACATGGACAGAATCAACTGTATACTGAGGAGAATCTAATAATTTTTGAATTTGGTCAAACGACTATCGCTTTTCCTTGACAAAGTATCCCCCCCCCCCACTTCTGCTCCCTTTCCGTTCATTTGATGTGACGTACTCAGCAGAGTCTCAGCTGACAGCTGTGTGGGAGAGACCTGATTATAATGGACATCAAGTATTAAGGCATTCAAAGCGAACCGCTCAGTTTATAAAGCAGGAGAACAACACTTTCAATTTGAGAAGTTGAGTAAAAACTTTTCAAAGCCTTTTGTGCTGAGTCAAACAGCCATTTCGGAATAATTTACAACAAATAAATAAGTGATAGATGTGTGTTTTTGGTGAGGTTAACCCCTGTTTCGGAACATAAACTATGTTTATGTGCACAGAATTTCACGATCGGATTAAGATTTATTCGGATTAAATAACCAGATTGTACCATTTATATGGGCACACAATAAATTAATCCGATCATAATGTGTGTGTATATGTACCTGGTGTGTATATGCACCTGGGTTTATTCAGAATATATCCACTCTGACACGTGCAGTTATCAAATTCCCCTAAAAAATCCACAGAAGAAGAAGTACTTCTGTCTTTGCTGCATTATAAAAATAGTAAGCAACAACTTTGAGCTCTTTTATTTTTTAGAACATAAGGGTTATATCAGGAGTCCCTAGAGTTTTGCTTCCCGACGTATTTCTGCATCTCACCAATGTGGAAATACGTCACGTTTACGTCCGGCGCACATACGCACATGCGCACTTCGGTCAGTTTTCCACATTTGGAATAACGTGAGCCTGACAAGCGTTTATATGCATGTTGATCGGCTTATCAATCAGCATAAACCACCCCTCTCATTCGGAAAACAATGTCAATCCAGTTGAGCGTAATCTGAACACAATATTCCAATTGGCTTGTTTACATGACAGTTCTTTATTCACATTACTTTTGTCCATGTAAACATAGCTATTGATGTCTCTGCACTAAAAAAAAATCAGCTAACCTTATCAATAGATACGTTCCAGGTGTTTTGAATATGCTTACTTGAAAAACATGATAATTTAATTTTATTTATAAAAAAAGAAGAAAAAAGAAAAACCAAAACATTTTCTTTTACAAATTTTACTGTATGCATTTGAGCTGTAGCTTTAGAAACTCATCATTGTCATTCTCCGAGTAACCCGCCTATGTGCAATTTGGAGGTGTGTGTACGCTCCCCTTCAGTTGCGACCCTTATTCCACTGGGACTGGGGTGCATATCCATATCTATGTGCTCGGGACCTAATAATGGCCCTGTATTTATTGGGGCGAATGATTGGAATGTTAAATGGGTTGCTGCAAGCTGTTTGCTTGGTGCAGCTGCTGGATGAGATCCTTTCAGTTGCTGCAGAAACCATGTAAAGAGGCAGTGCGTATAGCAGATATAGATGGAACATGTGGTAAGTGTTGCCAGTCTGTCATTAAACTCTCTAATGATCAGTTAAAAAACACAAAGCAGTTGCCATGGATAAGCTGCTCCTGCTACCATCAGGCTCCTCCACATCGCATCCAGGGGACCAATACGCTGCCACTGGGACAACAAACCCACAAGATCTCAGTTTAGGAAATGCTCAAAACCGTTAGGGATCTTACACTCCAACATTCTTAATGGGGTATGTGCTCTACGTTTCTGGTGTGCCTCAGGGGACGTTCCTAAGACCCTCGCACCATACATCCACCCTAATAACTTTAAAAGTTGAGGTGTGGCCTTAGTCAAGTACTGTACAAAGAGAGGTTTGTCATCTACATAGTTAACATGATGCCCTAAATGCACAAATATATTATATTAAAGATGGACGGAATAATAACCCCATTTCAAAGAACACTTTGTGAAACTTTTCACCTTAAATTATAGTAAAGGAGATTTTGATTTCATAAGCATTGTCCAGTTTTATTTACGTATGTAAAAGCCATATAAATCTAATATATCTATCTATATTAAAATAGGGTCATTTTCGCGCTATTTTCAATTAAATTAGACAGAATTTCTGTGTGGGATCAGAACTGGATTCAGTTCTTTGGTTTGTGTGGCACTATGACTCTGTCGAGCTACAAAATAATCTAACCGGAAAATACATGTAGAAAACAACACTGAAGCACCACAGCAAACATGACAAAGGACCAAACAACAAAATAAACAAAGCAACAACAACAGCAACACTGCTAATGTGTCTCATACGAGAGAACAATCAAGTCATCTGGTGAGAACAAAGACAAACCCAGTGTGAACATCAGGTGCCTCAAATGAACTGTATCTAATGAGATGTGTCCCAGCTGGCGGTGAAGTGAGCTGGGGGTTGGGCGGAGAGGTTTTCACCTCGGAAAGTTGCCAAGATGTCGAAAGGGTGAGGAGTGGTGTGGCGTAAGGAGCAGACACATCAAAGCCTGCAGCTGACCGTCGGACAGGCAACACAGACGTATAACACAAAGCCAAAGCTGATCAATACAGTAAAAACAGCAATCAGTCGGGATACTGAAGCTCAGAGGTACCTGCGCTGATTAGGACTGAGAGGGCTGGGCCTAAACGGGCTTTTAACACGGTCTCAGGTGTCCATTTATGAGTCATTGATAAAAACCTACAAATTAGGTCTCAAGGAGCTCAGGACGTCTCACATATTGATGCGTGAAACAAGTTCGGTCTGAACGCACCATGACTGTGCAAAAAGAGTTTAAAAGTATGAATCAAAAGCAAATAGGGCCTTCAAACAACACAAATTGCAACCAAGTGTATGAACTCTTCCAATCAATCAATTACACAATGGTCGACAAGATGAAGCACTCCAATCAGCGAATGAGTGCTTGTCTTTGTAGCTTTTAGCATAATCTTCATGCTACTGCCATTTGTCATTTTTCTACATAGGTTGTGCCAGATTTTCCTTCTTTCAAAGAATTGGATCCAGAATCAGAAAGGCTTTGATGTGAATTTTATTGTACTGCAACAGCTGCCCAAATTTATTCTGAAACGTGAGCCCTTCCAACTACACCTCCACTAGTCCTCCCACACAGACCCCTCTCCCTCCTCAGTATTCTCACTTTCAATCTCATCAGCCTCAGACCTCCTCCATCCATGCCGCTAAAGAACAATCCAGGTGTGACACCTTTTACTGTAAGGCCCGCAGACTGATTGCTAATTAAAGATTTGCGTGAATGAGTGTCACACCGGTGCTTCAGTGATGTTATTCTGATCTAGGCAACGTGTAATTGTTAGTAGAAGGTGATTTCTGTTCGGTTACCAAGCTGAAACGATGGAGTTCCGACTGCTTCAGTGACATCTGCGTTAACTGCTTCGCGAAATTGTTGGGAACGTGTTTCAATCCGATGAGAAAGGGTTAACACATTTGCAAGAGATGTCTTCTGCTCTGCTGAGATAGTGATTACGAAAAACTGAATCAAAAATTACTTGGTGAGGATAAACAGGAAATCACCAAAGTTTTCCAGAATAAGAAAGAAAGATTTGCACAGGGAGAACCTAAAAGCCACGTCTGGAAGAAAGTTGTTGGTCAGGTTTTAAAATTAAAGATACGTTTAGAGGCTTTACATCTGAGTCCTGGTGGAGGCGGTTTTAATTTAAGGCTGACGTTGCATCCGCTGTGTTGTTCCTGCTCATCGTGACTGCTTTAGCATCCGTTTTACTTTAATAATAATAAGGAAAAGGGAAGCCCACATTTCAAGTGTCATCCTAACTTCCCTTGTTTGGTTTTTGGAGTGAAGCAGGAAATTCACTTTGACACTTATTAACTTTCTGGCTGCTCCTCGTTTTTCTGCTGTAGGCCTGTGAATAACAACAGTTATTCTCTTCTTTTGCAATCATTTACAGTTATTTTCCCTTTCCGTTTGTACATGAGGAGACACAATTGAGTTACGTACTGTTGTTTGTACCTTTCGTTTAGTTAAAAAGTCATGTGGGTTTTTGTTTTTGAGTGCAGGTGTTAAGGCAGATTGTTCTTGACACAAAATCTGGGGAGATCCTTCTTTTGTAGTATTAAATACAAATGTGATCTCCAATAAAATAATACATTTACTTTATGGTTTTGTGTTTAGGTGAAAACCTATGTGGAAAAACCTGCTGAAACAAGATATTTACACATACTGTGTAAAAAATATCATCTTTTTTTCTCACTGTCTGTCTGCGGAATGTCATTCTGACTTATCTGAACAGTGCAGCCATGGAAAGTAATGTTCCTCCTTATTTCTTACCAACATTTCCTACGTTTTTCTGTACAGAATTTGTGACCTTTCTACTTAAAGAAATATTATTTCTGATATTTTTAAAGCAGCATTTGTACTCATTTTAATAAAAGATTGATATCCTATTCTGTCAAAAATAATCCATCTGTAACATTTGCGTCCTAAAGAGCTTAGAGAACTCGTGAATGGTTGATTAACAAAACGCCTGGACCAATATTTTCCTTGCCGCTTTAGGGAGAAGCGTAGAGCTAGCCTATTTGTGGAACAATAAAGGAATGTCATCCACATTCTAATCTGGTTATTTTACACCCAATCATTGCAGGGCTGGTTTTTCTATCTGCCTGTAAATGAAGTGTTTAAATCGGTCGTTTTTTTCTCCCTGTTACCTGAATGTCACATTGGGTGTCCCTCAAGTCCCTGTATTAGGGCTTTTTACAGTTCATATTAATAATATAATTCATAAAATTAATAATGTGCCAGTCTTTCCCCGGAGTAGAAGATGCTGTTATTTATTGTGGTGCAAACACATTTGCCCTGGTGTTTAATGATCTACAGGTTGCATTTCACATGATTCAGTCACAATTGTTCCACCTCAACCTGGAACTAAATGCTAAAAAACTAAGACTGTGTTTCCTGCAGTTCTCCTTGCTATTTTGCCCACACCAGGTGGGTGGGTTAATGCTTTGCTATAAATATCTTTGGATTGTAATTGCTGAAAATCTTTGTTTCATGTCCCAAATTGACCATCATAAATAAAACCCTCAACAGTTGTTTTTTTTAACTATAGGATTTTAAACCCATTTTAAGAAAATAGAGAGAATAAATGGATGGTTGTTATAGTTTTTATTACTTTTATGTGACATTTTAAGTTACTTTGCTAAATGCACTCCCCTTACTGTGATATTTCAACCAGTATTATCTTTTCTGGTGTTACTTTTTGGAAACAGTTTTTTTTTTTTTTTTTCAAAATTAGAGCTTCAATGAGATTTGTCTGTTTAAATAAATGTCAAATTAGACAAAGGATTCTTCAGGTTGTCACTGATTGATGTTTTGTGCAAAGCCATAAAATGGTTTAAAATACTTTTTGAAGTTTTGCTAATACAGATAATATTTGAGAGACAGTCGTCAACTCTCTTAAAGTCGTCCTTGTTCTTAAACCTCACCAGAGTTGGAAACATTATAAGAGAACCTACCAGCACAGCCCACCATTCCCTACATAATCCTTCTATTTAAACTGAAACACTGATGTGTATTCACAGTTTTAGATGGATGTGCCCACGTTGTAGCCTGAAAGGCGTCTAAATTAGCAAGAAGCTTCTTGTTAAACATTGCTTTTTTTCCCCTTTCTGTCTTAGCAGCTTGCATGGAGACAATTACCTATCAGCTGGTGCGCAGCCGACTTGTCACCGAGACCTGGAGTGACCTCACATACGCGGAGGTGGTGAAACAAGAAAGCAAAAGGCAGCTTGTGAGCCGCCACGAGAGTCAGCAGGCAGCAGGGAAACAGGATGAGACTGTCAGCGTGCAAGCTGTGATGGAGTGTGGCTTTGTGAGATTGGGGCATGTAAAGGCGTGCTCGCACAGGTATCCACCACCCCCGTCTGGTCACATAATGCCGACCCAGCCCAGCAGGGACCAGAATTGATCCAGCTTTATGCTCTGTCACAATCACACCATGCTACTGATTAATACAACTTGTCAAAACGTAACAAATACACACAATAAATTACATAACGACAGAATAGGCATATATCCTATGGCTTTGCTGCTCCAGTGATTGGGTGTGTTGAAAAGCTTTGAACTCTGCACCACTGTTTTTATCTAACAGTTATGAGTTTGGTTATTATACAAAGTAACAAAGACTGCTGGTAAATGGAAATGGAAAACAACAAAGGTGGGCAGTTCAGAAATCTCGTTGTCCTGCATGGAGCTGGCATCAGTGCATTAGCGGCCATTTAATAGCCTGGTACCTATGCATCAAAAACTGCTTCACATATGGTAAAATATCCACATGTTCAACGTATTAGTGATGGGTTAATTGATGCTCTAACTCATTCCCTTCACCATAGCAGACAGAGGAAACATTACAGCGCCTCCACATATGTTTGCAACCCTGATAGAAATGCATAAAATGTATTAAAATATATATTTTTTCCAGCAGCATAATTCTAGACTGAAAAATCGCTTCGATTTTGATTTGATGTTTATTGAATGTTGTAAATAACAAACAAAAAAGGTAATGCTAAGAAATAAACCTTCAAAGGAGTTGGTAGATCAATTAACTTATTATAACTCACCCCTCGCCAGTAATATTACAGATCTCTTCTTATTTATACAGAGTATCACGCCAGCATACCTTCGTTCTAATACTTTTTTTCATACCTACAGTCAATAATCTATATTGACATGTCAGTATATTCTCAGTTTACAAAGTAAATGTATATTTGTGACTGTTTAGTATACTTAATTATACTATACTCTTTCACACAATAGTTTTACTAACAGTAACATTGTAGTAATAATAATACAAATTATAAAAATAATAGTTGTGATGAAATAGCAACATGATATTTTTTTCATATCCAGTAAAAACAAACGTCAGAAAAATAAACTCTGAGAATTATTCAGCATGGAAAAATATCCAGGTAAAAGAAAAAGATTTTCAACAAAATTTTTACAAAATCAGTGGTGCTGCAAATATCCTTACCCTAACAGTTCCTAAACTAAATGTGAACAAAGCTTTTCTGCATGTTACGTTGATCAGCGTCCACAAATATTTTATATGTGATGCACAATTTCCTATTTCCTGGGGGATGTAAACTCGACGCAACAAAGAGGCCCATTTTTGTTAGCCGCTCTTCAAAATAGGAAAGACAAAAAATTGCCACTGAAAAATTGCAGATCCTTGGCATTTTATTATTGAACACATGATTACTGGGCTGAAAATGGCACGTAAAGACAAGTGTGGAACCAATTTATAGGCAATCGTGAAAGCTGAAGGCCTTGAGAAAATAATGGCTTGTTTATTTTTGCTTTCACACAGCAAAGCGGCACACATTAATAAGGAGGATTCACTCAGTACAATGCCAGATGTGAATGGACGTGGGCGTTAACAAGTATATTTTTACATGCCACATACTTCAAAAGAGTGAAGGCTTTCAAGCACCAATATGTTGTCCAAATGCTGCAGCAAACATGCATTCAGAATTTATATTGAACAAATCTAATTACGTCATCATAAAAGGGGTTTTACACCGTGAAGCTAAGAGAGAAAAGGGAGAATGTGGATCTTAAAATGTGCCGTTACACAAGAGTTGTTTGCAACAATAGGGACCATACAGTCAGCAAGCTGGTCATTCCAGCTACTTCAGGTCTCTCCGATACACTCTTTCACAAATATGTTTAGGACACATAGACTTAAAAGGAAGATTTAATTACCAGTTTAACAAATCATGGAGATGAAACGTAGAGCTGAAATAGCAACAAGGAGAGATCAGAGTAACAGGTTTCTGCTGCAGGAGGACCAGAAAATTAGCCTGATGGAAACATTCATATTCAAATTTAGTTCAGTTTGCCAAAAAGAGAGGAAATGTTCACAGTTAAATCCGCAGAGTGAGTAAAAGGAACAACTGTGACTTGAAATGAAAAAGGTATCGAAAGAGTCAAAGCTTCTGAATTGGAGCTCACTCTAAATACAGACATGCAGTGACCATTCTGGCTTTTTCTCAACTTTTTTCTCTGATGACCTTTAGAGCAGACTAATTCTGGAAATAATTAGGACGAATGGCATCAGAACAAATGACTGTTGAGAAATGTGTTAACCTTTGGAGAAATAACTTTTTTTTTTACCTCTCAGGACTGAAATTCTTCCAAATCATCAGGGAACTTTGGTGTTCTTACACAGAAATAGTTTTGCTTATTTTAAAAAATAATAAGTAAGGAAAACAGCAAATACTAAAAAATTCTCATCATACAACAACAATCCAGGTGACTTTTTTCCAAGCATAAAAGAAAAGAGTAGAGTATTAAATATGATGACATGATAGGGTTACATACATGGTAAAGAAATTGTATTGTTATATATATATTTTTAAATTTAATACTTTTTATATACACTGGGGTTACTGAGCCAAAACTATTTGGGAAAATATCAGTGATTAGGTTATCGATTATAATCTTCTAATATAGTAATTCACATATTAGTTCAACGGAGTCACACCTGTGGGTGTATTTCAAGGAAACACCTCAAATGCACTGCTTTATTGTTCGCAGCGACACAATTCTTTTACTGACATTGGCTGAAAACTCCCTCAATAAAGCAGAAGCCATGACTCCAAAAGCAACATAGAGATCTTGATGTTTGGAAACTTGGCCTGTGGCCCGATAAAACCAAAAGCAAACTGTTTGACCGTATTGACTAGTTAGAGTAATAAGATAGGAAGAAAGACAAAAACACTTTTAAAAATGAAAGTAAATTTAAATCTGCACATCTGGGTAGTTAACTTAAGGCAGAGCTGGAAGGAGAAATAGTAAACCACCAACCTTAGCAAACAGCGCCCCCTTGGCTGCCAGTGCGTCTTCTCCTTTCCCGTTGGGGTAACACTCATACCGAGCGTCCAGGATAGGGTAGCGGCTGGCCAACATCAGGCCGCTGTTCAAGAACTTGAACCTGGAGCAGCAGCCCTTCCAGCCGTAACGCCCAACATCGCTCAGCACGTAGGGGAAGTAACGGTGTAGCTGACGTCGGAGTCTTGTTGTCGCTCCGTGGTCAAACACTTCCTGTAGAGCCAGAAAATCCAAGTTGGCGGGGAAAAAGGCAGAGATCTCGTGGTCGAATGTTTCATCTCCGTGTCGACGTTTCCTCCCAGGTCGTTTGAAGATTGACGTGCGTGGGACATGGGAGAGAGTGTTGTTGGAGGATATCCCTACTGCAGTGTCGCCTCCATGATAACGAGTGAGAGACTCCCGAGAGGCAGTCATGCTGCCTGTGTCTCCTCCTGCCAGATCTCGATGATTTCCAGTCTCAGCCTCCTCCTCCTGGGGGTCCGGTTCTGGGGCACTGATACTGATCTGAACCCCTGAGGTGTGAAGCGGACACTCTGTGGAGGTTTTTTTCTGTGCTACCTCTGTGTGCATGGGGCAGTCATGATGGCCAGAGTCATTCTGACCTCCTGACGAATGCATCGGACAGTCTGCAGGCTCACCTGGGGTGTGGACAGGACAGTCTGAGCTGTTGTTAGTCCCGGTCAGATGGAGGGGGCAATCTGTCGTGGCATCTGCTCCATCATCGTGAACCGGACAATTGGTGAAACTCTGGTCTCCTGAAGATGGATGAACAGGGCAGTCAATGGCACCCGAAGGATGAACAGGGCACTCTGTGACAGGCTCTATTTCAGTATCGGCCGGGCCATTGGTGGTTTGGACTTGCTCTGGACGCTGGTCCAGAGAGGAGGTGCGGCGGAAACCTGTGGCAAGACTGCTGAAGGAGGCCGCACTAGATAACAGAATAGAAAGAAAGGTGCTTTAAAGGCATGGATCCTGAATGCAGCTCAGGAAAGAACAAATTTAAGTGTTTTTGTGTGTATGAAAAATTTCTGAAAACATTTTCCATCCATCCATCCATCCATCCATCCATCCATCCATCCATCCATCCATCCATCCATCCATCCATCCATCCATCCATCCATCCATCCATCCATCCATCCATCCATCCATCCATCCATCCATCCATCCATCCATCCATCCAGTAGTTTGTGCAGGTTTTGCCATTAAATCCTGACTTTACAATAAATATCTGCAGTGTAGCCATTGTGTAGTTTTGTACTCAATGGCTACAAAAATGATCTGTTGACTTAGAATTGGTAAAATATATGAAAGTTGGACTGTGAAAATGTGCATGAACTCTTTTAATGTACAATAATAATCTCTGAAATGAGTAAAAACTTTGGAGTATAGTCTGCTCACCTGATGGAAGTGTTGGTTGGCGAGTCGATGTAGATTTTGATCTGCGGCCGACTTGCACCGTTGCGTATTCTCTTGCCCACCTCACGAGCTCTCCTCTGGGTGTCGGATAGGTTGTTGAACCTGGCCAGGGAATCCGGGAGGAGACAAACATTGGCACTGCAGAAACAGAAGCTTCTGCCTTGTGGCCTCCATTCCCCAGTCCCGTTGCCACCTGGTCCAGCCTGACCTTGCTCTGCCTGGTTCTTGTCTGGTCTGGAAACAAAGCAAATGCCACAAAAAGTCTATAACATCAAAGATATTTTGGAAATTGGCTGTTTTTTTCTCTGCTAAGGGTGACACGTGACAAGACTCACAGCACTGTCATTGTCTTCATCATTAACAACAGCAGTAAAGACTCCCACATACTCTGAGGTACGGTGAGCATACTGTGACCTGTGCAAACTCTCCACAGATGTTTTAAACATTGTAGTCGATTGCGCCTATTGTCCATTTTTCTTAAAATGTAGGACTAATTCCTACATTTCCCACACTTTTTGTCAGTGGGATGAAGGATGTTTAATTGGCTAGTTGAGCACCCAGAGCCGTTTCTTCTCAAGCAGGCTCCCACTGCACACCAGTGTGGCACAGAGGGGCCGTGATGCCAGGGGTCCTTGTGATCACCTTCTTGGAGTTGCTCAGTGTTTCAAGCTTGGAGTCGCATATAAAACAGGTTGATGGGACGACTTCTTCCTGCCAAGCAGTGTGACTTTGCATACGTGGTCGTACAAATTTGAGCTCTGTACATATCTGTCCGCGCAGAGTCCCTATGGAGTCCACATGGAGGATGTGCATACTCCGCGTGGACGTCCGCGGACTCATGACTGAGCAAGTATGTCGCAAGTAAGCCTGTAACACTAAAGCCTTGTATATGAAGGTAATTTTATTACCTTCATAATTGTAGCACCTAAAGAAAATCTATCTACAAATGATCCCTGCAAAGATTGAGTGGGTGAGTAACTGCCTGTGAAATTATTATATTTTTGGTGTTTCTTTAGAGATTATATAAGTAAAAGGGAATAAATTGCACATTTGTCACAGTCTGTGGGTTGCATACACTATTTTCTTTACTTTTGAATGGCCTATGCAGCTTCAGGTAATTTGTTATGTGTCGCGACAGTAGCACAGGAGTTAGGGGTTCATCCTGTCTGTTCGGTGGGTTGCCTGTTTAAACCCCCACTTTGACTGTCTCAGTCATTCTCTGCAGTAACTGGTCAAAGGGCCCGGTGGCAGCACCCCTTCTGTCAGTCTGTGGTTACAATGTAGCTTACCACCGCCAGGGTGTAAATGTGTGAGTGAATGACTAAATGTGGTGTAAAGCGCTTTGAGGTCCTTAGTACCTGATGAAGTGCTATACGGGTACAGGCCATTTACCAATGCTTCATCACCTTCCTAAATATTTAACATTGTAACATACACAGTTTGACCCCTGCCCGGCCATTTACCACAAAATCTATCGGGTCAAGTCAAAGCATTTTGCAGAATGAGCATAGAAATCTGAGATACCCCGTATACAGTATAGGTCATTGCTACAGAATCAATGAAAGCACTACTATTTAAATGTTGCTGCAATTACCCAATAAAATAACTTACTCTCATGCTAAGCAGTGCAGACTCTCTGTCTGCACTAATGAAGATTTACTCACCTTCACATAATTAATTGTCAGATAAAAACCCTATATGCCATGTCCAAATGCTGTACCTTGAGCTGAATGTTTTCACAAGTGCAAAACAATAAAAAAAAATCATAAATGTCAACAATTATCCATTTTATCTCTAAAACAATTACCTGTTATTACAAAAAAAAAAAAGCCTCTACTGCAAGGATCCTAGATGTTTTGATGTATCCTTTCATCAATGACAACTTTTTTAAATGGCTGAAAAATGGCCAGGCTTTGACAATGGACACAAATGCTTTAAAACAACTGAAAGTGTGAAAAAACAAGACTAGACTAGGACCCAAGCTTTTCACTGGTCGCATAGCGAGGAAGATAAGGAGATAAAAAAGAAATGCTGAAGCTCACTTTAAAGTGTAGAATCTTGAGACAAACAAGTCTCCATTTCAATCATTAGGATCAAGCTACAGGCCAACAAGTAGCCAAAAGCAAAGAGGCAATAAAGTCCTTCCTTTACAATAGCACGGAGAGTTTGTGGCTTTTGTCCAAATTCAACTAGTTCTGTCGTTCTTTGGTCAGATGAGATGAAGCTCGAGCTTTTCATCCGAGTGGATGATGTAAAACAAAGACCTGTGAAACAATTCCTCCTGCCCAGTGTAAAGTATGGTGGAGGATTTGAGATGTTGTGGTTGATTTCAACAAACATGTTTTACATTTAATGTGGTAAAACTATTTAAGAAATTATTATGTTATTCACAAAGTTATCTTATCCAGAACTCCTACCAGCCTCTGTTTACATTCAGTTGAGTTGAAAGACGCAGGGGCCTTCCTAACAACAGAAGTTACATCACAAAGACAATATTCCTCCTGTATAGTACAGTCCTTAGCGCAAGCACCAAATAAATTAGCTCAATAACACTCACCTTCGATATGTGTACAGGTATGGCTGCCGAACAGCCTGCAAGGGAGCCCAAATGATGAAGCCCAGCAGAGCAAAGGGCAGGGACACAAGGAGGAGCAGCAAATAAAGGGGCGCAGCAATCAGGACACACAGGGTGAGGAAGGAGCAGGGGTCTTGGGAGCGCTGGCGCTTCTCCAACGAAGTGGCCACGCAGGAAGCCAGGAGTCGATCCAGGAGCCAGTAGCAGGGAAACACCAGGCTCCACGACATTCCATCCAGGAAGTGCAGACAGGCACTGGAGTAAGGGGTGGTGTGGAGGACCATTTCTTCCCGTCTTTCTCTGTTCGCTCTCTCTTTTTTTCCTCTCTTTCACTTTCTCCTCACCTCACGCTCTCGGCCCACACCCACATACACTCAACAATCTCGCACAAATCTGCCCCGGTGATTACATGAATAGAAACAAGTAAAAAAAAAAGAAAAGCAATCTCAATCCAGCGTTCACCCTCCCCCCTCTTTGGAGAAAGAAACACTACATGGTTTGAATGCTTTTCATCTGCAGGTAAGCTTTTCTCACACTCACTACCCCTCCCTCAGTTATTACACCCTCCACATGAGGGCTCAAGAAGCACAGGCTGAAGGTAACTTGTTGCCATGATGAAAACCACTCGCTTGATGCCAAGTCTATGATTGCGAGGACTCCAATGATCGCCGAAGGGGGCATCCATTAAACATCACGATTTCCTATGGCCCTGGAGAAAGTGAAGAAATCAATAGGGAGGGGAGGGGGAAAAGGAGGGAAAACAGGGAGGATATCAGTAATTGACTTGCTCTAGTGTTTGCATGACAGGAGCAGTACGCATTCATTTAGTAATAATATCGGCCAAACCTAACTTCTCTTTCTATCTTTCCACAGACTCTTGCATGGGATGAAACAACGGTAACAGTTTTTATTTCAGTCCCACCAGGATAAAAAATTGCATTTAAACATTCTTCACTGAACATCTGCAATTAAACAAAACTATGAATGAATTGAATGCATTATTGGAAATATATAAAAAAAAAAAAACACAAGTTTACCTGTTCAAGCCTTCAAGACAAAGTTTGAGACTCGGATAATTTCTTTTCATGTTAATAAAACGCCATTTTGAGCTTAAAAACACACTTCTAAAATATTTATTACGGTCGCAAAACCTAGCTTCAGCAAGTATATAAAGTTGGCATGTTTATGAATTTATGTAGGATTTTGCAAAAGCATGCAGAATGTTTCTAACGATTTAGTATATATCACTATTATGTTAGTCTTGGCTAATGTAACCAGCCTAAAGGCAGTGATATAGATAGAGAACTAAAATACAGAATGACTTACAGAAAAAAGCAAAGACATTGCCATTTAAAGGACCTATTTTATTTTATACATCTTCAAACATGAATAAATCCTCCCCCCCCTCTCTCTCTCTCTCTCTCTCTCTCTCTCTCTCTCTCTCTCTATATATATATATATATATATATATATATATATATATATATATATATATATATATATATATATATATATAGAGAGAGAGAGAGAGAGAGAGAGAGAACTGTGTCACCATCTTTATTTTTCATGTGTAAGGAATAGCAGACCATTTAGATTGAAATTGAAATTAGATTTATTTTTTTCATACAATTCTACGCCAGTGGCTCAGTTTTTTCCAATTAAATTATCACATCCTCTTGGCTTATTATATTTTATTTCTGTGTTTTAAATTTTGTTTGTTGCACTATTTGTTAGAAAATGAAGCTCTTTTGTGTATATTTACAATGAAAAGACCCCATGACCGGTAGTATGATGCTGCGCATGCATGCAATGAGTAAATAAAGAGAGCAAAAGAAAGAGGAAGTAACCCTAACCCTGTAGCTCAGGTTGGTCTTTGACCACACCGAGGTGTCACTTTATTGTGAGGCATGGCAGGATGGTCTACTGGCATTAACGCAGGTCAACTGTCACCATTTTGCTTTTTGATACTTCCCTGGTACTAAAGCCAGATGACAGAACAGTGTTTGTGTCTGCTGTGTTTTATTCAGGCTCAAAAAACAGCAGACACAAAAAGGGAATAAATGTTTGTTTTGTCTTTTCTTTTTATGGTCAAAATATGTGACTAGGCCCCTGGTGTCATGATGGCATTGCTGAAACTTTTGAGTTATAATTATGTTGATTCTGCAGCAGTTTCATTCACGTGAGAGCAGAAGAATTGAAATACATTTAACTAATATAAATAAGTCAAACACATTATAAAGAGTAATCAGCTGGTAGTTATTGAACAGAGAGGGCACTGAAATTTGCCTAACCCCACATACCCTAAACAATGCAAGAGAACCCTTTTTCAAAAACAGTCTCATCTACAGCCAGACTATTTTAGTTCAGTAATTAATTTAACCTTTGTTGTTTTATGCAGGCCACTTAGGGATACAAACATGAGTTTACCAAATGGCTGAAATTTCCTTCTAGTTGCATATAGCTATAAGGAAACCATCATATGTGGAATCCAGATTTTATACTACACGCATCGCACAAATTAAAGCTAAAAGCTTAAAAGTATATCCGGACAGGCATTACTAAAATGTGATTTGTTCCCCCTATAGATTTCTCTTTATGATGACACCTACACATTGTTCTGGATAAAAATAAAATAACAAAAAGTAAAAATTGTCACATTAAGGCTTTGCTTTTGAATAAAGTTACTCTGCGTGAGCCATATGTCATGGCAGTCTGTTGTTTTCTTCCAGGCTTGTTTGTTGGATAAAGGCTCTTCCTATGAATAGCACATCTTCCTCGCATGAACAATAGCCATTGACTCCCAGTAATCTTCTTCTGTACGATCCAAACCTTTTGTTCACAGTAATGATTCTGCTCATGATGGATGATCTGCCTGTTTTGTTCCATGACTGATTTGTCGCCCGCTCCCTTCTGCTGGGCTGGATGAGCAGAAGACAGAGTACGGCCTGCTGACTCATCATCGGATCAGACTGACATATTGTGGTGTTTCTAGGTGGTTGTTTTGCCATCTGACTCGTTTAGAGATCAACTGACAAAACTTGCATCTGCAGCCTCCTGGAAGTCTGTTGCACTGAACAGCATCTAACACGATTAGGTATTTGTTGTTTAATTAATTTAAGCTACATGTAAGGCATTAGTGGCCCGGCATTTTAAAAAGTTAAGAGAAACCTTTACTTGTTCATATGTTAAATTTACAAACCTCTAAAACATAACAACTCTACAAAGACTGGATTTGTGAAAGGAAGGCATTTAATGATTTTTAAAAGGGAGGGACGGAGGGCAGTTTCCCGCAAAGAAGTGATCTTTTGAAATCAAAATATGTTTCTTCCAGTCTACTAAAACTCACTTAATTTATAATGAACTTCTGTTGAGGACACAGTATTTCTTTTGCTTTTCTAGCAGTAGATGCAATGGATTGCAGATCACATTTTTATAGCATCTCACCAAAACTCTGCAGACCCTTTGACACCGACTGAAGTTTCCTATTCATAACTCAGGTATGAACAATGTCACAAACATTATTCCATGCTGTTATGGATCAGGTTCTATAAATGCCAGATTCTCAAAATAAAACACACTGCAATGTTTCTACATTTGGTCACAAAGGCTGTTTTTAATGGAATAAATTATATGCCTGTGCAAATTCTCAGTTATCCGGGTCATGGTTGCAGCAAACACACCTAAATCGGAGGCAGACTGACATTCGCTCAGGAGTTTTTGTCAATTCTGGCGGCTCACACGTGACCTAGAATTGACAATAGATCCTATGTTTTCCACCACCTTGTCATCATGTGCTATTTTGTGTTCTGTTTATTTGTCTAAATTGAGGAATGGTTAATTTCTATTATAGAACTGAGAGCTGTTTATTTATTTTATTGGTAAAATCACATTACTGGAGAGATTTCACTCCCCTTTCAATATTTTCAATGCTAGAAAATTACTTTGAAGGAAATTTCAAAGTTGTAACACATGATTTTCAGAAAATGCATCTAAAACGCTGTTCACTAGGGTTTATTTGCTGTATCACCAACTTCACTGCATGACATTTGGAGGTATAAAACTCAAAACGACTGGCAAGAGGTTAAGGTTAAAGTGGGCCAACTGCTTGGAATGATGAGTTTTGTTGCACTATGGATTTTGTTTGTTGCTTGCTTCTGTGCTCCCAACAGTGTTAAATCCTTTTACGCGCAGCCTTTAAAGACTTCTAGCCTTCAACAGGACTATTTTTTCTTCAGACACTCTGAAGACCTTTATTTTTTCTTTCCTAACAGCAGACAGCACAAACAACCAATCCCAGAAAACACCATCAATCAGGACTGATATACTATCACCGAGTGCAGATTTTCACTCTTAGCGTTATCAGGGGAAATGCAGCAGTGCACATTTTTGTAAATTTAGCAATGAGTAAGTGTGCCATATATATAAATTGTGGAGAAAAAAAATACAATTTTACCCTTTATGGAAAGTAAACCTAAAAGTTCCCTAATTAAAAGATTATATTGAAAGACAGATTCAATTTGCTTTTTGATTGATCAAAAATGAGCGCACAGGCGTTAAAGGTGAATGAATATGAATTCCTACAAGGAGATAAATCAGACTCAAAGGAGGCATAGAGTGTCATAAAATGGTGTTTAAAATGATGAGCCACCATGATGAGGTGTAACGTAACCTGTAGAAATACGAAGACAGCAAAATGCCGCACAAAGCCCCCATGGATGCTCTATTATTTCCTTTCCTTTCCCAGAAAACAGTGGCACACTAAAGCTAACTGTACTTCTCTGACAAGAGCATACCATATAAAACAAATTAAAAGAAAACATATAAATTATTGCAATTAGTTATGGTCAATTTTGAAATAAGCTGATTTTGAGTTTTAATCCTTGCAGAATCAGTGAAGCACTAAAGTATCGTAGATGTAATGGACAAGCATTTCTGTTAATGCACACAATGTATTTATTATCATAATGGACCTTTAACTCAGATAATAATCTGTTAAATCTATTAAGCAAAATCATTTTACTTCTCTGAAGTGGCTTTTTAAAATAGTTGATATTTTTGTTTGTTAATTAATTCCAGCTTATTTTTTATTTGTTACATGGCGACAACAATTTGGAGGTGATGTCCAAAGTGAATATCATGAGTGGTGCTTTAATCAGAATGAAGTGTGGGAGTTTTGCCTCATTTTCAAACAAGCGAACAAACAATAAAAAAATAAATAAATTACTTTCTCATTTTCTGACTGCTTTTGCGTGGTTTGTCTTTTGTCACTGTCACTGCTGGTAGCATGAGTCAATACCTGGACCCTACAGAGCTAACACAGGCAGTCCAACTTTACCATACGTACCACAGCCAAAAGGTTTGCCGTGTCTCCCAGTACAGTCTCAAGAGCCTGGAGGATATTCCAGGAAACAGGTGGTTACTCCAGGAGAGCTGGACAGGGCTGTAAGAGGCCCTTAACCCAACTCCAGGTCCGGTATCTACTACTTTGTGCAAGTAGGAACCGGATGAGTACCACCAGAGCCTTACAACGTGACCTCCGCTGAGCCACAGGCACGAATGTCCCTGACCAAATCGTCAGAAACAGCCTTCATGAGTGTGGAATTGGCAGGTTCTGTACTGGCGCCCTGTTCTTTTCACAAATGACAGCAGGTTCACTCTGAGCTCATGGGAGAGACTTGGAAGGGTCTGGAGAAGCTGCAGTGGACATTATCCTGCCTGCCACGTTGCACAGCATGATTGGTGTGGAGGTGAGTCAGTGTTGGTTCACGGCTGACAACTTCAGGACGCGCTCCTAATGAGACAATAGATGATGTTCTGGGGTATCTCCTCCCTAACTGAGCTCCTGGACAGTCTGAGGTGCAACTTGTTGGTGATGGATGGACCTAAACACGATGTTCTAGAGATGTTCTATTGGATTTAGGTCAGGGGGCGTGGAGGCCGGTCAATAGTATCCATTTCGTCCCCCTCCAGGAACTGCCTGTATACTCTTTTCGCATGAGGCCGGGCATTGTCATGTACCAGAAGGAATCCAGGAGCCACTGCACCAACAAGGGGTATAACAATGGGTCTAAAGGTTTCATCCCGATATCTAACGGCAGTCAGGAGGACATAGTTTATTTTGTACAGGTCTGTGCGTCCTCCGTGTAGTTGCTGCAATGACATTTCAGCAATTTGGACCAGCCTGCTACATCAGTTTTTCAATTTCTCTCTCTCTGTGACTTTGGATTAAGTATTGTGTGGGTTGATCATTTTTGTTTTCAAGTTACTCATTCCATATCAGTGGGGATATCCAGGGTGATTGTTTTATTCATTAAAATCTGATGTGTTTTCAAAAAGTGTTCCTTTACTATTTTTGAGTGGTGTAGTGACATAATTTATAAAGTAAATAAACAACTGACCAGCACCATAATTATAGCACTTTTTGGTAAATGAGGGTCAAATTTGACCAGTTCTTATGATCGTTTCTATACCCCAGCTGTTGTTTTATTAAGTATTGGTCTACAGTTACAGTACTGAAGCAAAGGGAGCGAGCTCTTTACCCAGATGTCAGTGATAAATGACAGTTGTGTGACCTCAGGAATTAAGGGGAAGTTCATCCATACAGCTGCCTCAGACAATTACCCTTTCAGCCTGAATCAATACTGTCTGCCTGGATAAACAACAGGGAAACTTTACATGAACTCTCGCAGTCTGCATTGTTTCTATGTTAGTCAATAGATTTATGTTTAGCCCCACAACAGTGTGATTCTGTTAACATTTGTTGGATTCTGTTAACATTTGTCATCACTCAAGATCAAACATAAAATAATCCAAGAGTGAAAAGAATTTGTTTTCAGAACACACACCATGACCACATAAATATGAGCTAAAAACACCACAAGGACAACTCAGAAAAAGGTTCAATATGCCAATTGACAGACAATAAATAAACAAAATGCAATCAAAAATCATATTTTAATGCACTTATGTACATTAAAGTGACAAATCCCCCCCAAAAAGAAACAAAACCACTACAACATGAAAAGAAAATAACCATAAAAGAACAAAAGTTACAAAATAAATAGGGACATAAAACAAAACTCATTCTCAAACCAAATACAAAAGGGAACTTGATCATAATCAATCATAAAACTACAAAACTGCAATTGACAACAACACGACACTAAAATGGCACAGAGAGAAACAACGCCCCCAAAATGAAAAATAAGACACCTCAAAGATAAGAAATATATTAAACACAGCACTGCAAATAATATACAAAACTGCCTATATAAGAAAAAAAATATTTTTTATTAATTTTCTGGGTTTTTGTGGCACTAGTGACTTGTTTTTTTTCAAAGCAGGCTGACAGTAAAGGGGATTTGTAAAGAGGTGGGAAGACATGCGGTAAAGGTCCACAGGCTGGAACTGAACCCGGGTCAGCCGGACTAAGGCCTCCGTACATGGGTCATGCCCTCTACTCCAGCACCATCAGTAATTTTTTTTTAAAATATGAAGCAAAACAAAAAAGCTAATTTAAAATGCTAATCAAATGAACAGAGAGGAAATACACTTAAAATATAACAGAATTTATGTAAAACATTAATATGAAAATAAACAACGTTGAAATTTATGACTACTAACCAGAGAAAAATACAAAGGAAAAATTAAAAAAATCTGTCCAAAATGAGCCAATCCATGATTGGTCTTAATATTCCTGAAGGTAATTAAGGTGTTTATTAAGTTGAACTGAGTGTGACCTATTCTGGTAACATTCAACAACCTTTTATTCAGCAGTGAATGGCTAATGTAATTAGAAAGACCTCTAAGAAAAAACTTACTTAGTTAAAAAGAAGAGCTGCCAACCATTTCCCCTCAAAGGGATTTAACCCAGCCGTAATGGCACCGCATTTCCATCTGAATTCGAGTCTTCTTTGCTTTCTGATACCGCTATCTATTTCTGATTCAATATAAAACAAATATTTTTTTTTTTTTACATTTACACAGCATACAGCAAAGAGTATAGGAGAGAAGCAAAAGGTTTAAGAACTGCAGCACAAATATATGCAGCAACTTTTCTTTCTTCAGAAAAAAATACTTTGTTCTTTGCTCCAGAATGCAGTTTTTGTATGAGATAAAGATATTTTTTTTACATAAGGACCATAATAAAAGGCTTTTTACGGAGGAGCTGTGTGACTGACAGCTGAGGAAGCAGACAGTTGACCAAACTTAACAAGTGAGGGTATGTAATGCGGTGTGCCTAGATACAGAGACAACGGATCCATTCACTGATCAATACTAACAAGAATTGGCATGTACCCTTGCGTTACCATTTCCATTTCAACATCTTTGAATCCAGCTGGTAGCCAGCCACCTTCCAACCAGACGACAGAAACCTTCGGTCAGCTATTAATCCTCTACTCCTGATGGTGCGGTACACATCTGAGTTAAAACAAAAAACAATAATAGAAGTATTGAAGATCACCACCATCTATTGGCCAGTGCAACAGCTGTTTACGACGGAGACCAAACATGGGCCAAAGAGGACAGATTGCTAACCAAGGAGTCACACTGATTTTGTTGGCAGCTCTCTTTGAGTTTTTTTTTTTTGGGGTATTATGGGAAGTCACAAGTGCTGCAACACAATAAGTGGCAGCAATTACTATTCTAGATCTTTAGGAAAATGCTAATTAATATTCTTCAGATAAAAGAAACGTCATTTAATTTCATTAAACGTGTTTGATGTCTGAGAAAGGACTAAATCATTCATGTTGGCTAGAGTTGAAAATGAAATGTTTGTAAACTGGCACGGATCAGACTACAAGTAATGAAACTATAACATGGTGATTGATGAAAATAACATTGAATTTAGTTTTGCACAGGGATTTACATCCACATTTGATAATTGCAAGTGAAGTAGATGCTGTTGTGTGTGTTAAGTCTAGTTCTTGTGAAGGACCTGCACAATATAGAATACTACGGTGTGAAAGGCGAGCACAAATAGTAAAGCTGCGATAAAACACATCAAGAAAACATCCAAACATATCTATGAGGCTTCGGTTTTTTTTTTTTTTTTTTTTATTATGTCGCTCTTCTGGACAAGTGGGCTGCCATTAATTCTTCTGTGCTCTGGGGTCTTTTGTTTCATAATCCTTTAACCGCCGTTGAACAGCTCCGCCAAGAGCAGCAGCTGAATGAAATGTAACAGTTGTCAATACCCCTTGGTTATTTAAGGGGAAAAAGTGACACTAATACAGCCAACTTGCACACCAAGCAGCTCGGAAATCTGACGTGAGTGAAGAAAATAAAATTACAGAGTCCATGTTCTGTCTCATCTGACTACCATTTTTTTTTTATTATTTTTTTTTGTTTATTTTCGTTGCAGCATAGCCCAGCAGTTTCTGCAGGACAAAGCAGCGCTACAAACATCGATACACACACAGACCTGCAAAGGCCAGTGGCGTCACCGCGCTGACAGCCAGCTCCAGGGTCTGCTGTTGTCATGGTGACGTACAAAAAGGACACACACACACACACACACACACACACACACACACACACACACACACACACACCGTGGCTCATTCAGGACACAACCTGACTTCAATAAACACACAGCGAGGTGTTTAACATCAGCATTTTGTGAAGGATGTCAACGCAGTGCAGAAGTTTTAGACCAATTCTTATTTCTATAAACTTTGCTTCCAAGATTTAGATGTTATAAATTACTTAAGATGGTCTTGATCAATAATTCCTTGAAGCTTCCAAAAGGTTTTCTTTTTTTGGACTTTTTGTTTTGACTCTTCATCCCTCAATGTCTTCCATTTTCAAATGAATGTGTTTCTTAGCTTAATAAACAATTTAACCAGCCCTGATGAATAATTCAAGGAAGAGAGCCTTCCAACTTGTCTAATAATCTAGATGTGGTTAAAAGATTTAATGGTTTAATGAAAAGGGCAAACTATGTCCGATTTAGGACATCTTTGTTCTAACTGAGGTTGGACCAAGTTTAGAGGCTATAAAAAATTAGGCCCATATGCAACAAAATTTTCTGATGAAAATGGAAAAGTTTGGCTACATTTTTACTGTTCATTTACACGACAATAGCAGCGGTTTTGTCTGATAATGACACAATTTGAGAAGATGGCTCCAGAGTTTATTGATTCGAAAATGTCCCGGTCTCCGTTGTCGTGTAAACGTAAAAAAAATTTGTAAAAAATCTTACAGGAAATCCCTGGCTCATGCGCAGTATGTCAGAAATCAGTAGAAATTATTGTACATGTGCACAACATAAGGCTGCCTACAACTAGTGGCAGGCTGATGGATATTTCTGCTTCAGTCAAAAGATTTTTTTTTTTTTTTTTTTTTTTTTTACAGATAAATCACATTTTCTGCAAGCACTGTCTGACACATGACTGAAATCCTGTTGGATTCTGACCTGACTAGATCCTGCTGCAGCAAAGCATCCCCAAACCATGACACTCCCAACTCCATGCTTCACAGTTGGATTAAGGTTCTTTTCATGACATTTTTCCAAACATGTCGTCTCTTCTTGGTCCACCTAACTTAATTTAGACTTGTCTGTTGAAAGAACATTTTTCCATAAGTCCTTTGTCTACATTCTCACTAGCAAACTTTAGTCTGGGTTTCATGTTTTCTTTAGAAAGCAAAAGGTGTTTCCTTGAACATTTCCCACGTAAGTTAAACTTTTGCTACCCCTGTCATGATTTGGGTTTTTGTTTATGTTTTTGGACCAATTGGCTGTTACTTATCCATTCCTTGCTCCAATCTTCCCAGTCACCGTTCAGCTCACATCAATCACTTTTCACCTGTTACGTCACCTACTTACCACTTCCAGTCAGGACATCTCAATTCACTGCCTGCATGTCTGCTCCTCAGTGTTTATGTGCTCTGTCAGCCTATCCTGCTGTTCCTGCGCTCGCCTTGCCCTCACTAGTCCCACATTCTGGTGCCTGTGTGCACCGCCAGCTTTTGGTGTTCCTTTGTGGATAAGTGTCCATTCTGCCCTTTCTGAGGACTCATCGACTTTGTAGTCTGGACATCTGCCTGTTTCTGGCGTCATCCCCTGGTCAGCTCTGGCCATCTACCACAGCCATTCCTGCCTTCCTGTCATCCACATCCTCTTCATTAAATCTTTTAAAATACAAACTTTGTGTCTGGCTTGAATATTGGGTTCCCAGAGTACAGGCATTACAACCTCTGTCTGAACCTCAGGCATTCACTTTCAGGTCAATAGCAGCAAGAAGCTGCAGTAGGTTCCATGATGACACTAGTTATGTTTACATGCACAAGATTTTACAATTGGATTAAAATGTATTCAGATTAAATAATGTGATTGTACCGTTTATATGGGCATGTTATCAAATTCCCCTAAAAAAACACAGAAGAAGAAGTACTTTGGCCATTCTAAACTTAGTTCTGATAAGTGTTTGAATTGTTTCATTTGTCCTAAACCAGCGGTGTCCAAACTTTTTGGTATATGGGCCAAAACTGTCAAGTCAAAGGAACTTGAGGGCCAAAAAATTAAGAATTTTTTTTAAACCATAAAAAATATGTATATTTTTTACCTACTCTATGAAATATGGTTGTTTTAAATAAATAAATTAGTCAGATTCTTTGTAGGAAATGAATGTGTAAATCATTGTAGATCCAAAGGTAAAAAAAAGGGTTTTGCTCATTTGTCGTACCATCCAATTTGTAAATTATTTTTAATAATTTAATTAGAGTCTTTAACAATAATAAACTTAACTCTTTTTGGTCTAGCAAAATAAGAACAGCATTTGGGTCAGTTGTTCTTGCTATAAGTAGCCATTTTTTATGATTTAATTCAAAGCTTCCGTCTTTGCTAAACAGCAAAAAAGCAGTCAACAAAGCAGTAATTTATGATTTTGTTTGTCTTCTAAGCACCCTGGCTGGACTTGCACAAGGTTCTAATTACAATTCAAACATTGCTGAGTTAGCAACAATTTTGAGCTCTCTTATTTTTTTTAACAGAAAGATTGTATCTGGAGCCCCGACTGTTTTGCTTCTTGACATATTTTTGCCTGTCACCAAAGCAGAAATATGTCACCTTAGCGTTGGGCGCACATGTACTCTCGGGTCAGCTTGCCATATTCTGAATAACTTGATCCTGACAACCGTTTATCTGCGTGTTGATCAGATAATCAATCGGCATAAACCACCTCCCTCATTTGGATTACAATTTCGTTCCGACTGAGCTTAATCCGATCATCATATTGGCTTTTTAACATGACACTTTTTTTTATTCTGATTGGCCCTTTATTCTGATTACTTTTGTCCATGTAAACGTAGCTACTGTAGGGTTTTTGGAGACTTCCTCTGGTTGTTGTAAAGGATATTACATGCATAGGAACAGCTGCTATGAAATTATTTTGAAACCTCTTCAAATCTTTTGGAAGACACAATCTGTTACAGTCTTCTCTCTGAAGGCCTGGGTAATATTCCTAGGGTAAGATTTTGATAATCTAACTGAGAGATTGCATCTTTAAAGAAAGTCTTTAATACATACTTTTTTCTATTTCACTTGAATTTCAGTGTTGTTGATACTGCAAGAAAATATCCATTTGTTCAAATATGTTAAGAAAACATCCTACTTTTTTATATGACTGGGACTAGGAAATAAAATTAAGGATGAAACATTTTCTGGTCCTATGTCAGATATTTGCTCATTTTCCCCCCTTCTATTTCTTAAAGACGCTGTTTTTAAACACTGTTCATTTATTGTAGATTCATTTTCAGACCTAAAGCACATTTGTTCATCTTTCCTTCCAATGTAATGGCTTAAGAAGCATTTGTGGTGATAATCAAGGAATAGCAAGAATATAGTAAAAAAAAAAAAAAAGCAGCCAAAGTCCTAAGATAGAGACCTTCTGAAAATCTGGAGTCACACTGATGAAGAAAATCTACCTATTAGGAAGAAAAACACAGACAGTAATATGAGTAAATATCGTAATGGCTGCATATCAGTGCACACATTGTAGGTGGTGGGCCTCTGGAGGCTGTAGGCGATTCATTAAAACCTATATCTTATTTTCATTTCAATTAAACCTTATGGCTTCATGTTTCCATCCAGAACAACAACAACACAATCAGGGTTGAAATCAGGCCCATGGGAACTGCTGAGCGGAACAAGAACTCCCATGGGCACATAAGACTTCTCCACTGGGCCGGGTAAACTGTCCTATTATTCATCATTAATCAGAGGAAAGGTGGGGGCGTATTACCCATAATCATCTGTGGCATCACACCTTGTGACAGATTCATGAATACATCATTACAGCCTTAGATATGGAAAGGTTTTGAATGGCTTCTCTTTTTAAAGTTGTTGAGCTGTTGTTGCTATGAGGTACCATTCTGGTCAGAAATGTACATACATTCACCATGAACATGAATATAATTTTTAAATTTGGGCTTGTTTTGATGCATTCGGACTGTTCTTTTTAAATGTTGACATGACTATAACAACACAAATCTGCGGCTGTTAAAAAAAAAAGAAAAGATTAAGTCCCCAGGTTTGAATATGTTGTGGTTTTTCTCTAATTTCACAGTGTCAAGTTTGAAGCTATAGACCAAAATCTTTACATGCTTATAAATGGTTTAAAACATGCTTATAAATTTATAAATGCTTATAAATGGTTTAATATATATATATATATATATATATATATATAAACTTAAGGACATGTTTTTAAACCATAAAAATATGTATATTTTTTACCTGCTCATGGTTTTGTTTTAAATAAATGAATTAGTCAGCTTTCTTTGTAGAAATTAATGTGTAATCATTGTATATCCAAGGTAATAAAGGGTATTTGTCATACCATCCCGTTTGTAAATTATTTTGATTAATTAATTAGAGTCTTTAAACAATAATAACTGAACTGAACTCTTTTTGGTCTAGCAATATAAGAACAGCATTTTGGTCAGTTGTTCTTGCTATAAATAGCCAATTTTTATGATTTAATTCAAAGCAGATTTTAATGCACCACAGTCATTAAGTAATTAAATGTCATTGGATAGTTGTTACTATGAAATTAAAGAGGATGTCAAAAGTGTGTTAATTAAAAGATGAATACTTTGTGTTGTAATTAATATTTTCAATTGTAAGATTTTAACTTTTCTGTAATCATTTTGCCCTAGTGAAAAATGAATAGCTTTCATCTGCGTCAGCCACCTGTGCCGTGGACCGCAGCACAGGTGGCAGATGCAGCCACTGCATGTCTTCCCCCTCGCTCTCAATTCTATTTCCTGTCTATCCAGGAATAAAGGCCACAAAAAGGAGGTTAAAAACAACCTAAGTACCACTAAGTCTCAAACTGAACTGAAAACCTGCTGTGACACCAGTTCCACTGTCTACAAGGATGCCAGGAAACCAATCTATTTATAACAGTTCTACCTATTCAGCCAAACTGTTTCATATCAACACAGAATAAGGGATTGCTGGTCAAGAAAGAAACTCAGACAAACTAAAGTGCTAAATGTAGTCTGGAGATTTTTTCTTTTTTTGTGATCAGGCAACAGAAATATTGGGCTATTTGCTATAAAGAGGAGTGGTGGCCTAGTGCTTAGAGCAGCGTGCATGCGCTCTGAGAAGGTAGCAAGTCAACGGTTTGATCTCAGCAGACTGCCACTGAGCAAGACCCTTGCCTGTGTCCTCACTAAGACTAAGAAAGTAGAGAACATCACCCCAGTCCTAACACTGGCTCCCTGTATCTCAGAGAATAGACTTTAAAATATTTCTGTTAGTCTATAAATCCCTGAATGGTTTAGCACTTAAATACATCACAGACTTGTTATCAGTGCATCAACCCTCCAGACCACTCAGGTCGTCTGGCTCCAGCCAACTCTGCATACCTAGAACCAGAACCAAACATGGAGAAGCAGCATTTAGTTCCTATGCTCCACTGATGTGGAAGAAACTTCCAGAAAACTGTAAAAGTGCTGAAAACCTGAGTTCCTTTAAATCAAGATTAAAAACACATTTGTTTAGGATTGCCTTCGACTGTTCTAGTTAAACAGTTCTACCGAAACATCACTAGTTCAACTTTTTTAGTCCAACTGTTTTTAATGTTCTATTTTTGTTTCTACATTTTATTTCTACTTGCTTTTATTCTGTTTTATTTTTCCTATATTTTAATCATGTAAGGCACTTTGCATTGTCTCTGTATTGAATTGTGCTATATAAATACATTTGCCTTGCCTTGCCTTGGCCCCCAAGGCACCCAGCTGTAAAAGCCACCCAATGCTCCCTTAGGGATGTCTTAAATGCAGAAGACAAATTTTATTAAAATGTATAATTGCTATGAAAAATAAAGCAATATTCTTTCTATTTAGCCAATAGGTTCACATGTTGTGAACCTATTGGCTAAATGTTGTGTTTTTCTTTCCTTTTTTTTTGCTGACAGTGGTTCTGCTATTTTCCAAACAGAATGAGAACTACCTCTATGCTCATCAGCTTTACTACAAATTAACACCTAAATGGTTGAAACTTGAACACAACATTTCGGGCTTTCATATCATAGATGAAAGCACGCAATCTTTTCAAACATGCACTCAGTCGTGGCAAAAGGCCGCTCACACTGACCCTGGTTCTGCTTTATGTTTCTGCTTGTTAAAGGATAGTTTTTCTCTCCACTGTCACTATACTCATGCTTGGTACAAGGTATTGCTGCAAATTTATCAACACAATGCCAGTGACTGTCCACTGTGGCTACATGCTTAAGCCTGGCTTATGCGGCCATACTATGTCATTTTGACTAAAACAACCCTCTGCGCACCCAAAAGCCAAAAACATGGCGGACGTGCAAACGCTACTCCTGGCGGAGGTTTATAAATATAGACATCTTCATGATTTCCAAAAAGGTCATCGTAACCAATAAATTATTAACAATTCCTGGACAGAAATCATCATCACTCTTGGAAGAGAGTAAGGGGCTTAAATGTTGAAAACAACAGTATTTTCTTCTTCTACGTGTGTAGGGATGTGGTACGCTTGTTGTAGGAGCACAACGCTGCCCTCTAGAGTCTAGGAGAATAATGCTACTTCGGAGGAAAAGCCGCACAGAGCATAAATGCTGGAGACGTTGTTTCTGCACGTCTCATTTCTGCACGGAATGTATGTGTGTCAAGCATAAGGCGACCTTCATCCAGAAGGAGCTGCAAGTCAGTAACTCGTTGCAACCTGCTGGATTTCCTTTGATAGGGAACTTTTTAACCAGTCTGTCTGTATGATTTGATAGAACTGACTTTGCAAAGTGCATTGAGATGACATGTGTTGTAAATTGGTGCTACATAAAAAGGCCATGTCATTAGATTTAGCGCACACACTTTGTTGTCATTAAATCAGGTTAGTATATTCCCCATTTGAAATATCTGCAGGCATCTTGAACCATCAAGTAAAAAAAAAAAACCCTACTCCTCCTCCTCTTTGCCCCCTTTGTCTGAGTAATTGTGGTTATGTAACACGGTTAGGGAAGGCGCACAATGCCATCACTATGAGGCACGGTAATTCTATCAGGACCTGCTGCCACCTGCTCTGGAGCAACACTACTGCATTTATATCAACAAACAAACCGTACAAGGCTGAGTCACTGCAAGATGCAGAGCTGGGCACCTCTCTGAACAACTGACGTTAAAAATGGTCTAAACTTATGTTCAAGAAATAATTTTTGATTTAAATACAGGTACAAGAAAGCATGGTTCATTCATCATCCCAGCTTATAATATGGTGGAGGTCATTGTGGTGGATGTGGGGGACACTAACATAAAAGAGGAAATGTTCCTTTAACTGTGTGACATTAAAGGTATTATTCCAACCCGTGACCTTTTGTTTCATGTCGTCCTCTCCTTCATCTCTCAGTCCGACTCTCTCCCACAGTTACGGCCCCTCTTTCCCGTTGCTGATCTGATAAATTGTCCTGCAGGGCAGCACAGCCTCACATCTGCCCTTTTATGTAACGCAAAGGTTGCTATTAGAACCATTAACCTGCTTTTGATTCAGGGCCCACATCAGCGTGTCATCGGCTGTGTATGACAACCTCAATGACTTGTTATTACAGCTGCACCTTATGCAGGGATATTTTTAGGCAGGTCAGTAGTGTGGCTATATTCAGAGATTGTAATTCAGGGTAAGTTGAAGATGCAGATGTTGAGAGGGAGATAAGTAGCAGACTAGTTTGAAGCCAAATGGTTAGAGAAAAGGCAGGTGAACCATGCTACCTACCTCTTATTTTCATCTGCAATAAACAAAATAACCTTATAATACATACATTTTAATATTGGATATTCCAATGACTAAGTAACTAAAGCCAGTTTTTCTTCTGGAGCCACAAAACCAAAAAACAAAACCAGTAGAATTCCAGCTAATTTGATTAGTTTTGGTCTATGTTTGGCAGGTCAAATGCATACAAATTTCAATAATATATATATATTTTTTGGATAAAACACACCAATCTGCCATATCAGTGGGACTTCCTGCTTAAGGTTGTCTTTGTCCCTTTGCTCTGTCGGCTTTGGCTCCACCGGTCCGCTGAAGGTGTGCTTTGGTGTGTGGCACCAAGATGCTAGCAGCAGATCCTATAAACCCTTGAACTACGGTACAGTTAACACAGTTGGAATTTATTCAAACTAGGACAACCTTTTACAGGAATTCACTCCCTCTTGAATAGTTTTCATGAATAATGAGCAAGACCGACACTTTATTCTAATAAGTTGGACAAAAGAATGAACATGTCACTCGGTTACTTTTTCTACAGACGCACTGAAACACGAGGTTAAGGGGAAATGAGAATAAATGCTTTACTTTGACTTTGTTTGGCACAAATTGGCATCACAGTCGGATAAATCACTGTCTCAAATTGGTCACTTATAAAGTTTTGTTTTGAGTTACAACAATTTCCTGATGTCTCCCACACTTTTTATTCACCATAATACTATTATCTCTGGCCTGCAAGTCTTTTGGACTGTAATTATGAAAAAAAAGAACTCCCACTCCTATTTGCAAAGTTCAGCAGAATAAACTCTTGACCTTTGGTGCAGCCGTCCATATTTGCTGACATCAGCCAGCATTCAGACTCAGACAAACAATGTGTGTGTTTTGTCCACTTGCTGTGTTTACATTTGCATGGCAGTGTGATTGTATTCAGGAACGCTGCTCGCCTGCTGTTTGTTCAGCTCAATCCAGTTCGGCTAGTTTGTTATTGATCAATACTGGAAGCTGATGAATGGACCATCCCTGGGCTCAGTATTACACCACAAACCAAGAACTGGACATTTCCTTAAAAAAGAATGCAGACTTTCTCAACATCATTTATAACAAAATTATGTCAATTTAACAATTGAAGACCACATTTTAATGATAATAAAAGTATTACACCTTCTTGAATTTGTGGGTTAAACATATCTGGACTTAATATTAACTACATGTTTTTGTAGGTTTTTACAAATATTTAAAAACAGCAAGATGCCTGAACTCTTAGATTCAAGCATATTTAATGCTTACTATGTTTTATAACATTTCAAAAGACCCTATAGAAATCATAAAAATTCTGGCTAATTTTTAATTTTTTAGTCGGGGCTTCATCAACATGGACAAAGACATTGACATAAAATTACCTTATTGTCATTTAACTGTCCAATATTCCCAATGTATATTGGAGCAAATTTTTGTTGCAAGGCTTCAATTAAAAACAGAAGAAAAAAAGATAATAACACAAATATTATTATAACATTATAACTCAAGTGCAATGAGACTCCAAAATATGCAGAAATATTCTCAGATATTTTATAGTATCCTGTCTATTGAAGCCAGGAGAGGACATATATATTTTCTGTTTGTATTTGAAAATTGGGTAAAGTGTAGGGATTTGATTATTCACAAAGACTGTTGTACTAATGAGAACACTGGATTTACACAGGTTTCATTTGCATATCCTCAATTTTTCTACGTAAAAATTATATTGAGATCAACAGACCCTTGGCCAAACCAGAGCAGCAGGAACATCATGCACTGACTATGCAGGGTCAACGAAAATACAGGCTCTAAATGATTTGGGTCAGTCAGTGCTTTAGCTTCGCTCAGCATCTTTCTTTCTGTTTTGTAAATTTTGATGTTGGCAATGTCAACACTTCCTGGAGTTGCATATGTATTTTTCATTGTTTACAATTGGAAAGAGAGTGCTGGTTTTAATTTGCGACGAAGGCTTTAAAGTAAGCAAAAGCAATAATTTTAGCCAAAACCTTTAATGCATGAAACAAAAGTCTGAATGCTTCCTTGAATCCTATCAGCTTCATGCCCAAATAAAAAAAAAAAAAAAAAACTTGAAGAGGAAAACACATGATTTGTGCTGTCTGTGTTGCACTTAGACAGTTAATGGTTGGTTTAGGGAGGGGGGGGGGGGTAACAAACGAGTCTCTGGAGGGTTTTAAATACTTAATTCACTCCCCAGCCTCCGTTTTTGATCGCTTGATTGTCTGTACCACTGAACCCTGACCTCTGCCCACTACAAACATGTTAGCTCATGCGTGAAAAACCCATAAATACAACGCATGACGAGACAGAGAGACACAGAGGCACACATATGAGATTTCGCTCTCAGTTCATCAATACTTACCCAGGGGCAGTGTGCAAGGCTAGATAAATTAATTAATGAATTAATCTCTCTCTCACACAGACACACGTTCGCACACAGTGTGATCTGGCTGCTGATGAAGCAGCACAACTGATTCGCTTTTAGTTTCCAGCGGTAAAGCTGCCAATAATTTCTTATCACGGCCAAGACACGACACAGCAACATTGAAGAGAAAGTTGGCACATTTGAGTTAAATAACTGTACTTCACTTTGACTCCGCAGACACACGATATCATCACTGCCAAGTTCCTATGAGTTTCCTCCTATCCCATTATACAAAAGGTTCAGCACCGTGTAAAATTTATCTCTCCTTCGTTTTTGCGTTGACTCAGCCAGGCTTTGCTGTAAACCTTATAGAGGTCTTAAGCAGTTTTGTAACTTTTATCTGAAACTGTTTCCAAATAATAAAGCAGTGTCATGAAATTTGCCTTTGTTTGAAACTTCTGCGCAGTTTTACAGTTAGGAAACCCAGCCTCAGCTGTTGAGTACCGCATCGTTGCTTCCCTGCATGCTGTCCTTACAGTCTGAGCAGAACTCTCCCCTGACAACCAAAACCTCTTCCTGTCCTATCAATTATTTATCAAAGTAGATCCAGCAGTCCCTTGCTTTGTGCAGAGCGCATGTCCCACATCTCAGTCATTTCTTCCTCTGTTATGAGTGCTCTCGGTCCCCCTGGACACAAAGCTGCAACTATGAGCTCAGAACGACTTCCATGATGGCTTTTCCTGTTCAGGAGTCACAATCAAGAGATGCTGAAGTTTGTTTTCAGACACATTTTTCAGGAAATCAAGTGTTGCAGAATAGATTAAAAGAGAAGAGAAAGAGGTTGTGTAGTCTGCAAATGTTATGAGAGAAAACAGCAGCAAAGGAGCGCTTCCTGGCTGTTGCTGTTGCTGAGTATGATTAATGCTGTCATGGAAACAGCCCGAAGTCCAGGCTGTGGCAAACACAGACAAGTGTTGGGTGATGGAGATAAAGACATTTTCAAAGTATAGCTATTAATGGCCATGAGGTTAACCATCAGGTTTTCATTTACCTTCCTTCTGTATTGTCCACAAAATAGCCAGATTTAATAAATTTATATCATAGTTCAATGCACATAAAAAAAGCCTCTAACCTACACAGAAGCAGGGATCAATACATTTTTTTTCTCATGTGAAAACCAAGGACTCTGCTGTACTTTTATCCTGGACTCTCCAGTGCCTGCTGATTGTTTTGACTGGAGGATGCCACATTAGAGCCATTCAGATATTAGTTGTGCAATAATATTGCAATATGCAACAATCAATTCCTCATTATTGATCACTTTGTCAAGTTACACCACACAAATTGATTCATTAAGAACTCAGGCAATGTGTGGTTTGAGAGCATGCAGCTGGGATTGCAGAACCAAAGAGGCATGCCTTATAACTTGCAGCGTTCCCCTGAGTAATGTATAAGACAACTGGACCCTATGTTGCTCATGCAGGCTTTCTAAATCCAATTGTACTTTAAATACAAGCACAGTTGTTGTTTACCATCCTCAGTAGGCTGTTATTTGCATCAGAGTCTGCGGAGCAACATATTTCGTAAATCAGACAGACTTAGGCAAAATATGCTATGTGCGCACACCACAGATGTTGCTTCTGCAGCTGTCTTCAGTTAGTATCATATTATTACAGCAGTCGTTCTATAATTGTCTTTTACTATGGGTGTAATGGTACATGTATATATACCGAAAATATCTGCCACAGCCATGTTGGCTCACTGCACAGATGTACCACATGAAAACATTGTTTTATACCAAAACACGTACAGAAAAGTCGTGTGTTTGAGGAAAGACGCAATGAAATGTTCTGTAGTGCAACTTTAAAAAGTGACACCAAATCAAGACAAAGAAGCCCCCTAACTATCACTAAATGATGCTATTTTGGAGCATCTGGGTTTCTCAGGCTGCTAAAGTGGTGTAAGAAAGCTGGACTAAACCAAAACTTTATGTCAGCATACTCATTTCAAAAGCTACATGGCATGCAGCTTACACTGCACTTAACCAAACTACGCACCTGAAACAACATGAAGCTGAATGTAAACATCACAGATACTGGAGAAAAATCAGCTGACTTCCAAATCCGGCTTACTTGAACATCCAATGAGCCCAAACTCCACGAATCATAAAAAATGCAAGTCTGAGGAATCTCCGTTCATGAGAATGGATTTTCAGCACAGTTGTACGTGCTGCATTCACGTACAGCTGGTAGGCTCGGATCTCTTTAAAATATCAAAACAACTCTGAAGTGATTTAAACATGTTTTGTTCTGAAACAGAAGCACTATCTTAAAAATAATTAACCATCAACGCTACTACAACACTAAAAGAAGGTATGTCTAAACAGGCCTTAATTAGTTAATGGGATGGAACAAACTTTAATCTAATTAACATTTAACTGACAATTAATCCTAAATTTGTTTGCATCCTACTCAACACATTTTAATAAAAGCTATGAATTGACCATATAAATAGTTTCTGGCTTAAAAGAAAAGCAATGTAAAAATCCTTCTAATAACATTTACTCAAACCAGTAGAATGTTGGTTTTAAGTGACCCCCAGTGCAAATATGATGCCAATTTTTAGTTTTGTAAAAAAATAACAACAACTTATGCACAAACCGTTTTGACGTTTTTGAGGCTGGAGTTGTTTTAAGACCATAGAAGTCTTCCTTTGGTTTTGGACCATCCCAGACTCGCTGTTAGCTTCAGCCTGAAAGTAGAAAGAGAGTAAACTATTACTGTTAAGATATTAGCTGCAAATAACCCTTTAACAGGAAGTCAGTTTAAAACTTCTGCAGAATCCCTTCAGACACAATGCTCGATGTTATGGTTAGTTACGGATCACTCAAAGAAAACCAGCTTTGTAGGCTTTTAAGACTCCACTTCTACAAAACATGCATTAAATCAAACTTCCACAAACCTCTCAGTAACTGCATTGGTAACAATTCAGTTTTCTGTTCCAACATATTTTGGAAAATTTGTAAAAATTTAGGAAACGTAAAAGCAATCTGTCAATATAGGTAGACAATTTTTCTTACTATTGGATAACTTTGTTTATCTTTATGTTATATGTTGACTGTTCTGCCTAAGCCATAACGAATATAAGTATCTGACAGCCATGAGAAATATGACACTGTAGGAGCCTATTTCCTAAAGCCTTCCCTCACAGCAGGACATCTCCTAAATCCTATATAGCCGCCCTTATACCCAATTCGAATTGCCCTCTTTTCCACTGCTGACCAGCACTGGAGAGACAGCCCGCTTTTACCGTGGATATCTCCAGAAAATATGGTCAGCACTGCAGAGACAATCATGTGGGCAAGCCGCTGAAGCTCCTCAGACTAGAATCAAAGCTAAGCAGGGTTAGACCGTTAAGCAAATTTTTTATCAGAGTAATGGTCAGTACAACAACGAACAGTATAACAAGGATGTTTGAGAGCAACATAGATAGGTCAGAAAAGATTTTGAAAGTTATAAAGCTATAAACCTTCTGAACAGCGCCCCAAAAGGAGAGCTCTTTCTGAGCTTTCACCCCAAACCAGGGTGCTAGCTAGATGATTCTGCAAAACTGATTTCCACAGTTTCCAGAAGGGGACAAAATAAACAAGAAACAGAAATTTGGCAAAGGCGAACAGGGAATGTTAGTCTGGGGTGAATCAGATTAAAATTCTTTAACTCTAATGTGTTTCACTGTGTTTTTAAGGTTTGACTGACTTTAAGATCGGGAGCTAACAGGCCAAGCTACCCACTACCGATCTTCGACACAAAGCTATGCTAATGTCCTTTGGGTTGAGTTTTAAGGTAATGACAACCTTCATTTCCCTAAGGGTTTTTAAATATTGATGGGACGCTAACGTTTGTGTTTTTTGGTCTGCTCATTACATAAAATATGATTAGAAAAGTCTGTTTAAGCAAGCCCTGAATGTCTGCTAGCATTAGCTGCTATTTAGCTTCCTGCTAACAAGTTAAACATAACTAGGGTTTCTTTAAATATAACGCATGTTTCGTTCCACTCCGCAATCGTCCGATAGTGCTACGGAAGTTCCTACAGCATTAATAGGGAACATAATGTGGATTAATGTATGTTGAGCAACTTAAGAGAAAGCTATCAAGCTGATGGCCAGGTGAACCGGATGTGCTCCACATAACTTCTAGTTCATTGTGCCCTTACAGCCCCTTCCTCCATCTTGAGTTACCAATTCGAATTTAATTATTTCTGGAGATATAATTACATTCATTTAAAATCGAGTGTCCTAAAGGATATCGGTTTGTTATTCAGCAAATCATTCTTTAAAATGCAATTTTTTCAAATAATATTTTAAATAACTGCGTGGCATTCTGAATAGGTTGAAGACATACCAAATCTTGTTCTAATTTAATTAAGCTAATTCAACCTTATTCCAGATCAAGTTGAACCATGGTTCCCTAATTTAAAGATCCTCACTGAATTCTGAAGTTCATTGAATCAGTTTTATGGTGATGGTTGTCAACTATTTTGATATGTTCTTTTGTTCTTTTGTATGCACATAGTTCCTTAGCTTCTTTAATCTTAATTATGCTTAGTAGTTTTAGTTAAGTTTCACTAGATTAGTAAAGAAGAGTTGTTGATTGAAATATGTCGTTAATCCAGGTAAACAACATTATATTATGGTGTTCTCCGGATGTGCATTAATTTCTGTTAAGAAATTATTATACTTGAAGAGAAGTTGTCATCTATTTATTCCATGTGTGCAAAGTTTGCTTTTTAAAAATGTCAGTGCTTGAATCAATCTTTGAACTACTGGTCTAATATCAAAGCCAGTTTGGCTGATATTCGCCGAACAATACCCAACAGACCGAGAGTTACTTGATAAACATTAAATAACTTAAAACATGTAATTGCACAACATGACTTTGTAATCTACTGTGTGGCATTTATGAGGGGGTTTGGCCAGTTTTAAAATGAGGACAGGCAGTCTGAGTTTCTTGATTATGTTTGAAATACAGTAAACTATAACACTGTTGCCATGATTAAAGCATGACTACCACCTTGTTAAATTACCTTGGTGCACCTTTTGTCAGATATGAGGTAAGCATCATTTCACAATCATCTTGTTTTATCTCTTTAGCCCAAGTTATTCAGAGAGATAACATACTTCCAGGCTTTCAAATGACTGCAGCTTTAATAATTGTTCTGTATTGCAGGAAGGAACACTCTTAGGAAGATCATAATGTCGTTTCTCTAGATCTAGATAGCTCTCCTTCCTTCCAGTTGCTTAATGGGGTGGTTCTAAACTGTGCTGCATCTCCTCCAGCACTAAAGCTGTTTACATTTTATGTTTGCTTTACTTCCAATACAAATCTCCATCTGGGACCAATAGAGCCATCATGAATTATGTATCGAGGAATGGTTTGTATTCCTCACAGGAAATTACACAGATGTTAACAGCAGGTGAGGAGGTAGGGGAAAATCTACGGTCCTAAAAATCAACAAATGGATGGACTAGGGAAATTATTGCCTTTATTGTTTTTTCACTTTTCCTTATGTAATATTGCAGTTTCTTTATAAAAAATAACAAATGTTGGTTTTGCTCTTACATAAATATTAACACATCTATTATGACCAACACTTTAATCTATTCTTATTATTTTCTTTTTTATCAGTGCTATATCCGGTGAAAACAAATGATCTGAAGTTGTGAATCCCCCAGTCGTGAGTCATTCAGACAAGGCTCTGATTGAATCCTAGACGTAAAAAAAATTAATTTCTATAAAAAATAATATTTAATGCATTTTTTTTCTATAATACAACAGTAAAGCTTAATTTTGTGATCCAAAAGCTGGACCTTTTAGAGTTTGGACCCCTTCAGATCACACCATGACCAACCTCTAGTCTTCAAGAACTCCTCATATATGCTAATGATTCAAAGATCTGGTAAAATTATTTCAGTGTGAATTTTGACACCACTGTGCTCCTAATATTTTACATGCTTCTGTCCTACAGTAATGTAACACTTAAGAGTACCGTGTCTGTTTTATGTTGTTTTCTCACAAATATAAGAGGTTTCTGCACCTACACAATAACTTTCACCTTTTTTTGTTGAGAAAGGAGATATCATGCTTTGCTTTTGGTTTATTGTTATTAATTTAAGTTTGATCTGATATTTTTCTATTGCACCAACTCAAGGTAAAAATCATGGAATGCTGTATTTGGTCTATGCCGAACATGTCCTGTGTTCTGGTGTTCAGAAAAGTCACTTTAAAGGTCATCTGTCTGAAACAAGAATCAATAATCTTTATTACTGTTATGTGTCACAATAATGAATTGTATTTTATAATGAATGCACATAGATCACACATAACATACGGACACAACAACACATGATGATTTCACTTTTTTTTTTATTACACCAACAACACTTCCTGAGAAGTTAAAAAGTATACACACCGTGATCAAAAACTGAAATGTTCAAGTTGAATGCTTAAGTTTAATTTCTTTGTGAGACAAAAACACTGGTAGCAGTAAATTTACAGGACCTGCAATTGATTTCAATCTTGTAATCCATGCAATCTGCACTGATGTCCAAACAAACATTCCCTGAGAAACCAAAGTGTGCAAACAGACATTAGCATGTGAGAGACGGTGTAAATAATTCTCATCAGATCAAGAAGCTGTGGAAGCAGCAGCATGCTTGTAAACATAGAACAGTCTATGAACTAGGCTGGTGGTTTATTTGATTCTCAGCAGGGGGCGATAGCCCTCACAGCTTTGGGAAAAAGCAATTTTTAAGTCTATTAGTTTCTGATATAATGTTCCTGAATCATTTACCTGATGGAAAGGGGGACAAACAGTGTATTTCCCAGCTGGGTGGGATCTGTGGAAACATATCTAGCCCTTTTCTGGCCTCTTGTAACATAAACCATGTCTAGATCTTCTAGACAACATCCCATAATCCCTTGTGCTGATCTCACCACCCGTGCTAGATGCTTCTTCTCCTGCACTGAGTTGCTCTCATACCACACTGTCACACTGAACATTGTTCCTAAGATCCTGGTTCTTGTCTGCATTCTGTTGGGCAATGTTTAGCTTGGCCTTTGTGTTTTTCTTAGGCAGAAAATCTTTCCTCATTGCATGCGTCCCACGAAAAATTTAAATTGTGCAAAATAATCAGGCTCCATTTAAAAAGGCACCCTTCTAGTCACACCGACTACTCAAAGCTTTACACTACAGCCACATAAACCCAGACACACTCAAAAACAAATTAAAACACTGGTATACAATTTTACTAAAGTTTAAAAGGTCTTTGCTTTCTGTTTATTGTTTATTTCTATCAACTGAAATATAATGTAGTGTTGAAATTGATGATAATGTCAACACATTCAAATACTTTAGGTTACAAAACCACAAACACCCTCAGACGTTGTCCTGATTGTATTCATACCCGCAAGCTCTCAGCACTAAACCTAATATCAAAAATTAGCTGGAATAATTTTTTTTGATTTGTTGTCCCCGTCAGCAATTCGTATTCATTCCTACAACAGATTATTTTCTCTCACCATTGGAGAATGAGTTTAATTTCCAATCACCACAGGCGAAATATTATTTCCCATCTTCCTCCATAACCGTAATTCTGTCCAAATGAGTGCATGATCTATTCATAATATCAAAAAGGTTAAGGCTTATTTTGTATTATGAATAGTATTGAATACAAAAGACACAACAAAACTTGCCCACTTCATATATCAACACACCATTTAAAGTTAACACACCATTCACAACTACATCCACCATCCCCACAACATCAAATATTCATTAGGATGATGATGATAATGAATTAATGGGTATGAGTATGATGGGCCTGAATGTGGTCTGCCAGAAGGAAAACAAAAAGACCACTTGCCAGGCTTTTAACAGACAGGCTCTCAAGGAGATGTTTGTTTATAATGATGCCATTACATTTAAGCTGTTTTGGACAGGAATGCTGCATCATCGGTCGATTAATCCATGTCTGTTTTATCATGAATATCAGTTCACTAATTATCCCATGGTATTGGAAAAATCCATTGAAAAATCTAAATGTGTGGCAGCATTTCTTTGCAGGAGACAGAGAACCCAACTGCTTATGGAGCCCTGGAGCTCCATGCTTTACAGAAACACCATTTAAAGTTTAAAATGGCCACAAGTAGATGCCCTTTAGCTCACTGAACTGAATTTTTCCGTAACGTTTGTTGTTTTTAGCATCTTTATATGGTATGCCTGAAATGCCGGCACAGGACAAGTAAAAAGAAGAAAAGAAATTAGTTTCTTTTCACTTATGGAATATGATTTTAACGGTTCTCAATGGAGAGTTCAGAAGTTTAGAAATGCAGCTGTAACCATTGCTATTCAGTTTTTGTGGACACTCATTGCTTAAACCAGTTGTAATCCTCTACGCTATACTTTGGTTGTAAAAAACCTTTTTATAAGCCATCAGCTAATACCAATCCAGCTGGCAACAATTTGTACTCGGCAGAAAGAATCCTTTGTAAAAACTAACAGATTTGAGCTGGTTTCTTGGTTTCTATACCTTTTCTTACATTCATTTCTTTGCATGTTCAAAACTCTCAATACTGTTCCATAAAAATGTAAATAGTAATAATAATAATACTGCTTAGAAATAAAAAGTAGCTACAGGTTCTGCAAAGGACAAAACGGGGGATATTTACCAACACAAAAGGCAAAATTTTGTTTCATTTATTACATATAATTACAAGTAATGCCTAATAAGAGGCATTACTTGTACAACAGTTAAAAAACCTACTCCATTAAACAAACAACTTCAGTTTTTATTGCACATCTATGCAGAGGAAAAGTAGAGATTATTATGGACAAAAGCAGGTTTTTGCTGACCTCGCTTTAATATTTTGGAACAGAGGCTGAAATTGTCAGGGCTTATATAATGTTTAATCCTGTTGGCAGTGTCTTTGATTAAGCCCCCTGTGTTCTGCATTTATTCTGCTCTCATATGATTGTTTTCATATGTGTGATATTAGGTGATAAACAGGAGTGTTGGAGCTGGAGCAGCTCATATTGTTTGAAAGAACACAGTATTTCGTAGTCTTCTTAAGTTTGTAGGACGCATATTTTTTATCTAGAAATGTTTAAATTAAAATTACCCTTATCACTTCACACACTTCAGCTCCTTTTCCTTAGCTATGTATAATGTTACTGCAGTATTGGGATGATGTTCTCCAGGGTCTTTGCCCCAGATTGCTCCCTGGGTGCCACACAGGGGCAGCCCACTGCTCCGTAAGGGTTTAAATGCAGAAGAGAGATTTCATTAGAATGTATGTTGCAAAACAATAAGGATGATTATTGTTATTCTTAATATTATACAGAGACTGAAACTGTAAAATAAAAGTACATTCTAACACAATATGATGAAAAACATTGAAACTCTGCTGAGCCGATGGAGATGTAATGACGTTCATTTTCACCAATCCATCAGCTACAGGAATTGTTCCATAATAGACGTGTTTAGAAATTATATTTTCAGTGTTTTGCTGAACAACTTGGATATATGCTTTAAGTGAAACTAGGTTGGCTTTAGCCAATTTAATCAGAATGAGCATCCTAATGAGCTTTGTTGCTAATGAGGAATTTGCATTGGTGAAAAGGCGCTACACATTAAGACACATACAGTTGACATAAAGAAATGTAAAAATACATAATATGGAATAAACAAAACAAATGAAAGTTATATAAAATGCAAATCTAGCCTCTTTACGCACAAAATGTCTTGGAAGACTTAAATAGAAATTATAAATAGTTACAAATTCAATTGTACAGGCTAATACGTCGTCATGTTAGATACAAAGGCAAGCGTGTTGTTGTTTTACCTCTGGCATTGTTGATATTGTTTTACATCGGGAAAAAAAATTTTTTTGTTTTAAACTCTAGCTGTGCTTAGGGTCTTGTTCAGGGACCCAGACAGGGACAGTCTGTGGGAATTGAACCAGGAACCTTGCAGGTAATCCAGGATGCAGCCAAAGAGTCACATTTGTTTAATTATTGGTTGGTGTGTATTCCACATTGAACACCACTGATGTAATTCTAACTTCTCAATCAAACAATGCAGTTGGATGTTGTCTGCGCAACGGTGTTCACATTTCTTTTAAATTTCTTAAATGATCTGACCAAGAGGGACAGATTATGTGGAGCAGAAGCAGGACTGTTACTAAAAGAGAACATTGAGGGACTCCACATGAAAGGGTTATTGAAAGATCTGGTTGACATAAAATGCCAAAGGTTCAGTTTAAAAAGTAAGATGTTGCCGACTCTGAATCAATCAATTGATTCAGAGTCGTCTATCTATCTATCTATCTATCTATCTATCTATCTATCTATCTATCTATCTATCTATCTATCTATCTATCTATCTATCTATCTATCTATCTATCTATCTATCTATCTATCTATCTATCTATCTATCTATCTATCTATCTATCTATCTATCTATCTATCTATCTATCTATCTATCTATCTATCTATCTATCTATCTGTCTTAAACAGAGCCATATGTAATTGATCGTGATGCAACTTCACAGCAGGCACACCACAGTTGTTGCTGCCTCGCCACGTAAATGCCGTAGTCTTTTTTTTTGTCTCTTAAATTGTTGCACTAAAATAATTCCCTGAAGTCGATTCAACACAGCTTAAATCACTTATTCACCTTTATCACTTTGTGTGCCTCTGATAACGGCCTTTTTGGTACAGTTTGTTCACTGCAAAAACAGAATTAAAAACAAGTTAAATTTTCTTAAAATAAGTGTATTTGTCCTTGATCTGAGCAGGTAAATAAGACTATTTGCCAATGGAATAAGATTTTTCCTCTTAAAATAGGAACAATTCATCTCCATCATCTTATTTCAAGTGCTGGATGTCTAATTATCTTATTTTAGGGGTAAAGATACTCATTCCATTGGCAGATAATCTTATTTACTGGCTCAAATCGAGGACAAATAGACTAACTTTAAGAACATTTTACTTGTTTTTAGATCCGTTTTTGCAGTGTTGTATGTAGTGTGGATTCAGGCACTGTATTAAAATTCCTAAATCATTTTGTAAAGGTACTTTTTAGATCCAAACTCACTTAATCAATATTTTTTTCTTTTTTCTTGGCAAAAGTTCTCTAACAGACTGGGGGACAAATGTATGAACAAATAGGCAAATTAGATGATGGTATCATCCCCCCACCTCCTGAAAAACAAAAAACACCACCACGGTGTAACAAAATCCAAAAGGAAACAATAAACCTTGAATTCCCGTATTTGTGTGTGTGTATATATATATATATATATATATATATATATATATATATATATATATATGTTGAGGTATATATATATACCTCAACTAGGAATACATCCAGAGGAATAAGTTTGGTTTTTGCTTCTTTGTGTTTTTGTTGCACCGGGTGCTGCTGTCCTAACAAAGGCGTGTCTGTTAGCCAGAAAGACTAACCTAGTTTTTGGCTGGTTGTTGCCAAATTAAAGCAGGTTCATTTCCAATCTGTCTCAATTTCTTCCAGCAAATGCAACAATTATTTTGTACTGTATTTACTGATGCTACCAGATGTACTTGTTGCATCTGTTTTGGATCTAATCAGCCACACAGCGGCTCTGAATCTGCCATGTGGCTGGCCGAGAATAGAAAGAAAATGTAGAGGAAGTTGAAAATCAGGTTAACAGGCAGAGCAGAACCACAGCCCACCCGGCTCACATGTCATCTTTAACCTCATCACCTCACTAATTACCAGACAGGGGGTCCGCCCCACCCTTATAGTCCTCGCTCAACAAGCACCGACTCCTTTTTTGAGGTCAGTACAAGGCCTGTAGCTCATGCAGGTAATAAGAGACTGAGTATCTGTCACATATGCACTCATTTGAGTTAGCCCCTATATTTTTCAGCGTACTTCTCCCTCTTCTTATAAACAATATGGTTCAACTCAACCACATCTGCATCAAACAGCTCCACCCAAACCGTCTCTTTCCAGCCTCACAGACAGAATACATCAGAGCAGCTGGCAAGAGGAAGGCACTTGTAGAGCGACCACGGCTGCAACTAACATGATTTATTTTGTTGATTTTTGACAAAAAAACGTCAACGAATTTTGTCAACGTTGCTAAAACTGAATCAGCTCCTTTTCTACTCACCAGGAAACAAGTGAATTTTAGTGCAAAAGTTAATACAAAGAGTACCCTTTCTACTTTTTCCCATGTTGTAGTATTTAAACCACTAACTTTATTGTTTTTAAAATTGTTTTTACTACTAAATATATCTGAAAAGTGTGCTGCGTATTTTCTATTCAGCACCCCTTCACCATGATACTCCCATATAAAATCTAGTGCGACTAATCACTTACAGAAATGAAAAGAGCGTGAGTAATTTGATCTAAATGCGAACACAACTGTTCTTTAAAGACATTAGAGGTTTGTTAGAGAACATTAGTGGAGATGCAGCTTCATGAAGATCAACAAACACAGCAGAGAGGCCAGGGAGAAGGCTGTGGAGAAGTTTAAAGCAAGGTTAGACTATAAAATTATGTCCAAAGCTTTGAACATCTCCCAGAGTACAGATGAAATAAAGCAGAGGGGCATTAAAAGGGTTTGGTGGTGGAAACATCATGCTGTGGGGCTGTGATCAGGAGGGTAGGGGAAGCAGAATCAGACATACTTTAATAATCCCAGGGGTAATTGTTGTTTCAGTACAATCGCCATAACATGAACAAATATATGAAGATGATATGAAGATATGAAGATGGATGGAGCTAAATAGAGGGCATTTCTTGAATAGAACCTATTAGATACTTGAGACTGGAGGGCTACTTTTTAAACAGGACAACCCTAAGCATACAGCCTGAGCTACACTGTAAAGGCTCAGTTCAAAGCATGTTCATGTAATAGAATGGCCTAGTCAAAGCCCAGACTTAAATCTAGTTGATAACCTGTGTGAACCTGTAAAATTAGCTGTTTACAGATACTCTCCCTTGAGTTTGGCTAATTTTGAAAAGAAGAATGTCCAAATACATCTGTCTCTATATGTCCAAAGTTGGTGGAGACAAACCCCTACAAGGCTTGAAGCTGTAACTGCAGTGAACAGGTGCTTCTACAAAGTATTGAAACAGTACGGCTAAATAGATTTGCTGATTTTCTTTGTCAACTGTAGATTTATCACACCTACACACCACTTTGTGTTTGTCTCCCACATAAAATCCCATATAAACACACTGAAGTTGGTGATTGTTAGTGGAAAAATGGAGATAAAGTTCATGGGGACTGGATACTTTTGTGACTTGAGGATGTTTTGGAAATTGGAGGAGAGCTCTTTGAAACATGAATGATCCATCACAGTGATCAAATGTTGAGAAATTACAGATGCAAGAGATGAGTAAAGAGGCCAGCATCCATCTGCAGATTAACTCACACCCTGGAATCCATTATGTTTGCTGATTTTTTAAATTCACATTACAATGTTTCTTGGCATTAGATCAGCCTTGGTATGTTTGCAGCAGCCACGAGGCTGAGGTGGGCATGCGCCTCTGTCAGTGCCATGTCTGACCAGAGCATCTGGCACCCGATACGCCCGGCTAAATGGTTTTCAGACTCAGCCTACGTAAAGAGCCGCGGCGTGTGTAGAAGGTGCGGACCCATTCTGTTCTAAATGAGAGTCTGTAATTTCATCAGTTAACAGCGCTGATGACTGACAGCGCCCACACACTCTCACTGTTTCCAAATATAACCCCCCACCCCTCCACCACCCCCCAACTAACAGATTAAACCGACCCAATCCTGCTTTCTGCAACTTCCCAGGGATGGAAACATAATCTGTCTTTACGTCCGCACTGACCCGCCAACAGCAGCGGGCGGCCAACCAAACCTCTGGATGACTTCAGCATAAACTCACTATCCAACACGCAGCTGTCCGCTCTAAATGTGCTTTAGTGAACGGAGCATATTTCAGCAAATAGACTATAATCCAGAGCAAATATCATTCAGCCAATCTCATTTTGATGGATTTAAAAATAAAAAAGGAACTACTCCATTCTCCAAATCCTTCTTTAAACGACCCAGTCTAACTAGCTGATCCAGCTGAGCCGCTCATTTTACAATACAGAGAGAAGCAGCAGGCACAAACGTCGTCTGTGCATGTTTCTAAAGAACTCATTTCTGATGTAATTTCCATAATTATGTATCAGTATTCTATCATTTCTAACCTTAGTTTAATTTTAAATGGATGCAGCTGAGGGAAAGTTTACTTCATGTGCTCAATGGAGAAAATGGAGTACTCTCCTAAAGTTTGACATGATTTAAAAGAAAAAAGTAGAAGCTAGGAACTGCTTATCAAATGCATTTGATTCTTTTTTTTTAATCATCAAAAGGGTGATAAAAATGTTTTAAAAAGGGTTTGGCAGTTTGCTGCTATGGCGCTTACAGGTGTTTAATATTTACTGTTTAATGTAAAAATAAAACACACACAAAGACTTCAGAATAAACTCATGGTCCAGAAACAGTCTCACCTCAAAGTCCAGCTCTGAGACGCGAGTATCTTAAACTTTTGTTCATGTAATCAGGAGTAAAAGCACGTAGAGAGGTAAGCTACAGACCACAGCTCTGACTGAGATTTGCACATTTTCTTCTGAAAGGATACATTTGTTGTTGTTTTTTTTTTTTTTAGCCAGGAACACTTGCAGATTGTGGGCATAATGATCTGTTCATGTTAGCTGTAACTTTATTATAATGACCATGGATCATTTTCTGAAGTTTCACTCTTTAGTAAACGTTTTTGGGTCATTTAAGAAAAAAAAGAAAAAAAAAACAAGAAAAAAAGTACTCCCTGTAGATATTTACAGTACAAAAAATGACTTTTTTTATAAAATGTGCCTGGATCAAAATATATATATATTCTTCATAAGTAGTATTATTTTTATTATGATTATCAGAGAAAAGGCCAGCTAAATTATTTTGTGTTCATATAAAATAGCGTAAAGCCCACATCAAGAAATACAGCACTTTGTTTTCAGCTGCATGAAATAAAGACATGGAGCAAAACATTTCACCTTTTTGTCATTACTGTCATTACAGCATTAAAACAGGGCAAGGAACTGCTGAGACAAGCTTTTCCTTTTGTGTTCACATTTAAATATATTCTGTATCATTCTGGGTCCCGTATTACAAGCTGCTTTATGTTTATTGTGTTTATTGGCAGCTGGGAAACAACAAATCGGTGCTTTATCACAACCAACTAGCATGGGATGTGGATTTTAAGGGGGTCTCGAAAAAAATGCACAATGAGGGAGGAAATTAAGGATGAACAACAGGTGTGATCGTCAGAGATTGAGAGCAGGTGTGAAGGGCGGATCAGAAAGCCGGACTTAGTGCAATGGAGACAAAAACCCGGTGTTTTTCAACTCTGTTCCTCAAGGCACTCTTCCCTCCACATGTTAGATGTTTTCCTGCTTTAACATACCTGATTTGGATGAATGACATTCAACAAAAGCCTGTTTATCAGTTAATTGAAATTAGGTGTACCGAAGCAGGGAAACATGAAAATGTAGTGCAGTGTGCCTTGAGGACCAGGGTTAAAAGGCACTGGAAGGAGATAAAGAAAAAGAGATTACTTGAAGTAACCATGGACAAATCATGCCTTCTGGTTAGACAATAAAGGCTAGTCTAAGAGTAGCAGTTTTACCTTTATCATTTCCTCATGGACCCCCTCCTTCCCTAATGACCAACTCTGAAAACCCAGTTAATCATTATCACAGTTGCTCGATCACATCTTAAGGTGACACATTTGTGTTCAAAAGCAGTTTCACATTGATCTCCATAATTTTTACCCTGTTAGTGATTTTTATGTAGATATTTAGCAGCTTTTTTTTGCCAGAAAACAGCAAACGCTTTCATTGATTCATGTTGCAAGTGCCCCAAAAAAAAGGAGCTTAAGTGGAGAACATCAATCTCTTGTCAGCATTCAGTCAGCAAGCTGTCAGTCAAGCATTACCGTCCTGAAATTCACATGTCAGTGCATTTGTTGCGCTGCTCTGTTAAAAGGAGACAATTTCAATGTTTCTTGTCTAAGAAAAGGTTACAAGGTGAACTAATCTGACAACAGCTGATTCTGGCCATGTACATATGTGACCTTCATCAGAAGATAAACGCCATGTGATCAGTGATGATCACATGGCGTGATCATCACCCCAGAATTTAATAGCTCATAAAACCACGTTTATTGGCAATAACATGAAGCACTTATGTTAAATGATTAAAGCAGCCAATCACTTCCTTCTGGAGGAACTTTGGCCCGTTTTCCTTTATACAACCAGGCTTTATTTCTCGCCCGACCCAGTTTGGCTCAAGATTTAGCTGTGGAGCAAAAAGTTTACAGTCGACTCAATGACTTTAAAGCGCCCGGGTTCTGGGGCTGAAAAACAAGTCCAAATCATCAGCCTTTCCACCACCGTGTTTGGCAGCTGGTATGCAGAGTTTGTGCTGATATGCTGTTTGTTTTTTCTCTAAAAATGCTGCTTCAATTTCATCTGACCAAAGCACATTGTTCCAGAAATCTTCCTGCCATGTTCTTTTTATAGAGGGGAGGCTTTACCCTTCAGCCCTTTAAAACAAGCCATACATGTCCAGTGTTTTTCTAATTGTTCTGTCTTTAACTTAAACAATCACATCGTCTCAAAGGGAATTTTAACTGTGGGTTCCTGAACATTTTTTTCTCTGTAACTTAACTTTCTGAACCCTCCTTATTTTGTGGATGTTTTTTTTTTTTGTGTCCATTTCAACTTGATCTGAAATCCAAGCTGTTAATGTAGATTACGTCCCTAGACTCTAAGCAGAGCCTCCTTCGGCAGGAGTGCTGCTGTGATCTGGGAACACAGTTCTCGGCCCAGAGTCCAGAAAAGGATTTAAAATAGTAAAATGAGAGCAAAACAGCATTGATCCCTGATTGTTTCACATTGGTTATGGTTTAAAAACCACGGACTGCACCTCCAAAGTGAAAATGTATATCTAGAGTGAATTTTGAAGGATTTCCGCTGATGGCAACTCCTGCCAGCGCGAGGTAGGAAAGACCAGATCTTTGATTGTGATTACAATCAGCTATCTAAAGACATAATTTGTGGCAATATTATTGTGCTTAAGCAATTAAAGTGAATTAAAACCAGTTTTAACTAATAAATCAATTTTGCAAGAGCATTAAGTAGGAACAATGATCACGCAAAGACTTAAAATCAGTGAATGATCAACAATCCAGGGTAGTTGTGGTAGTTTAAATCTTTATCTCACAGAATAAATGCTTAAAAAAGTTTAAATGTTATTGGAAACAGAAATAAACCCCGCCTGTTGTGTAATTTACAGTTAACAGAAAATCTGACCTAAAAAGAAGGATAAACTGGTGACTAAAACAAAAAGCTGGGAATGTACAATCAATGTAGACATTTAGCACCCTCCCACTACAAAGCCCTCCCTTTAGCACAGGCTCCCTCCAAGAATACAGGTCTGGCTTTTAAGCATGGTCCATAAATGCTTTTATTTATGGACCATAAATGAAAGCAAGGTTTTGGGAAGGCTAAGCGAGAAACCTAATGTTTCTTAGCTTTTTTCATTCTAAAACCAGTATGATGTGGGTTTTGGATCCTAGTCCTGCTGTCACACCCACTTCTGGCCGGGTTTTACTATCTAGCTTCTCATTGCATACCTGCTGCTTTCTGTGCACAGTGGAGCATTGTTGTCTTGCAGCAATAAGGTCCTGGATTTAAATCCTGACCTAGGGGCCTTCTGCATGGAGCTTGCATGTTCAGCCTGTGCATGTGTGAGTTATCTTTGGGTAATCTGACCTTTCTCACACAGCCCGGAAACATGACTGTTAGGTAAATTGGTCTCTCTAAAATTGTCCTCAGAGGAGTGTGTGTACAGGTTAGCCCAGGGTGTATCCTGCCTCTCACCCAATGACCGCTGAAGATAGGAACCAGCCCCACAGCGACTCTGCACACTGCCAAAAACGGATCTAAAAATAAGTAAAATGTTCTTAAAATTTGTGTTTTTGTCCTAGATTTGAGCAGGTAAATAAGATTATCTGCCAGTGGAATGAGTATTTTGGCCCCTAAAATAAGATAATTAGACATCCTGCACTTGAAATAAGATGATGGAGATGAATTGTTCCTATTTTTTGTGCAAAAATCTTATTCTAGTGGCAGATCATCTTATTTACCTGCTCAAATCAAGGAAAAATACACAAATTTTAAGAATATTTTACTTATTTTTAGTTCCGTTTTTGCAGTGCAGGGATCAGCGGCTATAGGAGACGGATGGTTGGATGGCAGGAACCTGGGTGTGGGTTTCTGTTTATGAGATCAGATGTAAATGATTTCCCAATTTGACAAAGGATAGATCATTATGGTTTACAAATGTTACGACAAATCAAACATAATGTCAGTAACGTCTGCTCTACATCAATGAAAAAAACTTTTACCTTCAGCATGAGCCAAACTTTGCTGCTTTGGACTAAGAGGTGATCTGGCCTAAATCCAGAGACACCTGTAAGAACTATATGCTATATTTTCAAACCATATTTTTCACCTTTAACAGGAAAGCGAATTTAAAGGTGGGATGGAAATAAAAAGCCAGAAACGGAAACTACCTTAAACAGGTTCTGGACTCCACTCCACAATTGGTTTTCAGATCAGCGCAACAGAGCGACTTATAAGAGCGGACTGAAAAGAGAAGAGTCCATACGTTTGTGCGCTGCTGTGTGTGACGCAGGAGTCCATTTATATAATCTCTATGTGTCACAGAGCACAAGTGAGGTTAATGTGTAGCTGTGATGTGTCTGCGTGTGTGCTCGGACGTCTTGCCTGCAGCAGACAGATGACCTTGGGTCGGTCGTCTAGCTTTCCCCGTTTAGAGCCTCTTAAATGTTCTCCGAAGCTGTAAATGATGGGACAACGTAAAGAAATGAAACAATGTCCTGACCAAGGGCCCTGGATAAGGAAGACATGCTTCCCAGACTGCTCAGATCGCGTCCTGCTCTGCTTATTTTCTTGTTTAGTTACATTTTCAGAGCTGTGCTGCTGCTGCTGCTGCTGCTGCCGCTGCCGCCCACCCTGGACGTCTGCTGACCTCTGTCATGTTTCATTTTCTGAAAAGGAGGACGATAGAGCAACAAGCCAGTTCAACCCGATGAGACGTTTCAGGTTTTGTGTCTACAGTCGGGAAAATACAGCTTTGTTTGTGGTTTACAATGATGGAAGTTTTTTTTTTCCTCAGTAGAAGCTTTAAAAAGCAGGTTTTCTTTTATATGTGTCTCCTTGTCAGCTTTTAAATTATTCTTTTGACACCACTTAATTGATTGGCAGTTTTGGGACAATAGTAAAGTCCAAGGAACCCAGGGAAGAGCCAGGAAGGAGAATCGTAGATTTGTCCAAGTAGTCATTTCTAAACATTCAGCGTCCCCTGGTATCATTTAAAATGATTGTACATATAGTAAATGCAAATATAGATGCTTCACTACTTAGTCAAGATCTGACAGAAGAGCCAAACTGTTCCGCTTAGAAGTAAGAGAACTCTTAAAGTGTTCAGGAACACCACAAGAGTCATAAAGGCTCAAGCCTGACATGAACCTGAAGCCTCTGGAACACCAGAGCAACTGTCCACAACACAACAGAGACAGCTTTGTGTTTTCATGGACTCAGAGGTTGCCGATTTAGAAGAAGACCCTAGTTCCCAATTGACACCTGAGATTATGTACCCGTCCACACGGACAAACACAATGCCATCTGAAGAAAGGGTTGTTTGTTAAAGGGGACAAAGACAGAGCTGTTGGACACAAGGATAGAAAGCATGATTGGAGGAGTCAAGCTGAGGCTTTCAAACCTAACAATATTAAACATGGCTTGTTTCAGTGCTTTTTAAGCATACCATACAGATTTTATTTATAAAGCACACCCACAGGACCAAAGCGCTATACACAATCATAAAATACAAATGATTAATCATAAAACAATAAGCAAAATGGTATATAAAAGTAGTAATAAAATTAGGGAAAGCAACCAGGAGCATACTAAATCTGACACTGTTTTTATTGTTTTCAACAAAACTTTTCAAATCAACTCTTTTTTATATGAAGAGTTTTTATTGAATAGTGTTTTATTATTATTTCTTATTTTTTTAAAGAATAACTGCTTCTTTTTTAAAGTAGGGTTTGATTTGTTCATCTATCTGAAGTTACAGATGAACAGAATGTGTGTCAGTGCAGTAAAACCTTCTCTCCAAAGCAAAATTCTCCCAAGGGAACAATAGAAAGATACTTTCCCAAACATGCATCAAACTGGTTTTCAAACCAAGTAATTTAAACAAACTCTGCTAATTCTGCCAAGCAGATACAAAAAGCATATGATTGAGGTGCTAAGAGATATTTAACAACATTTTAGTAGAGGCTTTTGCACATATTTGACGCTAAATCTAAGATTTTGACCATGCAAAGATTAGGGGAAATCAATAAATTTAATATTGTGCATACAATCTGATTGTTGTTTTTTTTCACTCCATTTAATTTCTTTTTCATGTTGTGTGGCTCATCTCACTCTGAATAAAAATGGGTTAAAATAAGTCCTTGAAGACCAGAATGAATTCCTAGGTTCATACTTTTATCTACTGTTTTATTTTAGACCAAGCAATAAATAAAGATTCTTGAGCCGCTTACTGACAGGATGTTCTTCATATAAATCAATTTATTTAATTTTACTAACATTTGTTTTACTATTTTAACTTTTTTAATTTAAATGTTTCACATAAGCCTATTCCCAGGAGCAGACAATGTGGCATTCATTTTCTATCTATCTAGTTGGGTTTATTTATGTTTCTATCATTGCGACTTTATACGTTATGAACTGATGAGTGAGATTTGATTTTTACTTTGAGGTATTTGAAAGGATCACAAACTGAATCAGAATAGGACGTTGGGTTGTGTCCATAGCTCAGATTTTTCTGTCCTTTCTGCACACAGGGGCGGCGAAAGCAGCAGAGTTTAGCAGACATCCCACTCGTGCTGCCATGCTGGCACCGTGGACTGCCTGCATGGATGGAGGCAACAGAGAGACAGATGGGGGACAGGAGGAAGGCTGACACACAAGAGTGATGAGAGGGTATAGAGACGAAGACATTGAGGACAGAGCCCACATGAAGGCGAGAGCCAAACATAGAGCCAGTCTGAGAGAAATAAAATCACAGAGCAAGAGAGTTCAGACCAGAGGGTGGAGGAAAGAGTTCAAATGGTCTTTAATCAGCTGTACATGGTCTAAATAGGGCTAAAGTCTTATAGTTCAATCTCATTTACCATAAGTAGACAGAATGCTGCTGGTTAAACACCACCTACGTGTTTTAGCTCTAGCTTTCATCTTATGAACCCCTTAAGCAAGCTGTATCTTTAACATATAAACTTAGACAGCATAGTTCTATAACTGTGGGGTCCAATTGAAAAACCATTAATTATGTTGGACAAACCCACTTTGAAACATCTTTTTAGTTATGCTGCTACAGGCTTAGGCTGCTGGAGGACATCAAGATCTCTCTCTCTCTCTCACTCTGCTGAGTTCTCCTACTGCTCTCAGATTTAGCATTGTTTGCTTATATTTCTGCTTTTTAACTTTATGTTCTCTCTGTATTTCTTCTCTTTACAGTAGGCACTTCTACTCTGATGTATTGTTTAGCTGTGATGCCATACTGGTGAGGGGGGGGGGGGGGTGGTGCAGATCATATGCTACTACCATATAACATAGAAAGTACTCCTGGGTCAATGTGAGCTTCTGTGCTTTCTGTGTCTCTGCTCTGTCTTCTCTAAGCCCCAGTGGGTCGAGGCAGATGAGCCTTCACACTGAGCCTGGTTCTGGTTCTGCTGGAGGTTTTCCTCCCTGTTAAAGGGGAGTTTTCCTCTCCACTGTCGCTTCATGCATGCTCAGTATGAGGGATTGCTGCAAAGCCATCAACAATGCAGACGACTGTCCACTGTGGCTCTACGCTCTTTCAGGAGGAGTGAATGCTGCTTGGAGAGACTTGATGCAACCTGCTGGGTTTCCTTAGAGAGGAAACTTTCTCACCAATCTGTCTGGAGGATTTGACTGAATTTGACTTTTTAAACTTCCTTGTAATGACATGTGTTGTGAATTGGCGCTATGTCAGTAAAATAGAATTGAAATAAATTGAATTGAAAATACTGAAAAATTCATGAGTTTTTCCCACAAGGCCGAACTAAAACTTGAAACAAAAAGGTATTTAGGAAGGAATAACCTTGGCATGACAGCAGTGATAAATGTGATCCAACAGTTTTTTGTTTTGTTTTGTTTTTTTGCTTAATGAATTTCATTGACATTCCTAACCTGCTCTTACTGGAGAATTACCTTACAAAGGCTTCACACGTTTCCTCTTTTTTCAATTTTTGTTTCTAGGCCTTTTTACTATAAATATTTATAGCGACCGTCCATCTTCAAATTTTCAAGAAACACATCTCGCAAATCTTTTACCCATTCCCTAAAATCAAATTCCTTATTTCACCAGTTGGCCATTATCCTTCATGAGGGAGACAAGTAAAGCCTGCAAATCAAGACTCATTCAAGGCTCATTGGGTTTTCGGGGTCACTGTTGAATTTTTCTCGTTATCTGCTGTGCTGTTTTTGTAAATCACATTACCAGATTTAGGACTCCCTTTAAAAGTGTTGCTGCTGCAGACAGTTAAGTAATTACCAAAAAAGATACAAAACAGCCACTAAAAGTCACCTGTGAGATGCCAATTTTTTTACTTATAGAAATAACTGTAATTGTTTGCAAACAACGGGTGTGCAAATACAAATTTCACAACAGAATGGGACAAAAAAAAAACGTTAAAAGTAGATCAATACTGTCAAGATCTTTGGGTGTTTGTGTTTTGTATTTTTGTTATTTCCTGGATCATGATTTTTCCTTTTTCTTTTTAGCGTGTGTGTTTATATCCCTACTTTTGTGGATGGTTATTATGTTAGTTATTTAATAGGTTCTTGAGTTTGTCCAACAATATTAAGACAACATCATGACAAGACAAAGAAAGGTAGGAGACAAAAGCACAGCTATTACCAACAGCATTTTGTGGAGACAGCTACCGCTGTAGAGAAGTCTGTGTGGACGGGTAGTGGGAGCTGGGACAAAGAGGTAAAAGGTGGACGAAATGCGACATGACAGTTCAGACTGTACACTTTGAAAACTATCTGACACATATCCAATATAGTACGGCATACAGAAGTGGCACAAATTGGATTTTTCTAGGTGAAAATATCAGAAATGGGTCGTTCACACTGCCATTTTTCCAGTATCATATAGAAATCCCTTCGGATCTATAAACTGAACTACTTTGTCTCAGTCCTCAACAGCTTGCAATCCATTACAAACATGTAAAAGGCAATTAAGAGTGGCCTGTCAACCTTAAATCAGAGTTATTTTACTTGGTAACATGTCATTGATTATATAAGTGAATGCAAAACAAAAATGAAAACAACCACAGGAAAATCCTCTGCACACAAGATAAACAAAAGAAATGAACCCAGAGGACATCGAACAAACCTGAAATTGTGACAAATCTGGAGTTGGATGCCCCGAACAGATGAAAAAAAAGGAAGAATAAAGTTGTTTGCAGGGTCCTGCAGAGTAAATATAGTCTCCAACTGGGACTGTATCTGTGCTGGTGCCAGTTAAGGCTTTCCAAACAGAGTAAGCCATGGGATGCCAGATTTCACACCATCTTTTGAATCCCTGGTTTCAAATTAACAACAAAGCCCGGAGACATCACACGTCCTTTAAGGTTTGCAGTTTCTGATTCAAATACCAGCAGGCCTCCACTCAGCTGTCCACAACGAGCCTCTCATCTCTGCTGCACAGCCCTCAGTGCTGCACAGGACGGAGGCACTCACTGTTTCAGCTTTCAGATCAGATTGGAAAAGGAAAAACTCTGCGCTTCCTGCTGTCTTAATTACCTCTGTGAGGCTACTTTGAACCAGCCTTCTTATCTGATTGTGAATCTCCTGCGACAATAAACTAGTGAGGCTTCTGGGAGAGTACCCATCAGTGAGAGTGGAGGGAAACGAGAGGGATGTACTCGACTGTGAAGTCTCGGCTTAAATGTAGGGGGTAAAAATTGATGATGAATATGGAGAGGCAAAGAAGAGGCGGGAGGTTCACTGCCAACATGGCTCTTCATCTAAACATGTATCAGAGGTCTGAAATAAGAAGTAATCCTGAGGGAGTAGGGCGGTGAAGGGAAAAGCAACTAGTTGCTGTAATTACCTACTCAGCCAATTCTTACAACAACAAAGGAAACTCAAGTATGAGACGAGGTCAACCCAAGGTCCTGAATTCTCCTTTTTTTTTATTTTATTTTTTTTACAATCAACGGGCTAAAAGAAATGTTTCCTAAACTGCCGAATATTCAGGCTTTCATCTAGAGTTACGTCAAAGACAAACGCAGACCGACACCACTACCAGATAGTTTGCTGTTTTTAATGAAAATTGATATTCCCAGAAAACCAAAAGACCCAACAGCTATGAGATGGGTGCTGCTCAATGTACCTGAAAGTAGAGCGTTAAAAATAATAGCAGCATGGTAGACGGTTGATTCTGTGAACAAATAGATATCAAGCCCTTTCCCTTATTAAAGGCCCAAGGTAGTAAATGTTAGACATGCTGGCTATAGTGCATTTCTCCATGCAAGACGGAGGTGAGCATACATTCAATTGTAATCAGCAATGCTGTATCAGTGTGTGAAGTAATGCAATCGCAAAGCAATACTTGGACGCAATGTTTGAAAGGATGCAATGTTTCAAGTGTCAGGAATTCACGCCCTACAGACTCGTAGCATACTTAACCAATTGGATGGACTCTTTATTGGCTGCAATGGCCACACCTGATGTGGATTGTTAGTGGATGAGAGGCTGAAGTTCGACGAAAGTGGTTGGAGACATTGTGAAAAGGTAAAATAAATAAATAAATAAAAAAAAAGCCAAAAGTGAGATAGTTGTACTTGATATAAACATTGCAATATTTTACCAATAATATTACATTACATATTTTCTATTATGTACAGACGCATCCAAATAGTCCTTCCCTTTCACTTTTTGTAGAGTGATTACAAAAAACTTCATGTTATAGATTTGGTATAGTGAGCGTCAGCTCCTTTTAAACCAGAGGCCATGATTCACAGCTAGAAAAAAAGGTGAACTATTCACTGCAGGTCCGGGATGAGTTTCTGCTTTAATTAGAAGAGAATATGGTCATCTAGCAGTCTTGTTTATAATAGATAGTTGGATCGTGGCTGAAATGGACGAACACATTGAGGTTTCATCTAAAGTAATGATGTCATTGCTACAGTCTGTTATGAAGAAGTTGAGGCAAAACTCTTGATTTATTGTTCCCTTAACAATAAAAAGCTCACCTGTGGCGTTAGAGAAGAATGTTGACTAAACCAGATCCCAGATAGAAGTGGATGAAATGATCTTTGTTCAGAGCGGCCAGGTTCAGCCTTATTAGGGGGAACGTACACCGACTAACACTGCGCTGCGTTGAGTCAGTCAATGGGTCATCAGTTGGTGCCTTTAAGACACGGCACATACTTTGTGCTAAGGTGTACCAGAACAGAACAGATTACAGTACTTCAGCCGTGGATGGCTTCCTGTGAATGACTGACCATTCTACATACAACAGGTTTGAAAAGGATTGATGGACAGTAAGGATGGGCGATGTGGACTTTAAATTTGATTACGATATATTGTGGTAATGTGATGATAAAATACTATTTACAGCTTCTTTTAGTCTTTTTCAGGTAACTGTGTGGCTAGGAATGCATGTCAATTTTTGCCCAATAAGCAAAAACACTGTCCTTAAAAAACATTTAAAAGTATAACGCATATTAAAGCAAAATTCAAAATGTTTCATCAGGACTCTAGTTACACAAACAGGTGTGATTTTTTTTATCACCAAACTGTGCTATAACTGCATTTAATTATATCTTTGAATTTATTGTTATTTATTGATGCTCTCAATGAACCAACAGTGGGAAAAATAACAATCCTGACAATATTGGCAGTGTAGGGGTTTTCAGACACTGCTAGATGGAGTTTATTGTCATCCAGATAAATCCAAATTGTGAGTCTTATCACAATAATGATAAAGCGATACAATACAGGCCCAGCCCTAACGGACAGGACAGATTGGAGCATCGACCAACGAGCAGACGAGTTGTTTCATATAAAATGAAAGAGAGGCACTTTTTTAAGCTCCTCTTCTCCACTACAGAGGCGTCAGCTGAGGTGCTTTAGGCATCTCATCAGGATGCTTCGTGGGTGCAACTCTTGGCAGGCTTTCTCGGGCAGACCTGACAATAGACTTAGCACTTGCTGAAAGGACTACAAATCCCTTCTGGCCAGGGAACAACTTCGGATCCCTTTTAGAGACTGGACAGTGCCCCTGGGGAGAAGGTACTGTAAGGATGGGTTGCCCTACTGAATATATCACCTCCTCAATCTCACATAAAAAGATAATGAATAGCTCAATCGAGCAAATGGTCCAGAAGGTTGTTTTCCACTCACAAGATATACTAAACATAAGATGTTTTGTGTCAAAGCTTCAGCTTATGATCATTATCTGTGCTTTTATTCCCTATTATTGTGTTTTGGCTGTAGAGCAGATTAAATTTACATGGATACAATTGACTTTATTGTTTAAATTACCACTAAAAAACTGGAGTTCCTTCTTGATGTTCTTAACTGTGCCTTGCATGGGGGCAGCAAATAAAACATTTCCTCGGGTGGTAAATGGATTTAAAGGTTTAAAATCAACTGCTGTAACACAAAAAGAAAGAGCTGTGATTATCTCCAGATGGCACAAAAAGCAGCAGAAAAGCTCCCAACGGGAACTAGATAAAGAACGCTCAGGACTCCTGTTTTATCCCATTTTCACTTGGCACCATTTACTTTTAGATTTCGTTTTGAAACTTGGAATTTTCAAGGCCTTTCACGGTCCAGCGCCTCAGGAAAAGTCTGTCTTATTAAAACTTTACACTTGAGCACAGACCCTTGAGTCATCAAACCAGAAATTATGAGCAGATCCGCACAGCTGATTAAAACCCCGAGGCTATCAGCTTTTTCAAGCAGCTGCCCTTCAGTTGTGGATTGAGCCTCTTTTGTTTAATAAAAAGCACTTATTTGTACAAAAATTATTTATTTGTTTTAGGTTTTTTTTTTGCATGTTCATGTCAGGTGTGTTGTACTTATTGTGACGTATATATACCATTTAAAAATTGGAATACTATTGAAAAGTTAAGCTATTTCAGAAACTCAGTTAACTAAGTGAAACACATTATAAATATTCATACACAGGCTGTTGTCTTCAAACCTTTTTTTCTTATGTTAATTATGATTATGTGCAATAAAAATTACAGCAAGTTAAAATTAAATTTAGAAAATTAATTAAGACATTTTAATTTAATTTAATTAAACATTAAAATTAAATAAAATAAAAAAAAATAGTGCTAAATGAATATGAATAAATAAATACAAATATGCTCCTGCCCATATCTTCTCCAGGCTGGATCACTGTAACGCCCTCCTCTTTAGTATCTCATACTAAAAATCAAACACTAAAAAAATGCATGGCAACATTTCTGCAGTCCTCTGTTTCCTCCATTGAGTCCCTGTCTCTGCCCACCTCTGGGTCAAGATCTGACTCCTCACTTATCAGTATGTCCATGGAAATGTCGGCAGTTTTCCTGTAAGAGCTGCACCCTCTGCACACCACAGCAGGTTCTCTCCATTCAACGACTTTATCACAACTCCAAATCCCAAGGATCAAACTAACCTCTAAGGATGACTGGGCCTCCTGCACAGCTGCACCTCGCCTCTGGCATAAACTCCCAGAAGACCTCAGGGCGACACAGACTGTAGAGTCCTTCAAAAAAGGACTAAAGACCCTGCTGCTAAAAAGATCTTTTAATCAGTTCTGATTTTTGTCTTTTATTTCATTCTACTTTTTCTTAAACATTCATTTAATTGGAGCACTTTTAGATCAGTAGACTGATGTAAAGTGCATTATGAATAAAATGCAACATTATGATTATTGATCACATTAAAGAAAATTTAATATAGTGGAAGTTGAGATAAAATAAGTTACCTAAAATTAAACAAATACAAAGAGATCAGAGAAAGCAAAAAGTGGCACAGTTGGTAGTACTGTTGCCTTGCACGGAGTTTGCATGTTCTCCCTGTGCATGTGTGCGTCCTCTCTGGGTACCCTGACTTCCCCCACAGTTCAAAAACATGACTGCTAACAGGTCTCTCCCTGTGTGCACGTATGGTTGTTTGTCCTTCCCGTGTGTCTCTGTTTTGCCCTGTGATCAACTAGTGGCTTGTGCAGGGTTTACCCCGCCTCTCACCCAGTGACAGGTGGAGGTAGGCACCTGCGACCCTGCACAGATAAGCAGGCATAGATGATGGATTGTTGAACTTAAATGAAATAACAAGTACAAAACTCCATAAAATGGCAAAATAAAATCTAATAAAAGCACAAAAGACAATAATAAATTAAAATAATTTTAGCGTCTGCATCATGTGAGCCCTTTACAACAGACAGATGAGATGATAATTTAACACATTGTTTAATTCATTGCCAGTGACTCAACATCAGCTCTTTTCTTGGAACTACGTTAATGCAAACATTGCTCCACATTATGCACAGTTAGGTGGACCTGATGTTTCTGCACCTGCTCACAGGCTGAGAAACCAGATCCTGCACTATCAGGTGTCCCAGAGGAGCCCCCAGTCAACCCCCCACCTGCCCATCAAATCGACCTGCCGACGCGAAACCACCTGGTTGATCCGACAAAGGCCCGCTCTACCTCGTGGAAGAAGACAGAGAAGAGAAAGAGGATGAGCAAATACTTTCTTATTTTACCTATTATATAAAGGTGTACTAAAATGAGGAGAGGGGGGGGGGGGGGTTGATTGGCATTGTAAGGAGTGGAATAATTTTCTTGCATGAGTCTAAACAGGGAGCACGACATGCAGCCACAGCGGCCAATCAAAAGCGCTTATTACGCCTTCTGGCTCATTCTGGGATATTAATCATCAGAGCTCTCGGCTTCCTCTGAGCTTAATGAAGCTACTTATTTGAAAAATTACACATTCAAGAGTGACACTTGGAAGAAAAAAAAAAACACACGCTCAAACATTAACATAGACTTATCAGTGAGACTTGTGACTAATACACAGCTCTAATTAAAAACATATCAAACAGAAGGTGAGTTAAGCAATCAAACTGGCAAATGAGGAGACTTGGTGCGGGGCAGACTGAGGAGGTTAGTCTGAAAAGGCTGTTTAAAGACGTGTGCATATTGCAGAGACTTCTGCTGCTCCGGCATCTTGGTCTAAAGCCAAGAAGTGTGATAAATAAGCCACAGCAGTTAAGGCAAGTGTTGTTTTGGCTAAATGCAGAGGATTACTTTAATACAGAGATGATTAGGGGGAATGTAGGAAGAGCTGGGCTACAGGCCCAGATCTCAGTCCACACAGAGAAACATAAGACTCCTCTTCATCCACATACTGAACTCTGTAACAGTGCTGAGTCATTCCTGATTTCTTTATACTTTGCTTCAAAGATCATAAACTTTTTTTTTTTTTTTAGAAATGTTCTAAAGTGCTGCTCATAAGCACTTATTCAGGCTTTCTGTTGGTCCGAGGTTATCTTTGTACTTTGGCTCAGTTATTCACATATCAGGTCCAGCACCTTAACAAATCGGGGATTTTTGTCAGGTGGAGTGGGAGTGGTGGCCTAGTGATTAGGGAGCCAGGTTTTTCCATCTTGGAAAGGGTTGCATAGGCTGCTGGTTTGAAACTTAGTCTATCACTCAGAGTCCCTGAGCAAGTCTTGCACGCTACTCATTGTTGGCAGCACACTGCTCCCCAAGGTATGGGTTCATCGCAGAGAGAAATTTCCCCTCTATGGGACTGTAAAGGGGAATATTTAAACTCATGTTACCCTGACGTGTGCATCATAAACATGTAAATGTTATTTTGTTGTTAATTTGACTGCATCAAGATGAAAATTAGCAAAGCTACCTAAACCACCACTGCTACATCTAAATGTGAAGCCTATATTTTCCACAGGTTAATTAATGCCCCCATTTAAATGGACCGTATATGTTTGATCTGGAGATAACCTGGATAAGAAGTGTAACCTAACTGGAAAAGACACACATCCGAGCATCGCTTGAGTCTCATGGTGCTACTTGAGATAAAATATGTGCTGTAAGCGGCATATTCTGTGGTTTCAGTATTTGCCCCATGGCAATTGTCTGTATCGGTCTGATATGGCATAACTGATGGTGATACGTGGCACCCAAATGGGAGCAGCACACAAAAGCCCATCTGAGAACAACATCCCAAAGAGCTGTTAGCTGAAAATTTAGCATCCAGCAGATTGTCGGCTGAGGGATGGGAGAATTTCTATTTCCTGCTTCAGCTCACTGCCAAATTTCCTCAAGACATGACTTTTAGATATTGTTCATCTGCTCTAGATAGCTATTCAGAATTGACACTTCTTCTTCTATCTTCCACCTGTCAACCTTTCTTATTTTTTATAAGCAATTGAGTGAAAAAAGTCCCCAAGTTTTACTGCACAACACCATTTTTACATACAAGTATTATTTAGTTGAAAAGACAACACCTTTCATTTCTGTCTAAAAAAAATAGATCTGGGTGAAAGTGAAAGATGAAAACATTCATATAAAGATATACATTTATCAATGAATGCTTTCAACAAACTAATAAAGTTGATCAAATAAGCACAGATCTGGAGTTTTAAGGTATGTGCGAAGGTATACAAGGTATTAAATGTTTTAAGGTATGCTTTTAAGCTGTAGCATTCAGTTTACAAGATATTTGCCAGAAATGTGTTGAAAGAATCAACAAATATCAAAATATTCTTTTATAATACACACTTCTGCACTGCAAGTACAGTTAAGCAAGTGCAATGCCTTGCACTTAGACTTTTAGACTCAATATAAACCCAGCTGTTAACTTAAGGCTTTTACATTAGTAATGGGCATTAAATAATAACCAGCATCACAAAGACCACAGAAACACAGCAGGCAGGTCAGGGAGATAGCTGTGCAGAGGTTTAAAACATGGTCAGATTATAAAAGTACTGAAAGCACTGATCAGAGAATAAATCAAACGGCTTATTGTAACTCTGGAGGAACTGCAGAGAACTGCAACCCAGGTGGGAAAGTCTTCTGACATGTCAACTATAATCTGTGCACTCCACAGTTCTTGCTAAAACATTGCAAGATTATGATGAGACAGACTATTTCTGCAGGAGGTTTAGAAAAATCCAGACTATTAGCCCTGATCATTGTGTGTTTTAAGCCACCAATAATCAATATTATTTTATTCTATTCAAGTAAACACACAGCTGTGTTGAAGCATCCTAAAGGAATGAACTGAGAGAAGAGAAGCGACTGCTGTCTTTAAATCAAAGTAATAATCAAATTGATTAGAAGTCACTTTGTTTTAGGATAAAAAGAGTAGCAGTTTTATGGGCCATACGGTGTCTGTTTTACAACATCAGCTAAGGCAATAAAACAAAGATATGAAAGGGAGAGGGAGAGTAGCAGGATGAGCGAAAAGAGATAAAGGAAGAAAAAGACTGGAAAAATACACAAGGGAACCAACCAGAAGAAACAAAATCCGTGAGAGCTGGGTGAGAATAAGAAGATTGGAAGGGGTGTTAAACAGAGAAACAGAAGGAAATAAAAATGGGGGAGGTGAAGCAAAATGGGAGAGAAGGATATAAAGATGGAAATTAGATAAGAAAATAGGCATGAGAGGAGGAGAGGAAAAAAAAAACAGAAGGAGAGAGACGAAAAAGTGAAGCAGAGAAGCTGCACCTAGATCTGCTCTGGCAGGAAAAGAGAAAACACCAAACTGAGCAGATTCTCTTCACTTTCTGCTTCAAGCTGCTGCATCAGCCATCCGGAAACCCAACCAGTAACAGACCTCTTCTCCCAGTATGATCCCACCAGCAGTAAAAAAAAAGAAAAAAAAGAAGCCACAATCTGGACTGGGGAGGCTATAAAAAATCTTTAAACTAGTACAGGGCTCGTGTAAGAGCTGGGCGGAAAGGAAGAAAAAGAGAGGGAGTCTGACGACTGACTGCTGGATTATGCAAATACCAGTCAAATGTTTCACCCGGGCAGGCACAAGGCAAGAGGCGCGGCTGGAAGACACACAGGCTGAAACAGACGCTTCATGCAGTCCAGCTGTTCCTCCCAAATCCTGTCTATTTCAGCCAGAAAACATGACCACTTCTGATTTATTAGCATTTCTAACGCTGTACAGCTGGAGAGTACACCCCCCACCACCGCCACCTCCTGCAAATGGTCTCTGACACACACTGATATGGAGCAGGAGAGAAAAGACACCACTTACTTGGTGGAAATTCTTTCCCACTGGAGCTTCGGGTAAAAAAAATAAAAAATAAATAAGGGCTCCTCTGTGCAGTGGGAAATCCCCGCGGAAGTGCTGATTCCCCGCAGCTTATTGCGAGCCGACCGAGCCACGGAGCGCCTGAGCCCGCTGGCTGTCTGTGTGAGCGGCGGGCAGAGCGCTCGCTTCAGTACCACACTGCTTTGAACAGCTCCCGCTGACGTCACTGCATGGCTACGACACCACGCCCACTTCTCCTAGCGACCACAGTCACCACGCCTCCCGTTCTCAGAGAGGGAAGGGACCGAAATTAGCGCCAGAGTAACGCACAGAGAGCTTTTCCTCGTCTAAATCTCTAATCTAATTTTTGCAATAAATGTTTCTTGTTTACTATTTTATATTTTGCAACATTTTCAACATTCGCTATGTCATTTTTTTTCCTGTGGCATTTATTTATTTCTAGTTACATTGCTAAGAATTTCACTCTTATTTTTCTGAAACTTGTTTGTAATTTTTATTTTATATTTGGCTAGAATGGAGACATTAAATCAAAAATAAATGCAGCGTTTTTCATTCCAACCCTCCAAATGCAGCGGCAATCAGTAAGAGTGTCCAGACGTTCACAAAATAAAGCTTTAAAATCATTTAACCGCTATGTTATTTTATGTCTCCTAATAAATCAAAGACAAATTTAAGTAAACGTATTTATACAGCGGCAATTCCCAGCAACTGTCCTCTTAAATGATTGTATACAGGAGAAACTGTATACAAATTCATATCCTACAACATTTGAAAGAGAATAAAATAATCCTTCATTGCCCTGCAGCAGGGAAATTAAATTGTATCAGCACAAAACAGAGAAGGTTCGATTGTGTCTCCAAAACAGAAGAAAAAGACTGTACAGCTATTAAAAATGGCATACTTAGATAAAAGAATGTGCGCAGCTGAGTAGGGTGTCCCACAAGTGTAGAAGATGCACATGTATAATAGTAAATAACAAACAGAAATAGACTATCTAAAAAAGATCAAATAAATGAAGAAAAAAACTGTGTAATTAACAGAAGGGATTTACACAACTTGTTGAGTGTATTAGTGATGGTTATGAAGTCGAAAAATATCTTCAAAGCAAGATAATATAATCCGCTATATATATATACATATATATATATATATATATATATATATATATATATATATATATATATATATACAGATTGAAAATCAGCCATACAAAGGTCAATTGGATCATAATTTTGATACAATGCAGCCAATTATCTAAGGAAGCCCAGAAGTTTTCATTGAAGCAATTTTCCTTGTAACAGAACAACCAAATTTATTTCAATGGTCATGACAGTTTTGGGTCAGTTAAATGAAACTTTGACACAATCGGGTGTCCAAAACTGACCCACATCCGTTTCATTCGTTGACTTCGAATTAATCGATTGGTCCTAAAACAGAAACAACATTTGCCAGCCTTCTCTCAGGTGCTCTATTTTCTCTGAAGATGTGTCAAGCTGAAAAGGCTGTAGACCAATTCTGAAATGTAGAGGGAGCAAGTTTGACTCTCCAGGCTGACTGCTTTGTTGGGCTGCTGTTATGAAATCTGACAGAAGTCAGCAGATGATTTAAGTGATGCTGACTCACCTAAGTGATGGACTAAATCAAACACTTCAAATCATATTTTACAGCAACTGGAGAACATTGCATAATCAGAAGAGTGCTTTTTAAAGTAAAATATTTCAGAAAGACAAATCTGAGTGGAGGATTTTGGGGTGTTATGAAAAATCTGCTGCAGTTTTTGTTGGCCTGAAAGAACTAACACAATTGAATCGCCACTTTTCTACTATGGAAGTGATATATGAACCTTTTACCTGCTGACTATAAACCAAACTGAAAAGATGATACAGCAGAACATGTTGCCTCAGCAACAAAACTCAAAGAGGCACAGAGTAAACTTTAAAAGGTTATGTGATGTTATGGTGTTATTCTGTCTGCATGCAGACAGAATAACATCCAAATGAGACTGATGAGTGTAGTAAAACATATATGTTGACTGCAAAAAGATCAAAAGTAAACTATCCAGCTTTTTCGTTAAACAGATTTACACCAGTTTCACATCCTCCTTAAATGCATTGCAGATTCTCCCTTGATTTGCCTAAATTAACACTTCCCAGAAGAGCAGTTGTCTATTTCTTGGAAGTAAGATTAATGTTTATGCAGCAGAAGGTAATGGTGTTTGTAGGGAATACAGTACAGAGTGAGAATGAGGGAAGGTGTTAGTGGCTCTGCATGACTGGCAGAAGGAGGGAAGAGGGCGTGTTTGTGGTGATCATGAGAAGAAAACAACTTTTATCAAATTTAAGGAGGAGAAAATGGATTTTAGGATCTTTCACCACTACCATATACAGGCTTTGGAGTTACCGGTTGTCACTTTTGCAAAAAACAAAAAAAAAGTGCCATCATTCCTCCAAGGCCAGGAGGGATAGAAAGCATCAGAATGGAACATGTCAATGTTTTTCTTGGTAAATATAGTAATAATGAGGCTATTGACAACAAATTCTCACCGCATAACAACATGCAAACCACCCATACCAAGACATTAAAACAAAATAGTTAAGAAATCAAACTGTGTTTATTTCAAAGCTGAACAATACAGGGCATAAGTATTGAACAGGGTTGTCAACATTTACTTAGTACCTTTATTATCACACTTCCAATACCTCCACTGTATGGAGAAATTAGATGCAGTAGTGATTTCTGGTCCATTCTTCGACACAAACTGATGAAGATTCTGAGGGCCTTTTGCAGAAACTCTGATCTTCAGTTCTTTTCAAAGATTTTCTTTCGGTTCCATGCCAGATGATTAACTGGGCCATTGCAGCAGCTTCATTTTCCTTCTTTGAATTCAACAGTTTACATGGCTGGGCATTTTTCTTGCTGGAAAACCACCCTCACTTGATCATCAAATTATGATCAAGAATGTACCATGAGGTCTCAATTATTTTAAGTGATTTAAAACCAGACAAAAGAAATGCCTGTCCAATAGGCACTTGTAAACGAGTCCATATTTTAGGAACTTCAACAGCCAAAGCACAATCGCTTTGCATTTTCGTTCACCTTTTCTTTTTTTAGCATGACAGAGGACAGTAACTCTCTAAAATCTCTGAACTTCCATTTCATCCTGCCACCACGCCAAGAAAAAAACCCCAACCCAAAGATACTTTAATACAAAGTCACATCCCAAAAGCTTTAGAGAGTATTCCACCCTCTTCACAGCTGAGGGCCATGACCTTTAGACACAGAGGAGCTGACTTTCAACCCAGCTGCTTCACACATTGCTGCAAAACTGCTGCCACTCTGTGCTGATGGTGATGGCTTGTAGACCGCAAAAGAAGCACATCATCTACTAAAAGCAATGATCCGATGACTGACGTGAGATTCCCTCAGTGAACACTCCGAACAGGATTGGTGATAAGACACATCCCTGGCCTCCTTGGCTCGACTAGTTTACATCATGTCAACACTAAAAGCTGTTTTAATTAATATATAAATGGAAGACTCAGTAGAAATGGTTGCATACTGGAGAAGAGGTGGGGGTTAAATAAATCTTAGAGTACTGAAATACTAAAAACTACAGCTATAATGAGTATTGATAAATCAGCAGAAAAGCCCTGAGCAGCTTTTCTCATGCTTCAGATCAATATCTTTTCCCCCTTCGTTTTGTTCAGCATAACTGATACTATGATTTCATTGACCTGATTCTTTCCTTTCCCCTTATTGGTCAGCAGATTTGTGTACGTCTCATGGCTGTTTCTTTGTGTTGAGTGTCTCACCGCTTTAAACTGTGACCACAAACAAGTGAACAGCCGCTGCCTGTGCTGTCAGTTTCCACTTCTGTGGCAGTGCAGAGGTGTGAGACTCCTGGACCCTGGGAGGTGGCTGCTGTCTTTTCACCTCCCATCAGGGTGTCCTTCATTGACCCTTTTGCCAGGTTTTCTTGTTGTTTCTATTCTATAGAATCGTATTGTTTCACCATAAAAAATAACTTTCTGTTCTTCTCCAAACAAATGTCTTCTTCAGTTTGATCCAGTCTTTCTGGCTCTATGTGGTGGACATAAAATAATCTGCAATCAGACTTTAAAAAAACAAACAAATGAGAACAAGAAACATGAATAATTAATTAGATACAGGTACACAGGAAGACAATGTTTTACATAAACATTTTAAACTAAAAATATGTTGTGTTTGTCTTGTTTTTTTTTGCTTTACTGACTTCATGGTGGCTATTCTTATTCACCAGTTTTTTTTTTTATGGTTTTGCAGGACTTTATACCGGTTTTGCCCTTTTGGTTTTCCACTTTTTGTAATTTAGTTTGTTTCATATTTTGTAATGAACTCTTGTGTTTCAGTTATAGCCACTTTACCTTCAGAAATGTAGTGTTTATTGAAGTACTGTGGTTTTCTGATGCCTTCACATGTACTTCACATCCAGAACTCACTCCTCCCGGTATTTACACTTCTGGTTTGTGTAAAATTACTGTCAGGTTCAAGCTCTTACCCACTCCTTGTCTTTCCAGCTAGGTCCTTGTTGTTTTTCTACATTTCTTTTGCAGAGCTGTAAGTAGTAAGCTTTCTTTGGCTAAATACTTAAAATATGGTTCAACGTGATCTTTCCTACCGCTTACCTGTACGGAGCCCCTAAAGGGACATGGAGGGAAAAAAAACTATTGCGAGATCTCGCAAAACTATTGCGAGATCTTGCAATAATTATTGCAAGATCTCGCAATAACTATTGCGAGATCTCGCAAAAGGTTTTCCTACGTCATATATATATATATATATATATATATATATATATATATATATATATATATATATATATATATATATATATATATATATATATATATATATATATATATATATATATATATATATATAAATAGAATAATAAGGTCTGATGCCTTCACGGAGTAGATGCAAGTTTGGAGAGACTAAGTCACAAAAACTTGGACGTGTAGACCTGTATCTCTCTGTCTTAGAAAAATAACATTATAATATAAACAATATCTTTTAATCTTACTTGTGAAAAGTTAGCCCTCGAGCCCTGATGTCAATAGTCCGTCGATTTAAACAAAAATACGCTGCCCAGTGCTGAGGTATCATTAGTGTGTTCAGCTTGAATCAGCAGGTTAGGGTAGCAGGTCGACTGCCCCAAGATGGCGGCCATAATTCCTACGCCGCGACAGTCAGTGCGGGGTCTACTCTTATATTATGTCTATGGTTTTATCCTTTTTACTTTGCACCTCCGCTGTTGTTTGTCTGTTTTACGTCCGGTTCACTGAAGTAGGAAAACTTTTTCTTTTAATCTTTTAAAATGTCTCTCACTAATGTCAAGTCCATGTCTGTAGCCAAGTACGGATTTAATGTCTTTATATGTCAGGCCAGTACTAAAATAGAAATCAATAAACTTCTCCCATGGATGACGTGTTTGCGCCTCCATTGTTTTGTGTCTGTCTACAACTTATTTTTTTATTTAATGGCGGTTGGCAAACAACTATGTGGTGACTAACCAGTAATTAGTGTGGATCAGGTCATTTGTTTTACTTCCGGTTCGCTGACGTAGGAAAACCTTTTGCGAGATCTCGCAATAGTTATTGCGAGATCTCGCAAAACTATTGCGAGATCTCGCAACAGTTTTTTTTCCCTCCATGTCCCTTTAGGGGCTCCGTATACCTGTGATTGGGTACTTCTTAACAATATATATTTACTAAATGTACTAGTTTTTGCTGTCAAATGAACAATATTTTCTTATAGCAATAATTACTTTAGATTCACAAGAAATATTAAATTAGTATCTGAATCTATTGAGCTGTTTTGGAGCTTTCTGGTATTTCTGCATGATTTACATTTTTTTTCTTTAGCTTGATCCAGACAGCTTTGCTTGGTCTAAACCTAAACAAAACGTATAGGTATAAATAAAATGAAAACATTAAAAAATAACATCTATAAATAAAAAGAATAAAAGGATATCTATGCATAAAAGGAGGACATTAATTGTGTCTAAATGAGTGAAACATTCGGCTTTAACATTAAAAACAGGTCTATGGCTCAGTGGGCTAACTACTGGCTAACTACTCTTAACAATAAAACCCCATAACAGATTTCTCACAATTTTATTTAAAAAATGCTGCATCACCATAGTCTATTAATTAGCAAGGTGGCACAACCATATCAGTGACTGATTTAATGAGATATAAATGTAAAATTATTATGATAGCACTTTTTCACACCCTATATATGTGCAGCAGCTATATTGGATTTTTAGGTCTGGGTTGAGGGGATTGGAAACCTCCGAATTTCCAACCCCCTGAGAAACAGACCTGATTTCAACAGTCAGGATATACATGCACCCAATTTAGACATGAGTTAATGTTAAGTCTAAATGTAATGCTGATTTAGAAGCAAATAATTTGTCTATGAATGGGACACATTTAGACAGAACAGTTTTTCTTCTACACTTTCATTCATTCCTCTCACAGAAACCTGTAAAATTTCCTTTGAACCACTTGCTTTATAAACCATGGAATATCTACATCTAAATCACAGTGACATACAGACTTATTATCAAAATCATATAAATATTAAGGATGTGACGGTTTTGATTGAGCTTACTTTCTAGGTTTGCAAGTAAAGAGAATACAAAGTCAAAGTAACATATAAATATTTGGTTTCATACATGTTTTTACCATAAACATTAAAACACAGCTCTCTTCTTTTAAATAAGATTCATCGAAGTTTCTGACAGGAACCATATTGTATGAAATATTTATCAAGCAATTTAAAATCTTACACATGTACAGTATTGCATGAATTTTCAAGTGGTTCTTTTTTTAATGATCCTGTGGCTCTAATATGCACATTCATAAAAATGAAGCCAGCAGACGTCTGTAAATTGCTTTTTGCAGCTGATGGTTCATATTTGCAGTGTATCCAATGTGACAAGAGCGTGGCATAATGACTTCTCCATGGACCAGCGGGGAAATGAGCACATATTAATCACAATATTCTGACTAGATAATTCTGCCCTCAGATATACGTCAAACTTTAATGAGCTACGCCCAAACATCAGCATCTTTTCTTCAGAGATTTTACCCTGGCATCTGAATTAAAAGGAGGATGTATTAGGTAGACAGACAGGAGAGGATGCAGGCCTTGAGAGCTTTTAGTTCAGTGATTCAGGAGCTGAGAGCCCGCAGGGCGACCTCCAGAGCTCAACAGGCCTGCAGACAGAAGCTGTAGGAGATTAGCGAAGACAGACGAAGAGAGCTGTAATAATAAATTTGGGACACAAGGGATTGTGGGGGGCTTACATCACTGTGGCTGCGTGATCTGTGAGTCAGATATCTAAGGTGATTTACCATGCAGCATGTGAACAGCACCTGGCCTCAGTTAGTCAAAGACAGGACAGTAATCCTTTGCAAGTGAATCTGCATTATCAGGCAAAATCCTCTGATTTGGTGAAAATTGAAAATGAATAAAGGGATTAAGATGAGATAAGGGACAAACATTCTGAGGGAAAAACCAGTCACAATACTTGGAGACAATTTTTACAAAACCTAGAGGACAAAAACTGTTTTTTGATCTCAAATCGTTTTGTCTTGTTGTCTTGAATTCTCCTGTTTCTGTGAAGGTATGTTTTTATTCTTTTTTTTCCCTTTTATCACAAAACAACATAATTTTGCTCACTGGAAAAGAGAAGAAAATAGAAGGGATAAAACATCTTGTGCGCCTTTATGAATAAGTTATTTCACATTAAACACTTGCAGTCTAATTACAGAAAGGAGAGTCAACGCTAACATGGCTCACCTTCCAAAGTAATATACAACACATTTGAAGCATGCATCTCAGAGCATTGATGAAATCCATTCTTTGGTAAATTATTTATGATTTTCTGTACTTAATTAAATGTAACAATTGTTTAAGTGACTCCGTTTGTCACCATTCTGGGCATAACTGCTCGATTATAGCGTTGACAGAGACGTGGCTGCATACTGGGTTCCCTGTCAAAGCCGTCATGCCAGCGAGCCACAGATCACGCTGGGCGGACAGGAATGTTAACGCCGGTGAAAGCAAAGGTGTGGAACTTGTTATCAACTATGACGACTGATGGTCGACAAACGCTACAATGACTGGAAGAAACTGCTCACTTAAATTTGGTATTTGTCACACTGAGATGCCGGCTCTTTTGTCCGCTGTGTGAGTTCACTGTTTTTTGTTATGGCTGTGTCATTTTGCAGACAGTGATTAACAAAATGCAGTGTGTCTATAAACATGGGAGTTTTATTGTGGCTGCAGATTTCAGTCACAGAAACTTTAAAAAAACTGTCCTTCCTGAAATTTACCAGCATTTTAGCGGTCTAACAAGTGCTCAAACACGCTTGACCATGTGTACAGCAACATTAAAGACATATAAAGTCTCTACCCTTCCTCCTTTGGGACTTATGAACCACTTGTCACTTTTCTCGCCCCAGATTACAGACCGTGGAAAGTCACAGAAATAAAGATCTAGCCTGAGGATGCATTACCTAATAATATATTATCCTGATATAACAATAAACCATGCATGACGAGGACTGTTAAGCAGATCCCAGGACAGGCAATTTAAGCCTGGTGATAAGAAACTTTACATATTGTCAGATATAATTTGAAAAAGAGCATGGAAGATGCTACGGCACACTAGAGGAGGAAAATTGAGGGACGCTTCAGAGGGGGGGACCCCGGGGCATGTGTGGCAGAACATTCAGAACTTCATAAACTTTAAGAGTTCCAGAGACCTTGCAAAAAAATCTAACAAAAGCTGTGGAGCTCAATTTCTGCTTTGCACACTTTGAGGTGACTTGGATAGAGACTGATTCTACATCACCACCACTCACAACTGACAGGCCAATTGCTGCGAGTGCTGGTGATGTCAGAAAGGTAGTTCATGCTGTAAACCCAAGAAAGGTCTTGGGTCTTGACAACTTTCTGGGTAAAGTACAGAACAACTGCGCCACACAGCTGGCTGAGGTTTTTACTTCCATTTTATACTCTGGCTCATACTTTCACCATCATGGAGTGTTTTTAAAGGCAGGTGTTACAATGTAGATAATCCCTACTTCCTCCGTATTCAGACCAGCATCAGTTTGCATAAAGCGTCAACGGGTCAACTAGTGATGCCATCAAGCCAACCCATCACGTCCTGCTAACACATCTGGAACAACCTGGTTCATACTCACGGATGCTGTTTGTGGACTTCACCTCCATTTTTGATACATGAATGGGTAGCCAGGGTCCCGTCTACTGACACTGCTTCCATAAGATGCCCGCAGGTAGGGATATGGACTCGGGGGTCTCTACTGGAAACCTCTGCTGTGCGTTCCAGCTCCACTATTCAATGGAGAACTGCGACACATACATACCGGGAAGGGAAGAAGGTGTGTCTGTCAACCAAGGCTGTCCCATGATGGCAGCTCTTTGATCTAGAAGATGGGGACCCGGTTTGCACTACCTGGTTGATTTGGAAGGATACAAGCAAAAGGAACTCTCTTAGTTGCCAGATTTAGAATAAACCGCATATTCGGGAGTTTCATTATACCCATCTGGACCAACCGGCTGGGCCATTAGGATCTTGACCTAGAAGGGTGGAAATGTATTGATTCATGTTTCCACATTCCTCTTGCTATGTCTCTCTGTTTTCATCAGCCTCATTCAATCCACCTGTGCCATGCCTAATGGCCTGTTTCACCTCTGCCCAGTCTCTGCCTCTTTGGCCACCCTGTGTCACTAGAAATCTAGCGTTCTCTTCCTTCTCTCATCTGTCTTTGTGTTATTTACCACATTTATGCCGTCGGATTATTCCATCTTTACCCATGACAAATCTCTTGTTCTTATCTGATGTCTGGACACCGACCCTTGCTCTGATCTCTGATTAGCGATTGTCGTCTGAACCATCTTCAAAGTACATCTCTATCTGCTTCCTTGTGAATGATCATTGCCCCTTTATTGACAGCGTCTTTGGATTTCAGATTTGATTGTGGTGTTGTTCTACAATCCTCTGACGTAACAGCACCCAGGCTGAAGAGCAGCGCTGAAAGGACTCAGTGTTTACGCTCCCTCTCCACAAGATCAGGCTGTTTCCTTGAGCTCTTACCCACACACCCACCCTGGCAGCACCATAGCCGCTGCTTACTTGCCTGCTTTTCTTTGCTACTGGTTACTACAACTGATCACTTTATGCTCATATTTCCCTTGTTATGTCCAATTCACCAACCTGCTGTTTCTCCCCGCAGAGCTAGGAGGGATCAAAATCCAGAACTTATTTTCTCACAACTCTTGCTCCTGTATTGGGGCTGAATTTCTGGGTCCTGAGTGTAAACCTGTACAACAGGCGATCAAATAAGATCGCCTCTAGATTGCCTCTCTAAGCTCTGGTTGTGTTTAATCATGTAACGGCATTAATCGGTGCTGCTTTCGCTATGTCACTCTGCCTGCTTGGTGAGCTCTGCCAGCGGTCAACGTTTCACAGTGAAGACTTGGAGGTGCAACATCACTGCACCTGGACACTTGGAAATTGCTGGATATTTAGCCTTAAAGCAGCTGTCTCCAGGGCAAACAGATGTAAATAAATGAATATGAAAAAGTTAAGGAGCATACCGTTTTGCTTTTTCACAGAAGTCAATTGTCACCATGAGTATTATTTAAAGCTACTCTAATAATCAGAAACAGACAAGTTTTTTTGCCAGGTTTTTGGAAGCAAACAAGGAATTTGGCCGCTAATTCCATGGCATTGTTTAAAAATCAGGCAGAAAAATAACAGCAAGCAAAACAGCAAGCTACAATCGATAACAGAATAGAAAAACATTATTCAAGAAAATGGTAAGACCAGGGGCAGTATGTCCAGGAGAGTATTTTTTAAACCCAAAATCTATACTTAAAATGAATTTAACTCAAGCAAACTAACAAGCAATAAAGACATCAGTTGAGGTCAGTGTGATAGACAGATAAAGAGTGATGGTGAATTGTGAAAAGTCTTTACATAGCCAGTTCAACCGACTGTTATGAACGTGAATCAGGCAAACCCAGTATTCAAACCAAACAAGTGAGGTTAAGGCAAAAAACAGGATTTTAATAATGAAAACAGGGACAGGCGGGCTCAATAGTCAAAAGGGCAGTCCAAAATCCGGTACACAAAAAGCAGTCCAAAATAGGCAGAGGTACAGACAGGGCAAAGCAAGCTCGGATAACCATGGGACAGAAACTAGTCGGTAAACCGGTAAATCAGTCAGACAGGGCAGGAAAAACAGGTCAGGGAACAGGCTGGCTCAGAATCAAAGGCAATCGGGTTTGCATCAACAGGTCAATCAATAAAGGAACGCTGGAAACAAAACTCACCGTGGGCTCGTTAATGATCTGGCAGAGAACTGAAGACCGAGGCAGAACTATATAGTGGAGTGAGCAGGTGAACGGGAGTGAAGACTAATTACAAGTGACAGGTGGAAACTGAACTGAACTGATTGGCTAGTGACTGGAGGTTGACAGGTGAGCAGATCTGATAGGCTGGTAACTGGTATTTGGGGAGTGACAGATAAACAGATTGAGTGAGCTGGCAGATTGCTGGGAAGAGACAGAACTGAACTGGAAACATAAATAAAATCAAACTACAATAAAATCTAACCTATTCCATAAACCAAAACTAATACAGAACCTAAACCTAAGACTAAACACAACACACACAAGCTATAATAGAAACCAAACAAGAAAGAGCCCAAAACCAAAACTGATTTTAAAGACCGGAGAGATAACTAATACATCAAAATAAACAAACAGCTGAAACAAAACCCAAATCCTGACACCGACACAACATTGAAGTGAGAGTCAGTTCAATGCAGATGTAAAATTAGCTGGTAAGCAGCTCAACTTCTTTTTAGAATGAACTGTCAGCTGCTAAACCAAAAACCACCAAGATTTTATCTTGACAACAGAAGCTCTTCAGGCTACAGAAACAGCTGGGATTTATGTTATTAAAGGTCTGGACCTGTGCTACGCTACAGCTTAACTTCTGACCCTCTTGATCTCACACTGGTTTGTCTTCGGACTCCCGTCTGCTTTTAAATTCACCTCTTCTACAATACCGGTTCAGATTCAGAAACCATGCAGGTTTAAGAGAAGGTAGGTAAGATTTCAGTCATATGGCCAAAACAGATCAAACATATTCCCGATAGGTGAACCTCATAAACAGTGGGAAGGTTTCTAATCCCCTTCACAGTAGATTAACACCCTCTTCAGTTTTCAGGATCTTCACCATGTGAATGTTTTTTGATCACAGCAGTCATGCTGCTACTGCCTTCACACTACTGGTAAAATAAGGTTTTCACTTCTGCCTTCATGGCTTTCCCATTACATTACCAGTATCATGTACAGTACTTTGAATGTCTTGTTACTGAAAAATACTATATAAAAAAACTTACCTTACCTTACCTTACCTTACCTTACCAGCCTAAAGAGTATCACAGCTGTACTAGGATGCACAATATATATATGTATCCTGTATATATAGAGATGGACAATCATACTCGATCTCACTGATTCTGTGAGGGGAAAATCCACTTCTTAGAAATATGCGTTTTTTTTTTCCAAAATTCCTGGTAGAACACATATTGGCACCCTGCTGTGCTTTGTACAACTCCCTCATGTCAGTCGGGCACTACTTGGTTATAACATTTCAGAGGGTTGCAAAACAGCGAGAAGTATCTTTAATCATTCATCTTTGCACAATCTTTATAGATCATTCAGACTTCTTATGCTCTCATCTCGTTAGCTCATCCCACATTTTATTATATAAAATGCAGGTCTGGGGTTTGGGATGGCCTCAGAAGAAGCTTGGTTTTATACCTGATAGCCCCTTTTGTGTTGATTTGACCATTTCTTTTGATTCAGATCCTGTTACAAGACCCACTGACAACACATTTTCAGTTTGCTGGCAGAGGCCACCAGCTTTTAAAACACTGTCCTAGTACTTGAAAGAGTTCTAGATGCTATGCACTTAAAAGTCCCCAGAGCTTTAAAGTGAAACAGGGATAAACAGGAACGATAAACAGGACACACAGCTGAGTACATCTTCGCAAATAAATAAGTGCAAGCAGCCTACAGTTAGCACATTTTTCAAGTGAATAGATCTTGGTGACCTAAACTGATTAGTTGTTTCTCACTCTAATGGTTCTTCTCTCCAAAATATGTCAGCAGGATTTCAAGTCATCACGTGCACAATAGTCTGTTCAATTATCATAATTAGTCAAGGACATAATACCATGAATACCATATATGTGCCTTTTGAACATTTCATAATTCATGAGAGTAATTGAAAGTCAGGGGAAATTAAAACTTTCAAGCATCTCAGATGACCAGTCAAAAGGTATGTGTAGTTAGTTACAGTACAGGTACCATCCATGACTGTGAGTGCTGCCAAACATGTAGGCCTATAAATAGAGCTTGACCAGGACCAGTATAAGTTCTGAACATGGAGGCATTAGGGCAAGTAAATGAACAAAGGCAGCATCGTAGCCTGGCTAGCCAGACTGGCGTAGACTCCTTGTAAATCTAGTCATGGACTAGACATGTAAACGATAGTGACCTCATGCCACTCTTTGCTGTAGTTCACTCCCAGTGTTTTTTTTAAGCTATTTATATCAAATGAAAAGTTTGATATAAATTTGAAGATTACTAATAATTTCCCAGAAGCTCTAAACAACTTCAAGAATAACCAAGTGAATTTAGAAAAGTTCTGACTTTTATTTTAAGGCAAATGACGGGCATACAACTCATTATTTCAGCGGTGAGTTTGTAAACAAAAACACAAGGAAAAAAATTATTTACACTGAATAAATGTAAACTTAAAGGTTGGACTTTTAAACAATTTCAGCATGAATTTTGTTGTTTCTTCAGTTTCTCAGGAGCATGCATCACGGATAATGGGCAGAGTTTGAAGCAATACACCCTCTTCCCAAGCTAGAAACTGTACTCCAGCAGCAAGCATGCATTGCCTTGCTTCTGATATACAAGAGATATGAATGTGTTTCTTATTGCTACTTGGTGTTGATTGGTAGCTACTTTGTAGCCTTGATGTATTTACAGTAGTATCAGTGGCGGCTGGTGAAAAAGATTTTGGTGGGGCTGGCCAATAGATTTCCCTGCCTAACCCAGTACATGCATTTAAATTAAAAGTCGGAAAATTACTACGATTCCACAATAAGCAATTAATAAAAAAATATTCTTCACAAAGGATTATTTTGGTGGTTTTGTCTTATTAATCCTTTTCACAGACTCATGCCAGAGGGTTTGCATACATTGTACATGTACGTATATTATTACGAAATGAACGTTTGCGTCTTGACTTAAATATATATCCTAAGTTTTTTATTTTATATAATGATTTAAGTAGAACAATGACTAGTGCAAAATTAAGTTGTATTTACCGGAGATGAAGTGTAGACTGCAAATTCTGTCGTGGTATGATGGCTCCCACAGTCGATTGGGATTGTCTGCCTGCATCCTTTTCATTGAAATTATCCATTTCTTTCTTCTTTCTTCGTCCTTCGGTAAATGAAAGAAACGTACATCTAACGATTTGGAATGCCTCTGTGAGCAACCGGGAGCACAACAAGTCGTTAGCATTGTTTAGATTCCAAAAATAAACTAAAAGTACGCTCTAATTCACCCGCTTTGTCACGGTGGTAAGCGAAAACAGTACTGTTTTTGCCAACCACCGTGACCCGGATGTAGCTCGTGACGTCACGCGGGAACTGGTCTATGCACCTATCACTGTGCAGCTAGGGCTATGACTCCAGGAGCCCCAAACCCATTCATTTTGGCGATGCTGATTGGCTAAATATTTATAAATCTTCCCTAGCAACAGTATACGATTGGTTCTTTTGCTACACTTGTAGGGCTCCTTGAGTCACAGCCCCACAAGTGTAGAAGAAGAGAAATGATACGTTCTGTTGGTGGAAATGCACTGTTAAATGAGAGTTAATTGATAGAGTCAATTAGTAGAAGTGTTTTAATAATTCTTATTACATGTAGTCACGTACTATTAAGTAAAAACTGACATTAATAATACTTTTCCCCTCCACATCTAGGGAGGGCAGCGCCCGAGCGCCCCCTATGGGCCTGCCGCCTCTGAGTAGTAGATTAAATACTGAAGAAATCATCTTCAACAAAAAGAGTAGACTAAAGTCAGATGTGTCAATACAATTTAAAGCAATTGCTCAGTCAACAATAGGATCACTATTTAGATTGTCTGCCATGATTGTTTTAAAAATAAATTTTATTTGAAACTTTTGAGAAAGTTGCATAGTGCTGACATTGATGCCACAGCACACCTTCTGGCAGCTTCATTTTTGAAAGCTCAGAGCTGTGCAGGATATCTCCATCTCCACTTGTGATTTATGAATGGCCAGAGTTATGCTGTGTGACGTGCCAGAAGACCTTGCCAGGACCCTGAAAAGGGGCATCCGAACTCTGGCTGATATTTGACATTTTAGCGTGGCCTCAATCCTTAGTGAAGGAGACTTTACACTCCCGGGGCAGCTGAAACAGACTCCGGTCAGTCTGATTATGTTTACAGTTTCAATCTTCAATCTTATGATCAAGGGTCTATGGCATCTTCTGTGATTTATATTAAGGCAAGTCAGCAAATCTGTACTTGCTGAATTTAATCCTTTCTTGTTCCATCCCACATGCTCGCCCACTTACTCAGTGTGCAACCACTGGACTTTTTGAGGAGTGAGAATTATGTTTAACAGGCCTACTGGACAACATGCTGATTTTGAGCCGGTTAGTTATTCATCTAAAGGACTGTAACAAGAGCTCATCATTTTTCAACCGGATCCTGAGGCTGCGTGTGCATCTCAGCCCCCTCAAAGGGTGTTTGCTCTTGACAAACCATCTAAAAGCACTTCAGCGCGCTTCCAGAGACCGTATGCCAAATGAATGCAGATTGAAAATGCTGTTCTCAGCTCCTGAGTGGCAGATCTAAAAACCTAACAGGAAGCTGAAGTTTGACAGCCAGCCAGATTGATCCTTCACACAGCGAAGAGCTTCCCGTTATGCAATAACTCTACCCTTACCAGCCGTTGGGTGGGGGGGGGGGGGGGGTGGACAGGTGACTGGTGTTGACTGCACCTCTGAACATAAGAGCAACAGCAATCATGCTGCACTCAGTCCCCTCCTGTGCCCTGTAAATTGACCACTGTTAGCTTGTTTTTCACACTAATACACAACATGAAAGGAGAGTCTGCTGAGACTATTTTCCTTTCCCGGAGCTGACTATTGGTTTACTAAAGACCTTTGCCAGAACCAAGCTGATGGAGTTTTTCTTGCTTCTGTAAATAAGACTTTTTTTTCAGAAAGAAAACATTTTCTACATATTTTCCGGATCCTTTCAAAGTCACAAAGGAAGCGGCATTAGGTTTCGTTATAGTTGGACTCTCAAAGACATCCAGACATGTTATGTAAGCATTAAAAGCAGGGCTAGTCTACAGTTCTTTATTGATAATGGTAAAGGTGCTACTTTACCACAAAAATAAAATATTTGCTGATTTTTGTGTTCTAAAAGACACTAAAAAATTGCCGGCACAACAGCCAGCTGTGTGTGCCGTACAAAAGTACTCACACCCCTTGATCTTGTCCCCTTATAATCTCAGACTCTAATGTGTTTTAATATTTAGTGTAATAGACAAATTAGTGCATATTTGTGAAGAGGTAGAAAATGTATGTTTTTTTTCTTCACATTTTCTTCTGTGATAAGAATCTGAGAAGTGCTGCGTGTATTTGCATTCTGGACATCGGGTTCTTTGATTTCTCCAGTGTTTTCAACACCATACAACCACAACTTCAGAAGGACAGCTGGACCGGTCAGGAGTGGACCACCGCCTGTCGCAGTGGATACTAGATTACCTCACTGGTCGACTGCAGTACGTGAGGACACAGGGCTGTGTCTCTGGCAGGCAGCACAGGAGCACCACAGGGAACTGTGTTGGCACCGTTTTCTCTTCACCCTCTTCCAGTGCAGACTGCCATCAACTCACCAGGCTGCCACCTTCAGAACTTCCATATGACTCTGCCATAGTCGGTCTCATCACAGATGAGGACAAGTCAGAGTATAGACAGCAGAGCTTTGTAGACTGATGCCAGTAGAACCACCTCATATTAAATGCAGGAAAACAAAGGCGCTAGCGGTGGTCCTTTGCAGATACAGACCCACCTCACTAATGTCAAGGTCAAGCATTGGGCAGTGTTGGCCTAGTGGTTAGAGCAGTGCACTTGTGCTCTGAGAAGGTTGCAAGTACCTGGTTTGATCCCCACCGCCTGCCCTTTGGGTCCCTGAGCAAGACCCTTAACCCCTGATTGCTCCCCAGGCGCCGCACAGTGGCAGCCCACTGCTCCCCAAGGGTGATGGGTTAAGATACAGAAGTGAATTTCTCAATTGTGAGATCAATAAAGTTAAATTATTATTAAATGTATTTATATAGCACTTTAAAAACAGGTGTAAAACTGTACCAAAGTGCTGTACAAGAACAACAATAACACAAATTGATAAAAACAGAGAATCAAAACATTACTTCGAATACATGCCAAAGAATAAAAATTAGCTTTCAGAAGTGATTTAAAATGACCCAGGCTGTGGGCAGATCTAATTTGGGAAGGTAAATTGTTCCATAGAATAGGAGCAATAACAGAAAAAACCCGATCTCCTTTCCTCTCAAGTTGGGTCCGAGGAACTGGCAGCAGCAGCTGATTATTTGATCCTAGGGTTCTGGACACAGACTGGAGTTTTAAAAGGTCCCGAAGATAAGGGGGAGCTAACCCAATTCAAAACTTTATAAGTTAATAAGAGAATCTTAAAATCTATTCGATAAAAGACGGGCAGCCAGTGTAAAGAGGTATATTATGTAGTCACACTTCCTGGTCCGTGTCAGAAGCCGTGCTGCTGCGTTCTGAACCATTTGAAGTCGCTGCATCTGTGATTTATCCATACCTCTATATAATGAACTGCAATAATCCAAGCAAAATGTTCAAAGTCCTTAAAACAAAAATAAGATTTAACTTTTGCAACTGACATAGGTGAACATCCGGGGAACTGATGTTGAAATAGTGGACTCTGAATTACTTGACAAGTACAAACCATGTGGACCTCTCAGGTCTAGATCTGCTTTATCAATGTTTCCAGAATCAGAACTAAACAAGGCGAGGTAGCGTTTAGCTTCCATGCTCCTCAGCTCTTGACCAAACTCCCTGAAAACCTGAAATGTGCATAATAAAATAATTAAACAGACACTTTAGATTTCTTTGTATATGAATTTTGGGCTTTATGAATAAACTTGCTTTGCCTTTAAGATGGGATGTTTAGGCTGGAAGCATCCAAAAATTGTGGAAAATACTGTGTGTTTAAAAGAACCGGAACTACACAAAGTACCATGCATGAATGGACACATCAAACCCAGGCTGGATTTTCTCTCTCAGGGGTGTTAATGTCAGTGCAGTAGATTTGCGTAAATTTGCAATTTGAGTAAAATTTACTCTAAAATTTTCTCAGAATAGACAACATTTGGTCCCACTCAAAAACAAAAGAAGAAAATTCTTGAATTTGAGTACATTTTGTGTGGGAAGTTGAAAAACTAAGGAGGTTGTAACAGATATTTTGTTTGCTGCTATATTAAAACATCTATAATTAAGACGATTTCAAGATTGAGCTGCAGTTAAATGAGCCGATCGGCTCTCTGACATTTAGAGGTCGAATTTTTCTTAGCAGGAGTCTGAGCAGCTGTTAAATGAGGAAGTTTGTCGGGGTAAAGTCTGTCTACCTAATGTGCTCTCATCTCTTCAGGCAGTCGTTCAGTCCACAAAGCTGCTCTGCGCTCGCTTCCTGGCAGCTCTCCTTAATGCAGACGCTGATCCTCTTACACAGAGCCTCGGCCAAATACAGAAGGCAACATATTTCATTCACACCAGGAGACAACATATTCAACTGAACGTGCTGTAAAACACAGATAACCTCATGATAACATTAAAGCTTCCCTCACTTAAAAGAGAAATAATGTCATATATGCCACGCTTTGTGCAGGTGTGCATGTTTCCTCCAGCAGGGAGGCGGATGGGTAACGAGCTCAGTTGCAGCTCAGCTGAGCTCATCAAGGCTTCTTTAATAGAGTGGCAGAGTAGACAAAGGATTGTCAGCCCTTTCTCTCTGCTACAGTGGTAAACTGGAGCCTGTTTCTCTTGCTCTTTGTGACACTTTGGTTACCTCCTTTCAGATCTCCAGATCTTTCAGCAGAAGACGATATAGTGGGTGGGAAGGAAGGGGATGCAAAAGATAGGGTTAAATGCGGACAACTGACTTATGGCAAGCCCTAAAAGGTAAAAGCTAAGCAATATTATTATTGTAGTGTATCTTGTTCTTCTTTCAGCTTTCCCCTTTAAGGAATCACCACAGCAAGTCATCTGTCTCCATCGAACCTTATCTTCTAACCTTACCTTTATGTCCTCTTTCACTCTACCCATAAAGTTCTTCGATTGTCTTCCTTCAGGCCTCCTGCCTGGTAGATCCAGCCTCAACATTATCCTACAGATTGTTGTACAATATGTTTTCAATTACAAATATGAAAATTGTAATAAAAAAAATCATAATTAATCAAAAATCTTCCACAACAAATGCATATTTTTAAAGTACACTATGGGTTTGTAATGATTGGGCTGCAAGGAGAGATCAAAAGTTAGCACACAGCTTCAGTTGCTTCAGCCGCTTTAGCTACGTCCTTCCACTGGCTCCCTGTATCTCAGAGAATAGACTTTAAAATACTTCTGTTAGTCTATAAATCACTGAATAGCTTAGCACCTAAATACATCACAGACTTATCAGTGTAACAATCCTCCAGACCACTCAGGTCTTCTGGCTCCAGCCTGCTCTGCATACCTAGAACCAGAACTAAACATGGAGAAGCAGCATTTAGTTCCTATGCTCCACTGATCTGGAACAAACTCCCAGAAAACTGTAAAAGTTCTGAAAGCCTGAGTTCCTTTAAATCAAGATTAAAACACATTTGTTTAGGATTGCCTTTGACTGCTCTAGTTAAACTGTTAACTGAAACATCAGTAATTAAAGTTTGTAGTCCAACTGTTTTTAATATTTGCTTTTAGTTTCCATTTACCCATGTTTTATTTTGTTTCATTTTTTCTACATTTTTTCAACTTTTTTAATTCAGGTTTATTTTCCTTTGTTTTAATAATATAAAGCATTTTGCGATGGCCTTGTACTGAAATGTGCTATAAAAATAAATTTGCTTTGCCTTGCTAGTTATTACGATTTATAACTGCCATGGCAAATTAATAGTTATTAACACAATCACCACGCAATGTCTTATCAACTGTTAACCCAAAAATGGAATAATTCAAATGTTAACCTTCGGACAGCAAATCTCTCATAAAAATAAGCAAAAATGTATATCTTTATCTGTAAGAGTTTATTTATAAATTAATTCAAATATTAAGCATATACTGCTGTCTTCTGATACATAATGGCATTTCTCCTGATTCTACTTGTAAAGCACATATTGGTGATGATTTAACTGCCCCTAAACAAATTCTCAATGCTCTAGCATGAATAAATCTAGTTTTATCTGAACCCTAGTTTTATCTGAACCATATACTGTACCACACTCCCATAAACTATTCTAGACCAAATTAATGATACGGAAACATTTGTAAGCGACTCAAAATTAGCACCCCCCGCGGTAAACCCTGCTAAATGTCTCATGGCAGGAGATTGAAGAGGCAGCAGAACAGGTGCAAGCACTTGAGATAATGGGGCAGAGGGTAAATGGTGCGTTCAGGTTAGGCTGGGAAAACTGAAAACAGATCAAACTGTGACGTTCAGGCCACCCAGAGTCTGTCTCAACTCTTCCCTGAAAGCCACATGACTTTCTTCCTCTTTCATCTTCCACCACTTTGTTCTCTTCATATTGGTCACCATCAGAGTCAGTCTGCACACCTCCATCCTGTGCTGTTTGTGTCATGCAGCCTGCCTATTGGCCGTTGTGTTTTGGGCTTCACCTGCAATGACTTTAATCACCCGCATGCCTTTCCACCTGGTTCTCTGCCTGTTTATAGCTGCCTCTGACAGCCAGTCAGTGCCAGGTCATCTCCTAGCCATGTGTGAGCTGCAGCCCAGTGTTGTGTGCACCTCATGCACTGTCCTTGCCGGTTACCTTGTCGGCTTCTGATTCTGGTTACTCACTTGGGCTGTTTTAGGTTTTGTTTCTGGTCTCGCCCCTTGGATAGTTCTGTTTGGTTCTTCTGACCGTGTCTTTTGGAACTGCTCTCTGCCATCAGCCTGTTCAGCCTGTTTTCAGCACTGCCCATCTCCTGCTCCTCTCTGGACTTTTTCCTGACAGAGCTAAGTTTTTGTCTGATTATTTGCTTTAATAAACATTTTAAATGCATCGCTGTGTCAGACTCCAGTGTTGGATCTTTGGTTCAGCATTGCAATTTGGCAATACTCTCACCAACCACTATACCCTGCAGTCAGTGAGTTCCTTCATCTTACATCATCTACATAAAATGTAATACACCTGTGTGCTCCCACCTCTGCTCTTGAAAGTCATCTGTGTTCCTGACCCTTCTGCGAGAAAATGTTCACTGCTGCCATTTTCCATCCTCTTTGCAAAGTCTTTCACCATCTGTCCTGTATTCCTGTTCTGGACACCAAACTAGCCCACCACTTCCTCATTAGTGCTCCCAACTCCAACATGTCCATTGAAATGTGCACTAATCACCACTCTCTCATCTCTGGGGATATCGTGCGCTCCTTTAATAGAGTAAGGGCTCTCTAGACAAAGTGGAAGTGTGTCGGCCGTCGCCATGATAAGTGCTGTCCAAATAGTGCAGTCAGTAAGGATGGAGGCAGATAAAAGAGCCTTTATGCTCCTGCGGCTAGTTTTGCCTAGGAACACCACGATGTACCAACCAGCGCTAAGAAGCCTTTAGGTATCCCACAATCCTTTGCATAACATGTCGTATAAGCACAGCCCCCCCTTGGAAATCAACGAAAATGTCCTGATAGAAGAGATTGCGCACTTTGTGATTCATTTTCAGAAGGCTGTAGGCCCGGATTGGACTCACATCACCCATCACGTAATGACGTCAGCGTTAAAGGTTATCCAAATTCGGCACAGCAGTCCGAAGCTCCTTTCCTCCCCACAATAGAGTTCTCACTGTTGACCCTGTGGAAGGTCAAGAAATAGGAGCTAGAAGCTATTGTTAAGGGTATTCTCCTGAACTCACAGTATGGCCCCCTTCATCCTCAACATCATGTCAACCAATTCTCTAGCGTTTCCTGTCATAGTCCCAACAATCAAAATACCTACTCTCAGTCCTAGACACATGCATTTCCTCTTCTCTCTCTGCCTCTGGACATGTCTTCCTCCTCTTCTTTCTCTTCTTCTTTGCTGAAAAAAGTAGCCCAATTTCACGTACCTGTGGCGGTCATTGTTAACATGGGCCGCGGCCGATCTGGTATAAAGATCATGTTATTGAATCACATGGTAAATTGATGCCGATGCTCTTCCTGAGGCAACCCTCTGTATCCGAGCGTTGGGAACAACCATAAACAACCAAAAAAGGATGCAGGACATTGTGCCCCTTTTTGCAGCTGTATTATAAGTGTGATATATCTGTTGTGTCTTTTTTTGGACTTAACAATAGAAATCTATGAAAATATAGAAAGAAAGAAAAATAACTGTACCGAATTGAATTACATTACAACTGGATCCATTTAAGTTTTCCTGTAAAGCAGTAAGCAGTAAGCTACACAGCGATGGCCTGCACTAAAGTGAAGTGGATGAGGCCCGTTGACGGGTTTAATCGCCTCCCGGTGTTTTGAGTTGCTTTCTGTGAAGTTCACAGCGCAGATTTATCGACATACATTGCATTTGCGTCGTGCTGACTCTGCGCTTATCAGATTTCCTCGGCACTTTGTCATTACTCCCAACATTGCAGAAAAGAAAGCTCAGAGCCCAGATTTTACAACAAGAAAATAATGCCAGCATTACTTGACAGAAGGTGAGATTGCAAAAATAGTATTTTGTAGACTGCATTTTTTCTGGGAATTTGTTTCTATACAGTCATGGTGTACAAAAATGGTTTCCTTGATCAGGTGAATAAGCTGCAGATAACACAGCAGGATACTCATTTAGCTAGTCTGACATTGAAATGCAGTCTTTAAATGAAGGGTGGAAATCTGCACATTGCCTGCAGCTAGCGGCTGATGGGAATCCTCAGCAGAAAGATGAATGATAAGCCGTGGACCCAATGGAGCTGCAGAAATGAAGAGGGACCAAAGGATGCCTCTGGATTGTGGAAATGACAGGTAGATGTGAGACGACAGAGCACCGGGGCCGTCTTTAACAGTTTTCTTATTAGCAAGCAGACCAGGTGCTTCACATTAATGAGACAAGAGAGAAACATGTCCGCAAGCTGTCTAAATGATTCAATTAAGTCAAACAATTTTGTAAATGATTTTAGATCCGGTCTCCAACAGGAGTCTGTTGGCTGCTTTTTGGCATGCATTTTATTTTTGCCTCTGGTGCCGACGCGTGTGTAAACAAATGTTGCATTGATTGTGTTCCAGCATGCTGATGTGGTTTTAATGGGCAGGGGCAGAAGAGCAGGGCCAGGGTGGACGTCTGCACCGAGGCCAAAACCGGCTAACAGGAGCTACTCTATTAAAGATTATGTGATTAAAGAGGCTTTGAGCTGATCCGCTCCCCAAGTGTTTTCACTCCTCTGCCTGCTTCCGCTTATTACACATAACTGACCCTCATTGGTTTAAAAAGCCTTTGGCTAAGGAAGGTTGTACGGTTAATGGTAATTTGGATGCTGTCACTGGGGCATGTTCACTACGGGTTAAACGCCATGTAATTTGGAAGCACTTCAAATCATTTATTTCTACAGACAGAATACATGGACTTTGTTATGTTTCACACAGAATAATGAATAACACAATAAGATTGGGGATGTGCCAGGCCAGTCCCCAGTGTCATATTGCGATGCCAATCCAGGGTCTTTAAATTATTTGTTTGGTACTCTAATGTTTGAACTCTAATAGCATGCCGTGCATCACGTCTTTCCTGGGAGATATTTACTGCTGTCACACAACATTGTTTAGTTTACAGTACATTTACTTCTGATGGAATCGGAAATATCCAATCAAGGCCACATATGACTGAATATGGGTGTTCCCATCATTTCCATGAGCACAGGTGTACCACCTTGGCATGCAGACCGCTTCTGCAAACATTTGTGAAAGAATGGGTCGCTCTTAGGAGGTCAGTGAATTTTAGCATGGAGCTGTGATTGGATGGTTTCTGATTGGATTTCAGAAATGTACTATACATTGATATCGGTAACCAGCCCTTACCTTGAAAGCATTCACACTTTTATGAGGCTTTTTTGAAACAAAAAGGTTGATTGCTTTCATCTCAAAACTTGCTTTACATCAGACAAACATGGCTACATTATGATATATATTCTGCTGGGATCCAGTTAAAATATAAATGAGGCAGATTAAACTCTTCTGAAAATAATTAACTTGATTCTTTGGCTTAAAGATGTCCTCCTCCTCTGAAGCTCCTTAAAGTCTCAGATTAGCCATTCTCTAACAATCTACGATGAGTTATTGTCGTCCACGGCAACAGATGGTGTTTGAATCTCCCGTATGAATGGGTTTGATCAAAGAAAAAATATGTCACTGTGAAGAGTAAAGAAAAGCAAGAGGAAAAACTGAACTTAAGCTTTGAACTTCAAATGAAAAGACATTGTTAACAAACTGAACAAAGAGTCTCACATCATAGTCTAAGATAAAATGTTCAAATTAGTAATTCACTTCAGAATATAGTTAAAAGATTTAACCTTGAAGTAATCAGTCATTTTATTTCTGGAAAAAAAAAAAACATTCATTGATGTTTTTAGTTGACTGTAAAAGTAAATTAGGAGCCTCCCTTGGGAAATTTTTGTGTTTGAACTGTTTTTTTTTCTGTGGGAAACCTCTGGCAGATCCTGAACATTGTCTCAGTATAATTGATAATTACAATGGCAATTTGTTCACATCCATTTACCTTGTGTTTGAATTCCATATTTATTGTGTCAATTTAATCATGGACTGTTCATTTTGGATGAGATATTTATACATCAACTTCCAATTCAAAAAATAAATATCACACAGGGTCTAAACTATCCTAAACCTAAATTCACCTTACACCAATCTTAGCAGAATATGTGGTATTTATTTAAAGGGTTTAGTTTCTTGGCAGACAGTCAGCTTTGTAATTTGTTTACAGGTTATTAATGTAGCTGAGTTCAGGCCTTTCCAGAGCTTAATATTACCCTGTTTTATCTAACACAGTTGTTGTGCATGTTTATGTAGTTGTAAGACCAGATTATGCTCAATTCAAGCAATAGCCAGTTGTTGATTTTAGGTGAACTTAAACAATTTAAGTAATTCATTATTTATTCCACTTTGTGCACTCCAAGAGCAACCATTGGCACTGAACCAACCTCACAGCATGAGACTGCCACCACCATACCTGGCGACTGCCACAGTGTTATTTACACTAAAAGCCTCACCTGGCCTCCTCCAAACATACTTCTGGCGGCTGTGGCCAAACAGCTCTACCTATGTTTCGTCTGACCGGTCAAACTTTTTCCCCACAAAATCTTTTGGCAAATATCTAACAGTACTTATGTCAGGAGCTTGTTGGTGGCTGCAAAAATCATGTGTTTGGGGTACAGTTTGCTCAAGAGCGTTTATTGAAATATAACTGGGGAATGAAACATGCTCTATAAAGATAATCCATCTTCAAAAATACCTGAAGTTGTTTAACTGCACAATTACTCGTCTCCCTGGAGAAAAGGACAGTTTAAGTAAATCATTAAGAAAGAAGTTTACATAATGAGTGTATGTAAACTTCTGACTACCAATGTAGCGGGTTTACCCTTACAGTTAAAATATCTAACAGGTCTGAGTAGAGCTGAACGATAGAAAAAAAAAGTATATTGATAAAATGGAAATCATATCGATCGATATTGATAATTATCAACAAATTCAAAGCATATACATACGCATATATATATATATATATATATACATACGCATATATATATATATATATATATATATATATATATATATATATATATATATATATATATATATATATATATATATATATAGTGCAGCCCTGGCCATTTTATGCTGTTGCTTAACGACTTATTTTTAGATACAGAACATAAACACTGAATTCAAACTCAACCCTTTATTGAACCAACTTTTTTACAAAAACTGCAAGTTTTTAAAAAAGAACGCATGCTCTCTGAACTCTTTGAAGGGGGTGGAGCTTGGTTCTTGGGTCTGCGTTGTGATTGGTTGGGAGGATGTGATGACTGCAATATTAACCTTCATGGCTAGAATGCAAAAGGAAGGAAAACTGTTGTTCTATTGAACTTTTTATTGACTCTTTTTTTCTATCATCGATATACGTCTATTGATCGATATATATTGTTACTGACTTATCGTCCAGCCCTAAGTCTGACACTATTTATGCTTTTATGTGACTGCAACATAATTATGAATCAACCTGGCTGCAGTCAGAGTTTTAAAATCAAAATCTCAAGCGAACAGTCACTAAATGTTTGTTCCTCATTTAGCCCATGTAAACACGCAGTGAACTAGCGGCCTATTCTGTCTGCCTTTAGCATGTGTGGCCGCAGAGGGACAAAGCCATCTGTCTCATCATTAACAGGAGCGAACGGATTATATTTTGTGGAGGAGAAAAGCCGGTTTGTTCTGCCTCGTCCCGCTCTATATAAAACACTGGGGCTGATCCAGCTGCACGGCTGCACTCTGCTGCAGCTTAGCATCAGGCTTGGACACACACAAACAAATACGCACCAAGGGAATCACACGTTTACTATAACGGGAATTTTCTACAGCTGAAGAGAATGGCTTCTCTGATTGGATAGATGAAATTATCAATGTTTTACATGTTTTAAATGGTGCAAAAGAAACTCAAAACAATTGTTTCTTTTGTCTGTCTGTGTTGATTTTAAATTAAGTCTTTTTTGAGACAAAAACAAGCATTGACAAAATTGTTTTCGATAAAGTTTTTGGCTCTTTTGTTTGACGTAGGTTCAGTCTGTCATGACTAAATGTACGTGTACTGTACTGTGTTTTAAATCGATTCAATGAGTTAATGTGTTTGAACATTTTCAACCAGTAATAAAAGTGGTGCATTCGTGTCGTACTCGGAAAACAGAATTTCCAAGCTCCAACTTGGAAAACTCAGCAACAAGTCTAAATTCTGACTTGAAAAGTCAGATGTTCCCAAGAAAAGCCAGCCACAAAATCATTACGGTTATAATGTAAATAATTGAAGTGAAAGAAGCCTGATCTAACTTATAAGACTTAGAGGGTCTTCTTGGTATCAGATCCACAGCACTCCTTCAAGGTTCAAGTGGAGTCCCCGTGCCTCAACGGGACCAACGTGTCATCGGCGGTCATAATGTTATGCTTAATCTTTCATAATGATTTGTCCAGCTGTTGTCTAAAAGATGAGTGGGTGACAAAGAAAGCAAACGAACAGAACTTTAAGAGCTGAAAATTATGTTTCCTTAACCTTCAGCAGCTAAAATACCAACTCCCACTTCCAAAATCCATTAGAATGATGAGTCTTAAAAAGCCCCCAGGGTAGAAAATGCTTTTACTGTTGGTGGAAAAGTTTTTAGAGTGGAGCAACAAAGGTTATTGAAGAGCTGTTAAATGTTAGATATTGCTGTGAAAATGTCCACATGATTGTCTAAATTTGACAGGAAAATTACCCCTGCTTTAAAAACAAACGTATTTCAAACAGTTCTCCAATTATGCAAAATAAATGAATAAACAGGAAACATTTGGCTTGGTATGGGGATTTGGTCTCCCCTTGCAGTAAAACAGAAGACTTATGTCTGACTGAAAGGGCTACTCTGTCTAAAGGAGTTATTTCATCCTCTCTCTGCTGCCTCTCCCCGGGCTTATGTCAACACGGAGCAAACAGCTGGTCAGCAGAAAATGAACCATGAATTATAAGCGTCTTTATTTCGGTAAATCATAACACATTGAGTGTTGACTTTTAACATGTACACCGCAGTAGCTGAATGTAGAGGAAAGAAAGAAAATCTAAATTAAACCTGTCCACCCAAGCGTGTGAATTAACTGACACAATTACACACCCCCACCCACGGTCCTTTTCCATCCACCCTGTCATTTAAAGATTCCTTCCAGAGACTTCCCTCCGAGCAGCTTTTTAAGAAAGTATTTATATCGTAAAAGTCTGAGGCGCCTTGTCATTAGAAGGCCTAATTTAGCAGTAAGCACGGCCCCACCCATTCTCTCCCCACGGCTTTCTCTCCTCGTCTCCTCTTTGCCACCTTTCTTAGTTTTTTTTAGTTATTTCAACACGATTTTAAACATGACTTTAAGTGGCCAAGTGTGAAGCCCCACGACACATCTTGCAGCCTCATCAACGCTTGCGCTATACAATCTGTTATATTTAATATTACTCAAGTCTGCAAAAAACAACAGCAGCTCAGAATGTATTTTCATCGACCCCATGAGAGCAGAGTTGCCCAAGTCCGCTCCTCGAGAGCTGCTATCCTGCAGCTCTTAGAAGTGTCCCTGCACCAACACACCTTAATTTAATGGCTGAATTCCCTCATCAGCATGACATTCAGCCCTGGTACCAAGCTGTTCACTGGATTCAGGAATGCGTCTAAAAGTTGCAGGAAAGTAGCTTTGAGGACTGGACCTGTGGTCAACTCACCAAGATAATAACACACATTTTAATAACATTCAAACACATACAAAATGCTGTTATCATTTGTTAAACAAAAACAAGTGAGCAAAACCAATCTGGATGACCATGAAAAAAAAAAAACAATTGTTGAAGCATAAGTTATCTGTGGTTAAACACATCTTTTTACAGTTTCACTAATCACACCAAGGGTGTATTAAAGCCAGACCTGTTGAATCAAGATATCACTCGATCGAACCCACCAGACAGCATGAAGTAGGGTACAAGGTCTCAAAAAGCAACATGTTGAAGCCAGATGTTTGGAAAGTCGAAAACAGGAAGAAACAAAAAGCACATTGACATAGAACAGTGTAGAAAGTGTTACATTCATTTCTAAGGCTTTGGGAGAAGAGTGAAACACAGAAGGAATCAGGTTTAGAAATGGAGAAATCATTCTGTGGTGAACTGTTCAGGTTTTGACCTGTTCTCGGCCTCCTCTGGATCTTTTATCTGATAATGTGGTTTTTGCATTGTAGACTTCTGTAGTAATAAAAAGACTCTTCAAACCGTAACTATATTTGACCATATTTGATCTAAAAGGCAGAGGAATGTTTACAGACAGAACTATGCAATGCAACCGGTCCGTGAGAACCTCGTTAGTTACATTTAATACCAAGCATGTGTCCACCCATTGAGGGCGTTCCCAGTGTGATATCAGCGTTCCGTTTATCCCATTGGTGGAGAAGACCTGTAATGCAGACGTCCTTGCTGACACATTTCACCCATAACAGTCATTCTGTCCAGTATGAGTATGTCAGGCACTTTGCCTTCAGAGTCAGTTTATCTGTAGTTTCCATGGCAACCAACTTTGCAGTCCAGTCTCTGTAATCTCTTATAGAACCTTGCTAGGAGGGTCCTGCCTACTAAAAACATCAAGAGTACAACAAGTTCTCATCCAGGAGGTCACAAAAGAACCCGAAACAACTAAAGCAATAACAAATGACTCACTGGCAATTTAGGTCAGAGTTCCTAGTTTAACAATAACAAAGAGGCTGGACAAAAACCTTGTCAAGAGTCAGAAACAGAAGACCCTGAATTCAGCCAGACAAGCAAAGGTTGAAATAAAAAGGTGATTTATTAACAAAGCAAAAACCAAAAGAGGGCACCAAGCCAAAAAGCAAGGAGGCAGTGTCCAAAAAACTTAAACAGTCCACAGCCAACACCCTAAATAAACTGGTCAAGAGTCAGGCTGGTCTATTAACAAAAAGAGTAGAACAGGTCAAATAATCCAGGTAAAAACTAACAGAATCAGGTTGGGTACAGGCAGACAGGCACAACAGGATCAGACTTACACCAGGCAGGAAAAAACACAAACACAATGATCGGGCAGAGTGCAAGGGACAGAGGCAGGCATAAGTAGGGGAGTGAGCAGGTGAATGGAATGAAACTAATTAGACTAGGAGGAGCTGATCAGGGAAGTGGCTGGAGGTGGAACTGAACTACTGACATGTGAAAACAGGTTAAACTAAAAAACAGTTCAAGAACCAATCTAGAACACACAATAAATGATAAGGCCCAACCTAAGATGGAACCAAGACTGAAACAGGACAAAAGCTAAAATAGAAAAGAACCCAAAAACAGAAACTAAACTAAGGCAGGAACTCAAACTATGACAAACCTATCCAGAAAAGACTTCCAAGGTGACCAAAAAGAACACAAAAGCCTGTCTGTACAGTATTTTGTCTTATATTTTAAATGTGCCTTTATTTTATAATCTCTTCTATTTTAGGTTTTATATTTTTATCTCTCATTGTATCTGCATTGTCCATTTGCTATTCACTTTGCTGCTGGTACACCTGAATTTCCCCACTGTGGGACAATAAAGGATATTTTTTAATCAATCAATCAACATTCATTTATATAGCCCTTTACAACACAAAAGTTGACCAAAGTGCTGTACATAAAATCAATATTATAGAAGAATAATTAAAAACACAAAATATAAACATAAAAAACAATTACAAAATAAAATACAATATATGGCACAGTGCTACTGAATGTTAAGTTTTTTTCTAGTTTATTGTTAGAACTCCAATCCACAATGGTAATAGGAAGAGTTACCTGAGTACGGTGCTACCAGTGGGCAACCATTTTCACAATGCTATCCCCTCATTCAGAGATGTCTGATAATTAAAAATGGTTCCATAAATGAGTTAAGGGCTGAAGATGATAACTTATTTTTTATGGTTAGTGAGAAATAAAGACAATTTCATCAGTGGTCATTTCAAGTCATATTTGCCAAATTTCAGTGAAATTTGATGCTGCCAAATTCAGCTATTTTATTAAATGTGTTTTGTCAAACACTTTAAAGGTAAAAAACGTAAATGCCTATTCACACTCTGAGCAATCATAGGGAAAAGAAAAGGTTAGCGCTGCCTAATAATTGTATCTCAAGCTAGATTTGGCAGATTTTGCTCTAACTTCTAAGAGAAATATGAAGAATCCAACATTGCAAACTGTTTTGAATAAATTGCAGACAACTTCGGAAAGCCTTCTATGTAAACATGTTGTTTTAGCAGTGATATAACACTGAAAAAAAAAAGATTTGGGATGAAAGGAGAGCTCAGTTTTCATTATTCTCTGTGGAACAAAGCATGCTGCCAAGCTCAACATTTCGGCTATACAAATACAACTTCTGCTTTTTTTTAAACTCCCTCTGAGGAAGCAAAGAAAATATCTTGAAAGGTAATCAACGTTTCTAACTGAGCCAAAAAGAACTCTGCTTGTATTTGGCAGGGAAACTGATGGTGGGAAGGAATTGTGGGGGAAAAAGCTTATTTGTCTTATAGTTGGTAGTTTTTACAGTTTGAACCATAACTAACACACTAACACAAAAATCCTTTTTATCCCACTTATTCAGAGAATAATCCAGGTCAACGGATCATGTGATCAAATCTTTTAAAAACCTGCTTTATTTTTCTAACCCTAAACTGATTCACTACAAGCAACAAGTTTTTTGCTTACAAGCATCTCAGTCAATTCACATCTTAAGTAATTTATACTATAATTTCAAACCTATTAGTATTACATTTTGTCTCCATCAACTTCAGTTTCTTACCTGTAAACATAGCACTTTGTACCAATTTACTTAACCATAACGTTTCAGATAATTCATCTTAGTATTTCTATAAATTAGGAAAATCAATTCTTCCAGAATATTCCCCATTTGGGCCAGTTACCTGTGATGACATTCAGACTGGAAGACTCACCTGTTCCCTGAACGTCTCGTTATGCACAATCCAGCCAATTTGCACCAAGTCCTCTTCTTACCTCAACCAATCATCCTACAAGGCCTTTATGACGCCTTCCATACACGGACTCTCCTGATCTTCAGCTGAGCTTCAACCCACTTTCACCCTATCTCCTCCTCCACTTTCACAGACTCCACCTGGCTTCCTTATCTCCTCTGGCCTCGTCCATCACCAGTGTCCAGACCCCAGGGGAAAGACTTCACTAATCCTATTCCTAAAATCATCATCCAAGCTCATAGACATTTGCAGCTTGTGTGACTTCTGCCGGGGTCCGAGCGCCAAACAACTTTCAGATTTATGTCAAATTGCCTCTTCTGTGTGTGTATATATATATATATATATATATATATATATATATATATATATATATATATATATATATATATAGGTAATTTTGCATTTCTCAGAATCCATCTTGTACTGCTTGGGCTTCAACCATTTGCGTCCGAACCAAAAACGGTTTGTGCTAATCACGTTGCTGTATTAAGGTTTAGGGCGGAACATACTGGCGCAACAAAAGCAAGAGCGACTGAGGCCGCAGCCAAACCAATACAAACATGGCAGTGCAGGAGGACACACACATTGCTGCTGCTATCACATCTGTTTTGTAAGAATCCATGATTTCTTCTTTGATAGAAGAAGATGTGCCTTGACTAGCTTGTCTTCTTGTGGTTTCTCACAACGCTTGTTGCTTACGTTTTAATTTGATACTGTGATTGGCTAAAACCAACCTTTCTAAGGCGGGCACTAGGTGTCGCTTCGTCCAATCAGCTCAGAGAGTTCTGCTGAAACCTCTTTTCCCCAAATGGAGCAGTCCCAGATTGATAATGTGGAGAACTAGAGTGCTAAACATTACTTTACCCCTTTCCATAGCTTTGCATTATCAGCTGCTAAACAGTTAAAAATTCAAAAATACAAAAAGTTAAAAGGATTCAAATGACCAGTACTCTAGAAAGGTACTAGGAGTCATAAAACGGAAGCTCTGTTATGTCCATTCTTACGCAGCACAAGAAAGTTCAATTTCACTCAAATTAAATGTCTTTTCTCATTTAGGAAGTGGATAAGTAAGACTGAAAACCGCAAATGTTAAAAGATCAGAAGCTTCTGTAAGAAACAAAAACATGGCACAATCAGGATTTTGTTTTACCAGAAAACAACATAAATCTGTCAACTACTTAGAAATGTCAAAACAAGACGTCAGTTTTGCATTCTGCAACTTTGAGGCTCACCAACCATCGACATATGCTGTCAAATAAACACCTCTAATTCCAGAAAGATGTCCTAACAAAAAACACCCAAAACCCTTCACTCACCCATGATAATCCTAATGTAACCCCCCACACCCCCCCACCCTTGTCCAACCACATGTCCTATCTACTATTCAGCTGCATAACACATTACAACAATGAGATTGAATGAGGAGGCGCAATGATGCTACCCTCCTCATTCAACTTTTTAATGTTAATACTACGAAACGTATTTTGGCTAATCACTACCCAATGTTTCCTATAATTAAGGACAATTTTGGGCAGTGTGTGCAGATTATATAATTACAGCAGATCAGTCACTCTGATGTTGGAGAGGGGAGGAAGACAGGATGGATTAAACTGCCACAGATGTAACATTTTTTTTTTTGCAGGGTTTAAAAAAAAAAACAATTCAAAACATTGGCCTACTGACCTGAGTACAAACAGCGAAAATAATTTACTCTGTCCAGCTAAACCCTTGTAGCATCTGTTTCTAAGCACCAGTTTTGCTACTGTTACAAGGGCATAAGTGTCCTCAGCCAAAACACTAGAGTGTTCCAGCGTCAATGTTTGATCGTGATCATATTTAATTTTATAGCTATTTCATACCAATCATAATTGATCAATAGTGAGTCAGTCATGACCAAACAAGCTCAACCGATCGTTGATGTGAACCATATGGGGAGCTAATTGCTGCTTTATACATTATTCGATCCATCTTATTTAAATAGAATAGATGTTTAACGTCCTGAGAGGTTAAAAACTCAAAACTACTGGACTAAATAACTAAACAACCTAGTGAAATTAACGCTTTCAGTCCTGTCAAGAAGAGTTTGTGATGACTTTTGCATATCTGTTTCTTTCTGGATGTTTATGTTCTATGGTGACATTTTAATTAATTCATCTGCAGTAGAGGGTTTTAGTTAATTCCTTATGTATTAGTTTCTTCGGTAGATTCTGGTGTTCTATATACAGTATATTAGATTATCAGCTCCAGTCATGTTCATTGCTCTCTTCCAAAGCTCCCTGCCTTCACTCTGTCTCAGCTGTTTCCCATCATCCTCTGATTACTCACCAGCTTATTTTAAGTCATATTCTATTTAATCAAGTCAAGTGTTTTAATTACTTGTATTGTTACTGTGTTTGTAAAATTGTTTCGTTTTTTGTTGTTACATCAAATAGGTATTGCTTGAAAATGAGATCTTGGATCTCAATGAGAATACCTTTATGATAAAGGTTGAATAAAAACAAATTCCTCTCATCTAAGCCATCATTTAAGCTCCCTTTCCCTGATTGTTCTCTGCCAAATCCTCCCGTTATGATCCCGTTTCTCTTACCATTTGCCGTGCTTGTTACTTTGCCCGTTTTCCTTGCCCTGTTTCCCAGTGCTTTCTGCAACTTCTCAGTTTTCTTCCATCAGTGTTGTAGTACTCGAGTCCGAGACTCGAACTCGAGTCCGAGTCATTAGCTAAATTTAGAGACTCGTGACTTGACTTGGACTTGAGCACTGATGACTCGAACTTGGACTCGGACTCCTACATTCAGATCATTCTGACTCGGAAATTGAGAAAAAGACTCGACTTTTTTTATATCATTAGGCTATAATTTTAATATGTCATTAGAATATTATTTGGTGTATGATTTTAATATCTAAATGTCGTACCGCGCACGTGACGTCACCATCTCATGAGCAACGCCCCTTGCCGCTAAGGTTGGGCAAACAGTGTGAGAGCGCACGTAGCAACCAGCCGTTACACATGCAACAACGATATGACCGACTTTTCCGCTGTTAAACTTTCACAAGAGGATGTCCAGGTGCCCATTTTACTGGTACAACTGTGGAACAACATACCAACGTTCAGCTCAAACCATGGATTGAGTGTCGAGGGCTTAGAAAGACTGGAAAACGGGCCGAATTGATAGAAAGGTAAGTCGTTGTTTTTCTCCTGCTCGGCGTTCATGGCGTCATTTGCAGTTTTTTTCTGTTTGTAGTCACCGTCCAGGAATCGGTATACATTTTCCGGCCCGCCGAACAATTTAGTCCGGTCCGGTGGCGAAATGCATTATCATTATCCAACGGCTGGATCTCCTCGCTATATCGACCGATATGCATCAGATTTGTTGTGAGTCATAGGGGAGCGCTGCCGAACGCGTTTGTGGGAATGCCCGGTGGACGGGCGAGGAAAATGCGTAACAGCATCTGCGGTGGTGGGCGGCCGGTGGTGCGCGAACCCCGCCGCGGCTCCGGGCGGCCGGCGGGCGGGCGGGCGGCGGGCGGGCGGCTCCGGGCGGCCGGCGGTGTGCGAACCCCGCAGGCCGGCCGGAGCCGTGGCGGTGGCCAATAGGCCGGAGTGCGCTTGGCTGCGAGGGCCGATCGACGCCGCTTGAGGCTTTAACATCCTTCATATGCGGCCTATCAGCGTACCTCGAGTCGCTGTTGCGCGTTCCATAACAACAATGTTTAAAAACCATGGTTAGGAGACGTCTTAGACTTGGAAAAAGCGGTAGTTTTACCGAGTAAAACCAAGGGTAACTACAGCGAAAGAGTTATTAGTGCAATGGAATGTTACTGCTTCATGTCATACATCACACGTCAATAGTGACTCGACTCGGACTTGACTCGGATGAGTAGTGGACTCGACTCGGACTCGACTCGGATTTTTTTTTAATGACTTGGACTTGACTCGGACTTGAACACTGGTGACTCGAACCTGGACTCGGACTCGAGGCATAGTGACTTGACTACAACACTGTCTTCCATTAAATCTCATTATGTTCATCCAGCACTCTTGTCTAGGCCTTAGTCTTTCTTCGCAACTACACAGCATGACCGGTCAAATATTCAAACATAAAGTTGCAAGGAGTAAAAGAAAGCATCTGGTCAAAGTGCAATTTGCAAATATAATTTAAAGATATATTAGTGGGAATGCCTGTGCAAATTCTCAGTTATTGGACTTTTGCTCAGTTTTTTTCTCCAGGAGTCTTTGTCAATTCTGGTGACTCGCACTTGAGCAACCTGCAGTTGGTGCGCTGCTGTTTTTAAGGACATGGAGGCCCATCCTCTTAGGCTCATTCTAAGTCAGATGCAAATCAATGACCCACCCGTCACTGTCCTGGGTCATTAGAAGCTAACTGAGTTACCAGGCTGACAATCTTCCCTCTGCCACAGAAGAGAACACAAGAACATCAGGAAATCACTGCAAATTTGTGAAAACCCGAAATGGGCCTTTGTCAAATCAGCCAACAACACAGCGTTGAACACAGAGGAGAAAACAGAGACATTGTCATTCCATATATATCAGGGGTGTCTGAGAAATAATTTTCTCCAAACACAACATACCAGTAAATTTCAAACCCAATAACACTCTCAGACAAAAACTGGTTTATCCCAAAGACAGAACACCCAAACCACAGCTGAGCAGCGTTGTGTCTAATGCACAGAGGACTGCTCAGACTCCTACATTGGAGAAACTAAACAACAGCTACATAAACTCATGGAGCAGTACAGGAAGGCCATCAGCTCTGGGGCAAGATTCAGCAGTCCACCTGCACCTCAAGAACAAAGGACACTATTTTTACGACAATGATGTCCAGATTTTGGACAGGGAGAACACATGTTTGAAACAGGGATGAAAGAAGCCATCTTGGTCCAAAGAGAAAAGCCATCATTGAACAGAGGGGGAGGATTGAGCTTCCAACTCCTCAGTGTTTACAGCTCGGTCCTCCAACGCATTCCAGAGAAATTACATCAGCATCTCATCATGATTCAGGTAAGTACTTCAAGTACTTCACTCACTCCAAGCAATAGCTTCTAACTGTCATGGTTTAGGTCTTGTCTGGTTTCTTTTCTTGTCATTTTTGTGCAGTTCACTCGGCTCACCCTCCTGCAGCAATTAGTCACACCTTGTTTGGACACTAATTAGCCTTCATTCTCGTCACCTGTCAGACTCCCCTTATAAACTCACCTCGGTTGTTTCCTCGTCGCTGGCTCGTAGTGTTTGTTCCTGACCATCATGCCTGTCTGCTCCAGTTTCCCCGCATTGGTTCCAGTCTCGTCAGGTTTTGGTTTTGTTTGGCTGCGCTGCTAAGTTTTGATGTCTTCGTCCTGGTCTCGTTCCTTGTTCTGCAGCAGCCCAGCTCCGTTTTGCCTTGGATTTATGGCTCATGTTTTTGGACTCAGTACCTGCCAGCCAGCTCTTGCATCCTTCACCTCCGACTGGTAAACTCTGGTTCCTCATGTCACCACCATCTACCTGCAATAAACTGTCTTAACGAACTTCTCTGTGTGTGCGTGCTGTGTCCGAGTTCATCCACAACAAAATCATGACAGTACGAGCCAGCCCACAGATGAACTCGAGCACACACAGAGTCATGATGCAAGAGCTGGCAGGATCTGCTCCGGGAAGGATATGCTCCGCCTCGATCTGGGATCTCCGTGGGTGCCATCCGCCGCTGGAGATGCTCCGCTTCAACCCGGGATCTCCGTGGGTGCCATCCGCCGCTGGAGATGCTCCGCCTCGACCTGGGATCTCCGTGGGTGCCATCCACCGCTGGAGATGCTCCGCCTCGACCGGGGAGCTCCAAGGAAATCTTCGTCTCGCCGGACTCAGTTCTGCGGCTTCCACCTCTGGTTCGTCTCGCCTGGGTCGCTGAGTTGCGACGCCACGCTCTGGTTCGTCTCGCCTGGGTCGCTGAGTTGCGACGCCACGCTCCTGTCTCGTCTCGCCTGGGTCGCTGAGTTGCGACGCCACGCTCTGGTTCGTCTCGCCTGGGTCGCTGAGTTGCGACGCCACGCTCTGGTTCGTCTCGCCTGGGTCGCTGAGTTACGACGCCACGCTTCTGGTTCGTCTGCCGGGGTCGCATCCGCGACGCCCCGCCTCTGACTCTGTTTTCCTGGTTCGTCTTCCCCGCTGCTCAGCATTAAGGACGGCGCTCCTCGTCTCGCTGCCCAGCGCTAACTGTTGCCGCTGCCCAGTATGCTAAAGACTTAGCTGCCCAGCGCTTTTGGTTCTGCTTTGGTTTCTAGTTTTTGCTTTGTTTTGGTTCCAGTTTTAGTATTTGTTTCGACTTTGTTTTCCAATTTAGCTTAACTTGTAGTTTTGTCTCAGTTCTATAGTGCTTAGTTCTCGTGTTTGTTTGGTATGTTTTTACTTTATTCTGTCTGATTTCTTTTTTTTTTCTTGTGCTCCATAGGTTCCTGCGCTATTCGGGTTCCTGCGCTATTCGGGTTCCTGCGCTATTCGGGTTCCTGCGTTCTTTAAAGGTCCCGGCGCTCATTAAGAGGTCCCGGCGCTCATTAAGAGGTCCCGGCGCTCATTAAAGGTTCCTGAGCTCTCTAGTTAAGAGTAATGTTATTTTGTCTTAGTGCCAGCGTTCATTATTCTGTCTTTGTTTTGAGTTATTTTTTGATCCTTGTGTTTTGAGTTACTTAACATTCCTTAGTTTTAGTGAATTTCTGTGCTTCTTAGATTTCTTATTGTTCCTGTCTTAGTTTTTGTCTTGTGTCTAGTCCCTGCGCCGTCTGGGTTCCTGCGCCATCTGGGTTCCTGCGTTGGATGGGTTCCAGCGCTCTTAAAGGTCCCTGCGCTTATTTAGGTCCCTGCGCTTGTTAGGTTCTCTGTTCGTTCTGGTCTCCCCTAGTTTCCCTGTTCTAGTTCCCCGGTGTCTCTGTTCTGTTCTCCTAGCCCTCTAAGTTCTTGTGTTTAGGCGCCGCCAGAGCCCTCCGGCGTTCCAAGTCACCGGCTGAGCCCTCTGGCGCGCCCAGCCTGTCGTTGCCTAGTGCATGCAAGTCGCCGCCAGAGCCCTCCGGCGCTCCCATGTCGCCGGCTGAGCCCTCTGGTGCGCCAACCTGTCGCTGCCCAGCGCACGCAGGTCGCCGCCAGAGCCCTCCGGTGGTTATAAGTCGCTGTCTGTGCCCTCTGGTGCGCCCAGCCTGTCGTTGTCTAGTGCATGCAAGTCGCTGCCAGAGCCCTCCGGCGCTCCCATGTCGCCGGCTGAGCCCTCTGGTGCGCCAACCTGTCGCTGCCCAGCGCACGCAGGTCGCCGCCAGAGCCCTCCGGTGGTTATAAGTCGCTGTCTGTGCCCTCTGGCGCGCCTGACCTGTTGCTGCCTAGCTCACCCTCTAGTTCCTGGTATTTTGGTTTTCTAGCGTGTTAGGACGCCCTTCGTTCCTGTTTCCCTAGTGTTTAGATTCCTGGCGTTAGATTTAGGGTTCCCCGGCGTGTTTAGACGCCCTCTGTTCTCGGTTCCCCGGCATGTCTAGGCGCCCTCTGTTCTTGTTCCCTGGTTTGTTAAGATGCCCCTTGGTTCCCTGTTGTCCTCTAGCCTTAGGTTCCCCGGATCCTCTAGCCTTAGGTCCCTCGTGTTCCCTAGCCTTAGGTCCTCCGTGTTCTTGACTTTTTGGCTCCCTATTTCTCTGGTCCCTTTGGTTCCCTAGTGTTCTCTGGTCCCTTTGGTTCCCTGTGTTCGCTGGCCCTTTGGTTCCCTGTGTTCGCTGGCCCTTTGTTCCTTCAGTTATGACTCTTGCCCGCCATCCTGCCTTCCCTCCACCCACCCTGGTTCGGTCATTTTGTAGTTTGTTTTGCTTGATTTTAGGCCGTCCGGAGTCCGGCCTTGAGGGGGGGGTAGTGTCATGGTTTAGGTCTTGTCTGGTTTCTTTTCTTGTCATTTTTGTGCAGTTCACTCGGCTCACCCTCCTGCAGCAATTAGTCACACCTTGTTTGGACACTAATTAGCCTTCATTCTCGTCACCTGTCAGACTCCCCTTATAAACTCACCTCGGTTGTTTCCTCGTCGCTGGCTCGTAGTGTTTGTTCCTGACCATCATGCCTGTCTGCTCCAGTTTCCCCGCATTGGTTCCAGTCTCGTCAGGTTTTGGTTTTGTTTGGCTGCGCTGCTAAGTTTTGATGTCTTCGTCCTGGTCTCGTTCCTTGTTCTGCAGCAGCCCAGCTCCGTTTTGCCTTGGATTTATGGCTCATGTTTTTGGACTCAGTACCTGCCAGCCAGCTCTTGCATCCTTCACCTCCGACTGGTAAACTCTGGTTCCTCATGTCACCACCATCTACCTGCAATAAACTGTCTTAACGAACTTCTCTGTGTGTGCGTGCTGTGTCCGAGTTCATCCACAACAAAATCATGACACTAACGACCCAGGACAGTGATGGTGGGTCATTGATTTGCATCTGACTTACAATGAGCCTAGGAGGAAGGGCCTCCATGTTCTTAAAAACAGCAGCACACCAACTGCAGGTTGGTCAGTGCGAGGCACCAGAACTGTAAAAGACTCCTGGATAGGTGTCAAAACATTTGCAGAAAGAACTGAACGAAAGTCTGGTTGACTCCTGTTTAAGCCTGTTTGCCATTAGTGGGAATGCATGCTCACATTGGAGCCTGTAAAAGTACACTTGTAAACCCAGTTTGCAGTTGAGTCAAATACATTTAATCTTATATATACAAATGCGGAAGGGCACCCTGAGGGCATGCTCCAATTTGGATGTAAGTTGGTTTACATGTAGAGCAAGGATGTTTAAAAAATACTTTGTTTCGTAAGGAGCTGGCATTTATAGAATGGGCACCAGAGGGCACCAGAGGTTATTCATGGTACTATAATGTCATCAAGCAGTTGTTAGATCCTCCAACAGTCATAAGCCAGAAGGCAAGGCAAGTTTATTTATAAAGCACTTTTCAGTAACGATTCAAACCGCTGTACATGAATAAAACAATCAATCAAACAAAAACAGAGGACATACAAGCAGAGGGAAAACACAACAGAGGCAAGCACATTCCACTGGAATAGCAGCTGGTCAGATACAGTATAAAGCAAGTTAAGTTAACCAGACACACAGAATCCTGTGTAGGTATACGAAGCAGCATCACCTGCACTTCAGATAGCAGGGATTTCAGTCAGGCTTAGGCTTAAGTGTTCACGTCTTACTGTGTAGAAAATTACATCTGAATCAAACCATTTAATCTGATTGCTTAAAGTGGTGCACAGTTGTTTTTCTCAGCATAGTATAAAGTGTGTTTAACCCTTTTGAGTCCAAACGCTTATGTGAACTAGATGTATGTAATACAAGTGTACATGTTAGTGCCTTGCTTGCAAGCCAGGATTACTGCTGGGCACGTACAGATGCAGTCCTGGTATTCCAACACAATCAATCACATAATATTCTGCTTTTTCTTTTATATATATTTCTTTGCGTTGCTAATGGTTCCTGAGCAGCATTTTATTTCCTTGTGTTCCAAGGAAACAGCTATGGTAAAGATTAGATTTTTTATACAGAAGCAGTAACCTTCAAGAAATGGAGTCAGAGCCACGGAGTTAAAAAAGCAAACAGATTCGTTAGCGTAGCTTGAATAAGCAGCATCATGGAGGCTCTTTTTTAATCTTCCCAAATTAAAACCAACTCCTTGCTGTTTAGCAACTCATGCATGATTATAAAGGATCCCTTATAGATATGCAAAATAGGTCCACAATTTGCAAGTCAGATGAACTTGTGAGACCCGATGCTTATATTGCTTGCGATCTGTGTACACACACCCCTGTTGTGAAACTGACTAATGATTTGTGTTTATTCAGATTTGCTGCTTTGTGACTGAACACGTTTGTTTGGCAACTGAAATCTATCTAAAAATAGTTTAGGATATTCTAACAGCTTCAAGCATGAGCTGCTTTGTTCCTGAGGTCCAGCAGGATTTCATGAGCTCAGGAACAAAACAGCTTACTTGTGACGGTTTGGATCCAAAGGAAACAATTCTGTTTCTGTTTGGACAATTAACCTCCTCAGATGGAAAAATCCAAAGTTTAAGCTGACAGGTCCCTGAAGGCTCAGCTGATGCTAGATATTCCTGGCAGCCTTCTGTACTTGATTGTGATAATGGAATAGCACAGTCTTTTATGTGGGTATTACATATTTATGAGAACTGATTGCAGGATAATGTGTTAAGGTAAAACTGTCAGGCAATCATCCTGCCCTGGAAACCAAACAGGATGGACTTTTAGACATTAGAAAATGAACTCTGAGTGGTCAGCATGGCCTCACCTCTTAAACCAGCTGTGACAGTGCAATAAGATAACAAAATTAGATCCTTTAAAACTCAGGGCTTTGGCCTTCAGCTGCTCTTCCTACATTATGTCTCTCTGAAAGCTATTTGGTGACCTCCATCGTGTTCAATGTGTTTTATATCTCAAGATAAAGAAAAGTCCCAACTTTCTCTTGATTCACTGTCAATAAGAGACCATGGCAAGTCAGCAAATTAAGTTGTTGTATGAATGCCTCAGAGGTTTGTAGAAAACATGAGCAAACATGGACTGAATCTATATAGTGCTTTTTCTAGTCCTACTGATCATTCAAACCAATATACACTAAAAACCACAATCACCAAGATGCAGACTGGTATGCAGCCAACATGTGACAGGGAGCTGAACCCGCAACCTTCTGATTGTAAGACAGCTACTTCTAACCACTGATTATCAGTCTCTCCCATTAGATAAAGGACAATGCGGGCCGTTCAGTCACAGACAAAGTTTAAAGCAGAGTTAGGCAGCATCCTAAGCTCTTAACATCTCACGGAGCACTGTTCTATCCATCATTCAAAAATGAAAGTATGGCACAATAGCAAAGCTAAAACAGGCATGGATCAGAGTAGCAGCAAAATCAATTGGTGGGACAACTACTTGCCATCCGCTTCACAAATCTCGCCGAAGAGATACATTATTGAAAGAAAGACATAAGATGTCTTGTTTTACAGCTTTCCACAAGCCATTTAAGGAACACAGCAAACATGTTGAAGGAGGCAGTCCGGTCAGACGTGACCAAAATGGAGCTTTTTTGACCAACATGCAAAACACTGTGTGGGGAAAAACGAACACGGCACATCGCCCTGAAAATAACATCCCCATGGGGACACTCGATGGCAGCATTATGTCGAGAAACGGGAAGCTGATCAGCTGAAAGAAATCTGTGGCAAGACTTGAGCTGTAAATGTGCACATTTATAGACGTATCTACAAATGTACATCATAGGGTCATTAAAATGAGCTGTGCTGAGGGGAAGAAACACTGTTAGCTCAACAGGCTTAAAGGAAAGGACCTCAGTTCACATGCATTCTTCTTGCACGATTTGAAGAACTTACAAGACAACCTAGAATTTATTTTTTATTGTGTAGAGGTGTTGTGCTATTCAGCAAGTTTTACTTTAGAAATATATGCAAATATTTTTTTATCTATATGGAATGTTTACTTTTACTGATCTCTTAAGAAAAAGTGTAAAAGGTAAGCTCAATATAAACTAGCCATGCTTCTATACAGAGGAGAAGAAATAAATACAATTATACTATTGTAATTTCAGCTGTGTAGCAAGGACTCATATTGCAGCCTCCCACATGTTCATGCTTCCGATCCTGAAATTAAGAACTCATGTGAACAAGTTTCATGAGAAAGCACAAAAAGGGCATGCTTCTTGATTAGAGGCTAAGTTAATTTGACCCTGCAGAAGAAGAAGAAGAAGGAGGAAAAAATACTAACATGTTATACAGAAGCATATGGTTTTCTTAGATGGGATCAGAGAGTGTCTTTAAACCTAAAAAAAAACAACCTCCAAAGGTCTAAAAGGTTACCAAAATGTTCCAACATCTCAGCATGTCATCAGAGAACATGACGATCCTCCCATCCTTTTACCTCTGTGCAGAAACATGAAATCACAAACCGCAAACACAGACCAAGCAAGCTGCTGTTTGGCTTCTTTAGAGCTGCTGGCCAGCAGGTCTGTCATTATGTGAGCAGACCTCTGGGTGTGTCAACCACTAAAAACCAGGCTACCGCCTGGGAAACAGCTGTGCTCTCCTGACCAAGTGGGGGAGTGTGTCTCCTCCTACTGGCCATTTTCTGCGACTACATAAAAGCATATCCTTAAAACCACACATGGGAAAACTGAACACCTCAAAGGCTGAAAACTAGCCCTTAAACAATCAGCATCCTGCTGGAGTTTGCAATAAACATAGAAACAGCATTAAAAAAATTACTTAAGACTCAATGAATACTTTATTAATCCCAAAAGGGAAATGAAATGCAATACTGTACTTATTTTGATTTTCTAAATTTAAAGGTTTTAAGACAAATTGTTGCCTTAAAGCATTCTCTGGTCGGTATGTAGACCAATATTTGCTCTTTTTGGAACAACATGAGGTGGCAAGCTTCAATAAAAGATAAAACTCTAAAAGATTCTGCATCTTTAAACATGAGGGAGAAATCTTTGGTTTACAAGCATCATTTTTGATACAAGAATTGTGCTGGGTATGAAACACCTTTTTGACCGATCATAAATGACCATCTTCTTCTAAATGTGTCCTGCAATGTATTCCCATATCTGACAGTATGAACCCATGTAGTTTAGACCCTTCCTCTGTTTCTGCTTCTATAGTTGGTGCTTTTCAAATGTTTTCTTTAAATTTAGGTGCCATTCACATCCTACGTTACAGCACTCTTTGGTGAAAATGTTTCGGTTGTCAATATAATGATTCAGTTGGTAACATAGGTATCTTTGACAAACTGTGTTTAAATCATACCAAAACTGGCTTTCAAGAAGTCAGGATTTTCTGAAATTGTTTATAGTTGCAGTGTTCTTTCAAGCTTCCTAAAGATTTTTTCATGTTTTGTTTGAATTCAACAATTTCCATTCCAGTATCTGACCATTTTTAGAGAAACGCTCTTCCTTTTGATGTTGGGCTATATTGGAGCATCTGAGAACATCAGCTTTCAAGTCTTGCCAAAGATTCGTAGCTGGATCCAGGCCTGGACTTTGACTAGGCCATTCTAACCCATGAACCATTTTATGCTTTTTTAAATTGCATCATTAGGCTGTCTCAAAGACATACGTTGTTTTCACTTATTTTAATGTAAAGCTTTAAAGATAACACAGTTTAACAGACACAAAGTAGGATTTTTGTTCACATAGCTTGATCTTCCAAAAAGAGCTGAAAGAGCTGAAAACTTGTGATACATTAGATGATCAATCAATAAGTGAAAATGTTTTCTTTGATTCAACTTTTTCCTTTAATTCCCGCCAATCCCATCAAATTCATCTTGCAAAGACCCCTTCATATATAGGGGTATACTTTTATTAAGAATTCAGTGACTTCCTGTTTCCATGTGACATAACTATGATGTGACACCGGCCTATTAAGGTAAGCTGATGTGATTATCTTCAAGGATGTAAATGTTAACAGCAAAAATTATAATCATCCTAACTTGCCATACTTACAGCCAAGTTAATCATTAAAACGTTCAAAACCGGTGTGTTGAAAGTGCAGCGCCATTTGTGGTCCTCTCAATCTCCAAAGCTGACTATTAAAGAACTGTAGCAAAGAGGGATATCTATGTCACCAAGTTTCCATAATAACCATCTCTGCATGGCACCTGGGAGGCAAACCAGGAGAGCATTTTGTGTTCAACCGTTACAAACAAATGGTGGGTTTGCAAAGCTTTACTCATGCTTGAACTGGACACACATGCTTTAGTTAGAAGATCAGCAACACCCCAGCTGGGTTTGATGAGAAACAAAAGATACATGGTGGAGGATACATAATAATGTGGCCCTGATTCTTTTCTAAATGCCTGACAACACTGTTGGCGTGCAAGGCATCATGATGTCTGAAATTATGTCTGAACCTTTAAACCAAAATCAGACCCCTCTGTTTAGTTTTTGAACATCTATAGCCAGCCACCTAGTGGACAGTTCTGGCATGTTTCATGTGGTAATTAACCATATCACTAAGGTGTTTACAATTTGCCTACAAAAGGGGAAATTGTTTTTTTGTGAAGCACACCCTGAAGACGGCTGCTTGTGCCGCTACGCGTGGGTTGCTTCTCCTTATGTTTTTAAATGTTCTATGATGAATTAGCCAGTTAAATGAAGGCTTTTTATATTTTTGAAGAAGAGTGCCTTGGACCTCCTTTTTTCTATTTCCCTCTGTTTAGTTTTCATGTATATTAGTTCCTGATAACTTCCTTGGACTTCATTTAGATTCAAGTCCTGCTTTTTGCTATTAAAGTCATAAATCACCTTGCTCCACCATATTTGTCTGAACTTTTAACTGTTCGCCACCACGTCAAGGCTCTGCATTCATCAGAGCTTATAACCCTGCATGTCCCCAGGACAAGATACAAAAGATGGAGTGATCGTTCTTTTCCTGTTTTTGCTCCTAAGTTGTGGAACCCTATACCACCAGAGCTATGATCCATTACTGACAGGAGTCTAAATCACAGCTAAAAAAAACACATCTCCTAGCTGTTCAACTGTGGATGAAGTTTTCTTTTTTTGGTTTATTTTGTGGTTTTATTTTTCTGTATAGCTCTTAAAACGGTTTTGAATTGTGCTATTATGCATTTTTGTCTCTTTTTATCCTGTTATGTTCCTATACATTTTTGAATTTTATCTATTTTGTCTTGACATCTTGTTTGCGTTTTACCTTGTAGTGCACTTTTTGTGCACCATGTGGATTGTTGAAAAGTGCTATATAAATAAACTTTGATTGATTGAATGATTGATTGAGATTCAAAAGGTCTAGGCATATTTAGTGGTTGTTAGGATCTCCAGGGGATTCGATTATTTATGGTAGCTCCCTGGGGATCCTGCAGTCTGGTTATTTTGTTATGCTCCTTCTTAGAGCCTCATTTTTGTCTTCTCTGTGGTTTTCTACTCAGCATTTATGTTAATTCTATTTTTCATATGTTTAGTTTTCTGTTCAGCATTTATGTTAATTACCTGTTCTGGTAGTTGTTACATTCAGTTTCTGTCTGGTTGTCTATATTCATTATTATTTTAGTACTTCTGTTAGACATTTATTTTATGCCTGCCTTTATTTAGTTAGTTCAGCATTTATGCTCGTTTGGGATTCTGATTATTAGTTTCGGTTCCTGTCAGCTCCTGTTCTATATTTAGTAGTTTTGTTGGTTCTGCTCTTCCTTATTTAGATATTTCCTCTTATCTGGCCATTATCTTCTTCCCTATTAGATTCACTTCTCCCTCTGTTCCTGCCAGTTCTCTGCTCTCCTTTCCCTCTGATAATTGGATCTAACACATCCCAGCTGTGTAATCACCTCCACCTGTTCCTCCCCACATCTCCCCTCTTGTGTAATGTGTCAGCCAGCCGTTGCAGATTGTCAGGTCCTCTGTCTTCATTCTGCTATGCCACCCGGCTCTGGTCATCATCTTGCTGTGTTCCTGGTTCCGGCTTTTCCCTGCCTGCCTGTAAGCCTTCATTTTTTTCATTATTTTAATAAACTGTCATCTTAACAATATGCTGCTCCCGAGTTCTTGACAGTGGTTTATTATTTCCAGTAAGGTTTTGCCACAGAAAAAAAAATCATTCTTTTGTGTTTAGTGTCTTCTTAAATATTATTATATTTCGTGTTTTTTCATCTCTGAATTTGGGGTTATTCTCCTATGTTAGGTTTACGCTTTTCCTCTTTTGTTTTCTACATAATCTTAAATCTTAACACAGCTCACTTTGTGTTAATTAGTCTCTCTCCCTCAGTCTCCCTGCTTTAATTCTGCCACAGCAGTTCCACGTCTTCCCCGATTCCCCGATTGGTTCATCTAGTTATTCAATGTTCCTTGCTGGGTTTGCTGGGTTTGTCATGTTCCACCTCTTTATCAGTATTTAAGCTCCTATATATAGAGCTTGAATCCTAGTTATTCATTGTTCCTTGCTGGATTTGTTTGTTACACTGCCTGTGTTGTATAAACTGTTCTCCTTTCGATCCTCACCTGTCAGTTCAACTTGTTTTATTCTTGGAGAACTCTGTTTTACCGGAGTCAGTCTCAGCACATCTTTCACAAAACACAATATCACAGCAAAGGGCTGTGCTGCTGGCAAAAGGAAGGCTGTATGAAGTATGACGTAACAACAGGGTGCCAATGGCAGTGACACAAATGGTTTTGTTAAAGAAAATAATTAGTGCATTCATTTTTTACACTACTGAATTTAGCCAGATTAAAGGTTTAAGATCCCTACCTAATCTGGAGGGACAGTCTATTGTTGTATAGAAAGACCCTTCACAGAGTTAGAGCAGCATACCTTTCATCATTAATTGAGGAGAATAAAAATAATCCTAGATTTCTCTTCAGAACAGTTGCCAAACTTACACAGAGTCACAGCTCTGTTGATCCATCCATTCCCTTAGCTCTTAGCAGTAATGACTTTATGGGATTCTTCATAAATAAAATTGATTCCATTAAAATAAAATAATTGGCATCCTCCCAAACATGATTACCTCATCCTCAGTAAGTGAGGCAGCGTTGGAGGAATCTTTAGAACCTGTGCAGTGTCTGAACTGTTTAGAAGCAGTAGAGCTTTCTGAGCTATCTAAAATTTTAGCTTCATCTAAACCTTCTACCTGTATGTTAGACCCAATCCAAACCAAGTTGTTTAAAGAGATATTCCCTTTGATCAGTGGCACTGTTTTAGACATGATTAGACTATTGTAATTCTTTCAGGAAGTAAACAAAATGAACTGTGGAATGGACTGTGAATTACTGAAACCCAAAATGGACACTGCACCATACTCGCATAACTGTACATTTACACATTTGCACATATGCTTCAGACTGTTGAACTGCTGAAGCCACAAAATGGACTCTGAAATGCTGAAGCCAAAAATGGACTCTGTACCACATTCGCATATTACACTGTTCTAATAATACTCTCCTGGATACCGTGAATAGTACACTGTCTATTTCCCCGGCATTGTCTACATTGTTACATTGTTTTACATCGTTTACATTTCAATTGTTTACATAAATTGCTGCTGCATCTGGATACCGTGAATAGCACACTGTCTATTTCCCATGCATTGCTTACATTGTTACATTGTTTTACATTTCAATTGTTTACATAAATCGCTGTCTTGTTGTGTCTCTATTCTGTCTTATGTAACCCTCAGTCGGTCGAGGCAGATGACCGTTCATACTGAGCCCGGTTCTGCTGGAGGTTTTTCCTTCCCTTTATGGGAAGTTTTCTTTCCGCTGTCGCTTCATGCTTGTTCAGCATGAGGGATTGCTGCAAAGCCATGGGCAATGCAGACGACTCTCCCTGTAGCTCTACACTTCTCCAGGAGTGAATGCTGCTTATTGGGACTTTGATGCAATCAACTGGTTCCCTTATATAGGAAATTTTTGACCAATTTGTATAATCTGACCCAATCTGTATAATATGATTGAATTTGACTTTGTAAAGTGCCTTGAAATTACATGTTTCATGAATTGGTGCTATATAAATAAAATTGAATTGAATTAAGATTATGATAAAAAATGGATTTCTGATAAACCTTTTAACATTTCTTAACAGGAAACCTCTTAGTGTAAAGGGTGTTGTAAATATGGCTATTTGGAATTTAAATTACAAATTTACTATACTTTTTAAATTAATTCAAAGAAGAAATGAAAAAAAAACATTGTTCATTATCATTCTTGCAACTTTATTAGTATGCTTTTTTTTCTCAATAGTAGTACATTAGAAACACATAATCGAATAATACATACTTGATATGCTTCTTTTAATTCCTTCATCTACAGGAAAAAAATGTTAGACATAATTAAATGTGAGTTATCTGCTCTTTCTTGATAGGTATAAAGACAAAACTCAAATCAGAAGTAAGCCTGATAGGCAAGAAGATAGCCATCATTGTACATGTAGATCTGCCTGTTGATGGGGTTGTAGCTCAGACTAGCCACTCCCTTAGAGACCTTCTCCAGCGGCAGAGCTAGTGAGTTGTCCTCCTTGCCCGTCGCTGTGTCGAAGGCATAGAACACTTCCTCTTTGTAAGTGTCCACATAGCGGGTGGCGTAAAGCACGCCACAGACCATGAAA